>NW_027551560.1:5015987-5359398 GCF_008692635.1 Crocuta crocuta | reverse complement strand
CCAGCTGCATCTTTGCTAGGGCTGCCCAGGCTTTCAGCATCGCCCTCCAGACAGCGCCAGTTTCCAAGCAGTCGCCAAAGCTTGACCTGACTGGATGCTGCGCCCCAAGACCTCCCTTCCTGGCAGGCAGGTTCTTGCTTTCTTCCTTTTGAGGAATTTGGCAAAACAACATTTATAATTTAGACCGCCCCTCAGGTCACACAGGTGGTGGTGGCTTAGAGAAGGTGGCACAGATCTTTTCCATTTGCAGGGCCTACTGCTGGCAGATACAGGGGGAAAGGAGCTCCTTTTTTTTTTTTTTAATGTTTTATTTATTTCTAGGAGAGAGAGAGACAGCGTGAGCAGGGGAGGGTCCGAGAGAGAGGGAGTCACAGACTGAAACAGGCTCCAGGCTCTGAGCTGGCAGTCAGCACAGAGCCCGACACGGGGCTCGAACCCACGAACCGCGAGATCATGACCTAAGCGAAAGTCGGACGCTCAACCGACTAAGCTACCCAGGCGCCCCGGAAAGGAGCTCCTTGATGAGATGCCTGAAGGCTTCTTAGCCTGTTTCTCTTTCCTGCCTACAGGCTGATCCTATTCACCAGACACTTCCTTTGTTGATGTCATACCTGAAGGCTCACCACCCCATATCTCCTTCCTGGATAGGTCTGATGTGCTCTCAGAAGACTGATGGTTTTCACCCGACACTTCCTTGGTTGATGTCTCCTGCAGTAAGGGGCAGCCTGGGGCTGGGTTGGAGAGCACGGCTGCATCTGTGTGAGGCATGACATTTCTGGCAGGGCCATGTGAGGAGGTGACTACATGGCTTTCAGGGGAAGAGTTAATCTGAGACTTGTGGGTGTTCTTCCTCAAAATGTCTTCTGGAGGACTAGGATGGAGGTTCAAAGGTGCAGGGCTGCACCACCGGGAGATGAGAAGTCCACTGGTCTCCATGGGCTAGATCTTAATGATACATCCCTGCAGCTGTGGGGAGCTCTGTTCCCACCATCCCACCCTTTGGTCTCTACAGGATCCTCCATCTTTTCTCTGGGATATTTGGGCCTTCTCCTCCATCCTATACGGGCACAAAAGTGGCAGGTAACTGAATGGGACCATCTGTGCAGTCCCCTCTCCAGTCTCAGAGAGCGAACACTGGAGAGTTAATTTGCACCACGGAGGAGAGATTCTTATGGCTCTGGAGTGCCCAAACATCTTGGAATTATGAGAAGACAGCAGAGGATTTTTTGAAGGGTTACTCCAGTTCACCAAGGGGAGAATGCCCAGAGAGGTACATGCAGCCTGCAGGATGAGGTACCGCCTCCTCTGCTAGACATGAAAGCTAGCTGGTAGAGACCTACAATCTTGGTGGAAGAGCCTGCCCCCAGGGTCCAGGGCAGGTGAAGGAGCAGCGGGGTGGCCCCTGCCGGGTGGTGGATGAGGATCACGGGCGGGGCGGACCAGGGGCCGATCACGGCCAGGTAGGGGACGGCAGTAGTGGAGTGGGAAACGTAGAAACTTACTCAGGAGATTGCCCATATTGAGCTGGTTGTGCGCCAAAAGATCGCGAGGTTGGAGTCGAAAAGGTGGAGAGCCCCTCCGGAGCTTCTGACTCCTCTCGAGGTCAAACATGCACTGAGCCTGAAGGGCCAGCCTGGTCCTAGTGATGCATCCCTGGGCCACGTCACAAAGAAGGGTGCGCATGCGCAGCGTGGCAAGAGACAACAGCACAGGGAAAAGGGGAGATTCCAGAGCCCCGCTCCTTAGGCTCCAGCGCCTGGGACTTCCGGGCGCCTGTGGTGGTGTATAGGCTGCCTGCTGCCCTTTACCAGTGTGCCCGTTGGCATGTGTATACAAGCAGCAAGGCCACTTTGTGGGGGCTATAGGGGAGTGCCGTGGTTGTCGGGCCCCTCAGTGCCTCGGTGTGTGTCGCCAGCCTTTCCCCCAAGAAAGACGAGCGCTGTTGGCTCTCAACACTGTGAGGGAGCAGCCCGCTGCCCCCGGGATCCTCTCTGCTTCCCTGCGAGGCTTCGAGCCAGCTGCATCTTCGCTAGAGCTGCCCAGGCTTTCAGCATCGCCCTCCAGATGGGGGCAGTTTCCAAGCAGTCGCCAAACCCTGACCTGAATGAATGCTGCGCCCCAAGACCTCCCTTCCTGGCAGGTAGGTTCTTGCTTTCTTCCTTTTGAGGAATTTAACAAAACAGCATTTATAATTTATACTGCCACGCAGCTCACACAGGTAGTGGTGGCATAGCTGGGATTTGAGCCCAGCGTGGTGACTCCCAGAGCTCTTACTCTGGACTGTGGTGCCTCCTTACCACATATGCATCACGTGTTAATGGTAACACGTTTTCTTTTTCTTTTTCCAAGTTCTTAGGGTACTTAGCAGTGTGCCATATTTACAGTGAGCACAGGCACTGCCCAGGACCAGGCCTTCATTGAACGAAAGGTCAATTCATAAATTAATCAGGGAACACAATGGGTTCTGGTCTCAGAAGACGTAGGTCATGGACCACCCGTGGTAAGCATAGTACCATCCCACATCTGTAACTGAGCCTTGCAGCCCAGATTTTCTCTTTGGTCTACTCTGAAGAATCCAATTACGTAACACTATATGTAAAGACTATATGTAAAACTATAAAAGATTACATTCAAGATACTTTGTGGTCTACAAGAAATTCACCTATGGATTATTCCATAGGGATTAAAAGCCAGTTTCTCTCGCCTTCTAGGAATATGTCTAGTAAGGCATCTGACAAATGTCTAGAAAGCAAATACATCATTTATTGTAAGTTAAGAGAGGAGCAACGTATCAGATTAAAGAAAGGTCAACACAATTTAGTCGTTGTGAGCATGCCAGACAGGTTCATTCTTCACCTCACATTGTTGGCACTTAAACAGAATTCTAGAGATTCTTAGGACCAAAAGTGGAGAGATATGCTTGGGTGTCTGGCAAGAGAAACATGTATTATTGTCTAGGAGCTGGAAGCTTCAGCATGAGGAAGAAGGTTTGAAAAATCTTGGCCTACATGTGGCTTTACCTAGTTTGAATCTCATTTGGGTGGCTTACTTCATTGAAGTGTTT
Source organism: Crocuta crocuta (assembly GCF_008692635.1). Classification (NCBI taxonomy): domain Eukaryota; kingdom Metazoa; phylum Chordata; class Mammalia; order Carnivora; family Hyaenidae; genus Crocuta; species Crocuta crocuta. The sequence continues at coordinate 5,356,334 of NW_027551560.1, read as the reverse complement.
TCTCTCCCATGGGACTGATGTTGCATTACCAGGACATGAAATTCATAAGTTTCAGAACCAAGAATACTATAGATCAGTAAAAAAATATATACTAAAAAATTTTATATATAATTTCTATGTTACATTATATATACATCTATAGACACATAGTAAAATCTTGGATTTGTGAGTAACTTGTTCTGCAAATGTTCTGCAAGATGAATAGACATTTCTGATAAATTTTAACTTGACAAACAATGGATGTCTTGCAATACAAGGAGTACATGATGCCAAACGTCACATGACAATTGAGCCAATGCTTCTCTCTCTGTCAGTCTCTCTCTCTATTTCTCTGTGGAATTGTGAGTGATCGTCTCAAATGCTCAGATTCTCTGCCTCAGGCCATGGTGTTTGACCGAAATCAGTCATTTTTCAGAACATTGGAAGGTGTCCACAACTGGCACTGGTGTATTTTTTTGTCACTTCAAAGCACCTATGGGCAGTCCTTTGCTTTTCCATACAGGAATAAGCTTACGAATGCTTTGCTTCATTCTAGGTCAGGCTGCCTGCTGATATAGACCTTTTCTTCTGCTGCCTTATTGCCAGTTAGATTAAATAGAGCATATGACAAGAGGTTATTAATACTGTAGTGTAGTCAACATCCATTAGCAATAATGAAACTCATTCTGCACAAGAACTCTTTNCATTTTTCAGAACATTGGAAGGTGTCCACAACTGGCACTGGTGTATTTTTTTGTCACTTCAAAGCACCTATGGGCAGTCCTTTGCTTTTCCATACAGGAATAAGCTTACGAATGCTTTGCTTCATTCTAGGTCAGGCTGCCTGCTGATATAGACCTTTTCTTCTGCTGCCTTATTGCCAGTTAGATTAAATAGAGCATATGACAAGAGGTTATTAATACTGTAGTGTAGTCAACATCCATTAGCAATAATGAAACTCATTCTGCACAAGAACTCTTTCCTCTCTTGTCTCCTTCACACCAGCCACGAAGGTTTTCAAAAGTAAGTACAGGTTAATTTGTTTATTTTTCTTCATGTTTTGTATTTTCCTGATTATTGTATTATAGTACAGTATTGTAATGATTTTTATATGATTTTTTGGGGGGTTGTGGAACAAATCATCTGAGTTTCCATTATTTATTATGGGGAAGTTGGCTTTGATAGACAAGTGCTTTGAATTACAAGCATGTTTCTGGAACAAATTATGCTCATGAACCAAGCTTTACTGTATTTATTTTTTCATATTTAAAATAGCACTGGGCATCTGGATGTCCTCTTTGGAGAAGTGTCTGTTCATATCTTCTGCCCATTTCTTCACTGGATTGTTTGTTTTTTGGGTGAGGAGTTTGGTGAGTTCCTTATAGATTTTTGATACTAACGCTTTATCTGATATGTCCTTTCTGCCTGACTTATTTCGCTCAGCATAACACCCTCTAAGTTCCATCCATGTTGCTACACATGGCCAGATTTCATTCTTTCTCATTGCCATGTAGTATTCCATTGTATAGATAAACCACATCTTCTTGATCCATTCGTCAGTTGATGGACACTTAGGCTCTTTCCATGTTTTGGCTATTGTTGAGAGTACTGCTATGAACATTGGGGTCCATGTGCCCCTATGCATCAGCACTCCTGTATCCCTTGGGTAAATTCCTAGCAGTGCTATTGTTGGGTCATAGGGGAGTTCTCTGGTTAATTTTTTGAGAAACCTTCACACTGTTTTCCAGAGTGGTTGCACAGTTTACATTCCCACCAACAGTGTAGGAGGGTGCCTGTTTCTCCACATCCTGAGCAAAATAAGTCAGGCAGAGAAAAACAGCTACCATATGTTTGCATGTATAGGAGGATTAGGAGGAACTTAATGGAGGACCGTTGGGGAGAAGAAGGGGGGAAAATGGTGGGGGAGAGGGAGGGAAACCATGAGAGACTCTTAAATGCTGAGAACAAACTGAGGACTGATGGGGGAGGAGAGAGGGTGTGATGGGCATGGAGGAGGGCACTTGTGGGGATGAGCACTGGGTGTTATATGGAAACCAACTTGACAAAAAATTATTAAAAAAATAAAATAAAATAGCACTGGGCATAATTCATATATTACAAAATTAGTGCTCTGGTTATGAGAGCTCTTATAGTATGTTAGAGCAAATTTGGACTTCTACTCCAACAAACTTGGGGATTGGTAGGACACAAAACGTTTTGCTCAGACCCTAATTCTGTTAGGTGAAAAAATAAGGAGAAATATAATAAGCCTTTTCTAATCTAAGAGCAAAATTGATTTCCATTTAAGACATTTAACCACAAGTCCTTTGGTATAATTTGAATTCAGTAAGGAACAGTTTCTTGGAGGTGTTTGTTTGAACAGAAATAGCAAGTTTGTACAAATTTTGGGCAAAGATTTCTTATTAGAACTCTGGAGAGATGATGATTGGTCAGATATATTTGAAAACAACAAATGACATGTTATTTCCATCATTTAATTCCCCAGGGAGGAAAAATTAAGCATATGATGTGTGTTGGGGCTTCAGGACAATACAAAGATATTTGGGTAAGGATATCCCAGAAAAATCTCCCTCTTGACTTCTCTTGTCAAATGGGAAAAGATAGGTAGGATACTTTTTTAAAATATAGATCATCCTCTTACTTGTCCTTACAGGCGAAATATATTAGATGGCAAGTGGTTATTCCACGACAGTTTTCCTTGGCAGAAGCAAACGTTGTGACAGAATTTGTTAAGACAAAATATTTTTAAATGATTAATTTAATAATTAATAAAAATATTTTGGTAATAACCGCAAATTATAGTTCAGGTAGATTCCTTCTCACTTGACAATTTATGAAGCAATAATCTCCAGTTATAGTCCATGAAGCCATGGGTGTGTATTCTTGGATGCAGTGGTAGTAGTGACAATGAACCAGAGGTGACACCTTGTGGTTCGACACTCCCTCCCTGTTCTCTTGTCTTGCTCACCAATAATCTGTTGTAATTCCTACAGAGTTATTATGAAGGGAAGACTGAGTGACCCATGGAACTCATTAAATGAACTTTTTCCCCCAAAATATATTTTGTCTCCTTGTTTTCAACCCCTATTCTCTCTTCTGTTGACTATAAACAGGCCTCAAAAGAAGCAGACTGGTCTTGTGCAGCCCCTTCTTTGGACAGTCCTTTCTTGATCATTATCTTCATCAGTCCTGCATTTCACTTTTTGCCTTTTCGAAATGTATCAAAATATTTCTGTGGTTGATGACTTCCACATTCTCTTGGCTCTGATTGGTTTAATTTTGGTATCTCTACACTTATTTATTTACATGTTAAATATGTGTTTTTCTAGTCTGCAGCCTTGAACTGAAAATGCCTGTTGATTTTAGCATCCAACATTCCCATATTAAAAAAAAACCAACCTCAGCATTCACATTCAACTTTTCTTGAGAAATCACTAAGGATTTAGGATGTGGTCATTTCCAATGGGAAAATAACACCTATCTCATGGAGTTGATTTGAGGACTAAATGAGACAACAAACATGAAAATGATTTGTAAAGTTTAAAGATGTCTAAGAGACTTGTGTGAGAGGAAAGACGGCAGAGAAATAGGTAGCTCCAGCATTTTTCCTGCCTGCACCTCTCAAACAAAGAACACCTGAAGCCATAGGACACTGAACTGCAAGGGTCTCGGAGGAAAAGAGACAGAGTCCACTAAGAAGACAGCCTCGTAGGTGTGTGATTGCGAAGTGGGGAAGATAAAAATGGGCGAGGACACGGAGGCAAGGAATGGCCAGAGCCCCATCCCCAGAGAGCCATGGAGAGCCACGGAAAATTGAGGGGAAGAGAAAGAGTGGCTGAAAGTGCTCATTGAACTGTCCCTGGAGAAGAGAAAAACCTTGGCCCAGGACCTAAAAGGATCCTAACATCCCATCTCTAACTGCAGGGTGTTGGGAGAGAGATCCTATCTCTAGCTGTGGCACTTTGGGCTGGATGCCCAGGTCCCAGGAGGCACCAGGAGAAACTGCTCCCCTACTCCCCCTACTCAGTCCCTGGCTAAGAAGAGGCCTGGCCTGGGGGATTACATTTTGGGCAGTATCAGTAAAGCGTGAGGACTAAGATCTGGAAACGAGGAGGGAGTTGGGACATAGACCACGGCCCACTTTGGCTATGCCCATGGCACAGGGAGATGGGACCCAAAAGGGTGATTTGCAACATTGGTTCGAGAAGGGACTGGGGTGTCTCCAGTTTTCACCCCACAACCACCAAGGTGGAGCCTCAGAGAGCGGCCCGTGGGACTGCAGTGAAGGCGAGACTTGCCTACACTGAACTATGCCCATCCACAATGGAGAGCTGCATTTTTTGTTACCAGAGCCCAGGGCAAAACCAACATTGATGCATTGCTGTGATCAACTCTAGATCAATTCTTGCCATTCACATCTATTTTCCCTTATCTCTCCCCTCCACTGGACTGGGCACGCTGGTCATTGGTTTGCTTAAACAGTCACATTTAATCTATTCTCTTGATGCATAGTCTACATCTCCGTCATTACCTATCTTTCTCTCCCTCTCTGGAATACTCAGACTATATAGTCTCTTTGGGTATCATCATCTTCGTTTCTTTCTCCTTGTCTCTTACCATATTCTCCTCTTTCTCTCTCTGAATTAAGTCTTTTGGTCTCTCTGCCTGGTCAATGTTCAATTTCACTTTCTCCCCACCCCTGTCATTTCTCTTTTTGTATATGCTCTTCCATCAGCACTGCCTCCACCCAGCTCTTTATTCATAGCTGGGATTTCTGGTTTTATGCTTTTACACTGTCCTTTGTCTTTTGTGGTTTTTGTTCCCTTCCCTCCCACCTTCTTTCGATTTGCTTGTTTGTTTGATTTGTCTGTGTGTTTGTGTGCTTTTGTTCCTTGTGTGCTCATCTGTCTGTTTTTCTTTTCAGGGCTACCTCAAGAAACAAGCCAAAGTACACATGGTGGAGAGTCCCAAATATCACTACGAGTAGGGAAATAAAATAACCAAAGGCACAACAAGAGAGACCAAGGGACACCATTAAAAGAACACTTCCTGAATGGACAGACGTGGGCCGTCAATGAGCCTGCTTTAATATAGCAGAACTCACAAGTGCAGAGTGCATTACAAGCTTTTAAAACTTACAAGAGACAGAAAGCTAGCCAAAATGATGAAATGTAAGAACTCGCCTCTAAAGAAATTCCAGGAAGAAATGACAGCTGAAGAATTTATCAAAACAGATATAAGCAACATAACTGACCAAGAATTTAGAACAATACTCATAAAATTAATCCCTGGGCTTTAAAATGGCATAGAATTCACCAGAGAATCTATTGCTGCAAAGATTATGGACCTTAAAAATAGTTGTGATGAATTAAAAAATGCTATAAATGAGGTGCATAATAAAATGGAGGTGTCCACTGCACAGATTGAAGATGCAGAGAGGAGAAGAGGTGAATTAGAAGGCACAATGTTAGAAAAAGAGGAAGTAGAGAAAAAGAGAGAACAATTGATCCAGGAGCACAACAGGAGAATTCGAGAACTGAGTGATGCAATCAAAAGAACAATATCTGTTATCATAGGAAATCCAGAAGAAGAAGAGAGAGAAAAAGGAGCAAACGGGGCACTTGAACAAATTATAGCTGAGAACTTCCTCAATCTGGGGAAGGAAACAGACATTGAAATACAAATGGCACAGAGAACTCCCCTCAGACATAACTTGAATCGATCTTCTGCATGACATATCATAGTGAAACTGGCAAAATATAGGGACAAAGAGAGAATTCTGAAAGCAGCTACGGATAAAAGGACCCTGCATACAAAGGGAGACCTATCAGAGTAGTTGCAGACCTATCTACTGAAACTTGGCAGGCCAGAAAGGAATGGCAGGAAATCTTCAACGTGATCAACAGAAAAAAATATGAAGTCAAGAATCCTCTATCCAGCAAGCCTGTCATTGAGAATAGAAAGAGAGATAAAGGTTTTCCCAAATAAACAAAAATTGTAGGAATTCATCACCACTAAACCAGCTCTACAAGAAATCCTAATGGGGACTCTATGAAGGGAAACGTTGCAAGGAACACAAGGCCCCAGAGACACCACCACAAGCATGAATCCTGCAGAGAACACAATGACTCTAGACCCATATTTTTCAATAATAACACTGAATGTAAATGGACTAAATGCTTCAATCAAAAGACATAGGGTAGCTGAATCGTTTAAAAAACAAAATCCAGCTATTTGCTGTCTACAAGAGCCTCATTTTAGACCTGAGCACCTTCAGATTGAAAGTAAGGGGATGGAGAAATATCTATATGCTACTGGAAATAAAAAGAAAGCTGGAGTAGCCATACTTATATCCAAACTGGACTTTAAGTTAATGGCAATAACAAGGGATGAAGAAGGGCATTCTATAATAGTTATAGGGTCTATCCAGCAGGAAGAGCTAACAATTATGTCTACACACTGAATTTGGGAGCACCCAAATACATAAAACAATGATTCACAAACAGAAATAATCTTATGGATAAGAATGTGCCAATAGTGGGGGACTTTAATACTCCACTTACAGCAATGGATAGATCTACTAGACAGAAAATCACTAAAAAAACAATGGACCTGAACAACACATTGGACCAGATGGATCTGAAAGATATAGTTAGAACTCTACATCCTGAGGCTATGGGATTCACTTTCTTCTTGAGTGCACACGGTACATTCTCCAAGATAGATCACATACTTGAACATAAAGCAGGTATCAATAAACATAAAAGAAATGAGATCATACCATGCACACTTTCAGATCATAATGCTATGAAACTTGAAATCAATCACAGGAAGAAGTCTGGAAAACCTCCAAAAACATGGACGTTAAAACACCCTACTAAAGAATGCACAGGCCAATCAGGTTATTACAGAAGAAATTTAAATTTTAAATTTAAAAATATATGGAAACAAATGAAAATTAAAATGGAAAGGGAGTCCTAAGAGGAAAGTACATTGCATTTCAGGCCTATTTCAAGAAACTAGAAAAGAGTAAATAAAAAATCTAACAGTGCACCTAAAGGAACTAGAAGCAGAGCATCAAGAGCACCACTAACACAGAAGAAGAAGAGAAATTATAAAGATCAGGGCAGAAATAAACAATATGGACTAAAAAAATAAACAACAGTGAACAGATCAACGAAACCAAGTGTTGGTTTTTTGAAGAAGTAAACAAAATTGATAAACCTCTATCCAGACTTCTCAAAAAGAAAAGAGAGAGCACCCAAATGGACAAAATCACCAATGAAAATGGATTTATTACAACCAATCCCTCAGAAATATAAGCAATTATCAGGAATGCTATGAGAAATTATATGCCAACAAACTGGACAACCTAGAAGAAATGGACAAATTCATAAACACACACACACTACCAAAATTCACACGGGAAGAGATAGAAAATCTTGAACAGACCCATAACTGGTGAAGAAATTGAAGTAGTTACTAAAAATCTCCCAACAGGGCNCAAAGGCACAACAAGAGAGACCAAGGGACACCATTAAAAGAACACTTCCTGAATGGACAGACGTGGGCCGTCAATGAGCCTGCTTTAATATAGCAGAACTCACAAGTGCAGAGTGCATTACAAGCTTTTAAAACTTACAAGAGACAGAAAGCTAGCCAAAATGATGAAATGTAAGAACTCGCCTCTAAAGAAATTCCAGGAAGAAATGACAGCTGAAGAATTTATCNAAAAAGAAAGAAAGAAGGAAAGAAAGAAAGAAAGAAAGAAAGAAAGAAAGAAAGAAAGAAAGAAAGAAGGAAGGAAAGAAGAAAGAAGGAAGGAAAGAAGAAAGAAGGAAAGAAGAAAGAAGGAAAGAAATACAAAGACAGGGTGGAAAAAATCTCCCAACAAATAAGAGTCCTGGGCCAGATGGCTTCCCTGGGGAATTCTACCAGACATTTAAATCAGAGTTAACACAGATTCTTCTCAAGCTATTCAAAACAATAGAAATGGAAGAAAAACTTCTGGATTCATTCTACGAAGCCAGCATCGCTTTGATTCCCCAACCAGACAGAGACCCAGCAAAAAAAGAGAACTACAGGCCAATATCCTTGATGAATACGGATGCAAAAGTCCTCAGCAAGATACTTGCAAATCCAGTACAACAGCATATAAAAAGAATTGTCCACCATGATCAAGTGGGATTCATTCCTGGGTTACAGGGCTGGTTCAATATTCACAAATCAATCAATGCAATACATCACAGTAACAGATGAAAAGATAAAAACCATATGATTCTGTCGATAGATGCAGAAAAAGCATTTGACAAAATACAGCATCCCTTCTTAGTAAAGACCCTCGAGAAAGTCGGGATAGAAGGAACTTACTCAAACACCATAAAAGCCATCTATGAGAAGCCTTCAGCTAACATCATCCTCAACGGGGAAAAACTGAGAGCTTTCCCCCTGAGATCAGGAACATGACAGGGATGTCCACTCTCACCACTGCTGTTTAACATAGTGCTGGAAGTCCTAGCATCAGCCATCAGACACCAACAAAGGCATCAGAATTGGCAAAGAGGAAGTCAAACTTTACTTTTCGCAGATGACATGATACTCTGCATGGAAAAGCCGACAGACTCCACCAGAAGCCTACTAGAACTGATCCATGAATTCAGAAAAGTCGCAGGGTACAAAAATCAATGTACAGAAAGTGGTTGCATTTTTATACACCAATAATGAGGCAACAGAAAGAGAAATCAAGAAACTGATCCCCTTCACAATTAGACAAAAAACCATAAAATACCTAGGAATAAACCTAACCAGAGATAGAAAAGATCTGTATGATGAAAACTACAGAAAACTTATGAAGGAAATTGAAGAAGACACAAAGAAATAGAAAAATATTCCATGCTCATGGATCAGAAGAATAAATATTGTTAAAATGTCATTACTACCCAAAGCAGTCTACACATTCAATGCTATCCCAATCAAAATTGCACCAGCATTCTTCTCAAAGCTAGAAGAAACTATCCTAAAATTTGTTTGGAACCACAAAAGACCCCCAATAGCCAAAGTAATATTGAAGAAGAAAACCAAAATGGGAGGCATCACAATCCCAGACTTTTGCCTCTCCTACAAAGCTGTCATCATCAAGACAGTATAGTATTGGCACGAAAACAGACACAGACCAATGGAATAGAATAGAGAACTCAGAATTGGACCCACAAATGTATAGCCAATTAACCTTTGGCAAATAGGAAAGAGTATCCAATGGAAAAAAGACAGCCTTTTTAACAGATGGTGCTGGGAGAACTGGACAGCAACGTGGAAAAGAATGAAACTAGATCACTTTCTTACACCATACACAAAAATAAACTCAAAATGGATGAAAGACCTGAATGTGAGACAAGAAATTATCAAAACCCTAGAGAAGAAAGCAGGAAGCAAGTTCCTTGACCTCAACCGCAGCAATTTCTTACTTGACACATCCCCAAAGGCAAGGGAATCAACAGTAAAAATGAACTTTGGGACCTCATCAAGATAAAAAGCTTCTGCACAGCAAAGGAAGTAATCAATAAAACTAATAGGCAACTGATGGAATGGGAAATGATAGTTGCAAATGGCATATCGGATAAAGGGCTAGCATCCAAAATCTATAAGGAACTCACCAAACTCCAGACCGGAAAAACAAACAACCAAGTGAAGAAATGGGCAGAAGACATGAACAGACACTTCTCCAAAGAGGACATCCAGATGGCCTACAGACACATGAAATGATCCTCAGCATCCCTCCTTATCAGGGAAATACAAATCAAAACCACACTGAGATACCACCTCACGCCAGTCAGAGTGGCTAAAATGAGCAAATCAGAGGACTCTAGTTGCTGGTGAGGATGTGGAGAAACAGGCACCCTCCTACACTGTTGGTGGGAATGTAAACTCGTGCAGCCCCTCTGGGAAACAGTGAGGAGGTTCCTCAAAAATTAACAATAGAACTCCCCTATGACCCAGCAATAGCACTGCTAGGAATTTACCCAAGGGATACAGGAGTGCTGATGCATAGGGGTACATGTACCCCAGTGTTCATTGTAGCCCTTTCAAAAATAGTCAAAACATGGAAAGAGCCTAAGTGTCCTTCAACTGATGAATGGATCTAGAAGACGTGTTTTATCTATCCAATGGAATACTACATGGCAATGAGAAAGAATGAAATCTGGCCATGTGTAGCAACATGGATGGACCTTGAGGGTGTTATGCTGAGGGAAATAAGTCAGTCAGAGAAAGGCAGATACCATATGTTTTCATGTATAGGAGGATCAGGACAAACTTAACAGAAGACCATGGGGGAGAGAAGGGGAAAAAATAGTTGGGGAGAGGGAGGGAGGCAATCCAGGAGAGACTCTTGAATACTGTGAACAAACTGAGGGATGATGGGGCTGGGGGAGAGGGGAAGGGCGGTGATGCTATTGTTGGGATGAGCACTGGTGTTTTATGGAAACCAACTTGACAAACTATGAAAGAAAAAAATAAAGATGAACAGTGGGAATGGTTGTACAGCAACGTGAGTGTACATGATGCCACTGAAATTTTATCTCTAGAAGGTTTATTAATTTAATCTTAAGTAAAAATTAGTTTACCAATCCACATAAACTATGATTACATTTTTATCAGAAGAATTCAAAATATGCATGGAGAAAAAAGTGATGTAGGAAGAGATAGAACGTCATGATAGTTCTTTTTCTTATAGGTGTTTTCTACAATAAATATATCTTTTAAGTAATAGGAAGGACAAACATGTATATTTCTGGTTTTGTTCCTTAAATTCTTAATTATATACATTAATATTTAATGATATATTTCCTCTCCATCTAAAACAGACTGTCATTTAAATCCTGACATTAATTGTAAATTAGAGTAAAAATCATTGAAGTCAAAGTCATTAAAGCAAAGTTCTTTCCAAAAATTTTTTACACTTATTTATTTTCGAGAGACAGAGCACAGTGGGGGAGGGGCAGAGAGAGAAAGAGACGCAGAATCTCACATCACAGAGCTGCCGCGGGGCTGGAGCTCAGGAATCATGAGATCATGACCTGAGCTGAAGTCGGAGGCCTAACCCACAGAACCATCCACGCGCTCCTAAAGCAAAGTTCTTAAATTAAGTATTTGAAAATGTCCTTGGATACTGAGGAACATAATACAGCGATCAGGCAGGAAAAAGCAGTTTCTACATTCTGTCTTTCCTCCTTTTATTAAGCCAGATTTTTCTGTAAATAACTTGTTTCTACAGGTTTTGAGAAAGGGTTGAGAGGGAAGAACCCGTGAACAGGGGAGCCACGATAGAAGCATTACAAAATGCCGCACCTTCCCCGGACACCCCTTCTGCCCAAACACTTTCCTTACAAGGATTAGGTCTTGCTTATTGCATCCTGTATTTCCAGCCCTCTCCAGATTCTTCCATAACCCAGAGGCGTCCCATCCTGAAACAGTGATAACACATCCCCCTGTGGGCACTGCATTCCTTTTCCTGCCCCACTTTTGCTTGGAATAAACAGAAACTACTGAATTAGATTATCCTGTTCTCAGCCTTCCTAGAGATTTTTATCCCAAACTCTAGGACTAAAAGACACGCAGAGTGACGCTGAAAACCCACTTGGGCCTTCTTGCAAATTTCTTTCCGGTGAACCACTGGGAGCTCCCATGAATTCGGGGTAACCAGTAGATCCGGTCCCCAGGGAGGCTCTGGACCTTGTGTTCCACCGCCTCGGCGCAATCCCTGGTCCCACAGCCCAATTCGCTAGTCGGTTGAGGCAGGCTCAGGCTCCCCTGGGGCAAGGTGGTGTCCAGTATGGCGGTCCTTTGATCTGAATTCCAGGGCACAGAGGCCCCGCCCACAGGCCAGCTCAGCCAATCGCGGCGAGGGAATCTGGCGGAGGTGGGGCCAGCAGAGTAGAATTCCGGGCGTTAAATGGGAGGCATAGGACCCACTATCAGGCTGTGAGACCTTCGGATCCGAGTCTGTGATTGTGCCTGTCCAGTGGTACCTGCCACAGGTGATCTTGCCACTCTGGGCCTGAGCAGAGGAGCCACCCTGGGGACCAGCATGGCTGCTAGCCTTGGGGGTTGGGTGTTTGGGGGCTCCCAGGAGGCATTGTCCCCTGGAATGGCACCACCAGATGCGGCAGCCTCATCCTCAGATGCCTGGCGGCGGGTTCCACCCCTGCCTGCGTCAAGAACCAAGTCCCCTGCAAGCTATGGGCAAGTGACAGGGTGGGGAGGTGGGCAGCGGGCCCCCAGAACATTCCACACCCTCAGCCTTTCTCCGCAGCCCTGAGAATAAAAACTGAGGATAAATTCAGTTCCACCTAGGGGCTCTAACATCTCAGAATAAAAGAATATGGTTTTTTAGACGGTTTGGTCTAATCGGAAACTCATTTCTTTTCCCTGCCTAGGTTTCTGAAACATGCATCCCTTACTCTTCCTGGCTGCCCTTTGCCTGGCAATAGCCTCAGCTGCTCCACATGGCGATCCAAATTTAGATGCACGGTGGTCTCAGTGGAAAGCTGCACATGGGAAAATATATAATGAGGTTGGTAACATCTAACCTTTCCCTGGGACCCACAGAGAACAGTGTGCTGATGGGAGTTCATAGCAGAAAGCAGCTTCCTGAGGCCACTCTTACCAAGGCAGTAAGCAGGGCCCTGTGACTGTGCACAACGTGGGCACATGCCCTGCTGTGCAGTTGTTGGAGAACAACTCCCAGAAGCATCAGGCTATCCTTGGCTGTGGTTTCTTCTCCTCTCTGTCAGAACATTTACTTGGTGCAGGTGAGTCAATTTTAAATAGACACAAAGATAAGCTATATGTTTGCCTTTAGGATGATGAAGGATGGAGGAAATCAGTGTGGGAGACGAATATGTGGCTGATTGAACAGTACAATCAGAAATACAATCAAGACAAACAAGGCTTCACGGTGGCAATGAATGGGTTTGCTGACATGGTGAGTGTGGCATGGATTGCTGAACGAAATGGATTGCTGAATGAAAAAATCTCAAGCTTGTCAGCATGTCCTTTCTTTTCCTAGCAGACCGATGAAGAGTTCAGGAACACAATGAATGGTCTTAAAATCCAGAAGGGCAAGAATGGGAAAATGTTTCATATACCTTTGTTTGCTAGTACCTCTGTACCTGTGGACAAGAGACAGACAACTGGTGTAAGTCCTGTGAGGAATCAGGGTGACAACTGATTAGGTCTCTCTCCAAGAGTAAAGCCAAAAAGGAAGTGTCCCCTGCTATGGTAGACTGTGGTGCAGTATGCAGATTGCTGTCTTAAGAGAGTTTTCAGATCAATGGGCTGTTGTCAAGGTGTGCCAAGTGCCAAGTGCTATTTGTTTTGTAGACTGGGAGCTTTATAATTTGTTTTCAGAGTCAGTGTGGTTCTTGTTGGGCTTTTAGTGCAACTGGTGCCCTTGCAGGACAGAAGTTCCAGAAAACTGGCAAATTTTTGCACTGATTGAGCCGTGAAAAAGGCATTTTGCAAATATATGATGTGATACCACTTTTGTAAAAGTAAAAGTAAAAGGCACAAAATTACAAGCAAAGATAAAGAAAAATGATGATTAATAGTTTCTTGGGGGGAATAGAGTAAAATAAAAGGGATCGTTGCTTTATCTTTGCTGCTTGACTCTTAAAACTATGAGGATGTATTCACATATAACTTGTATATATCATTTATTAATTCAGTCGGGCAGCAGATTTTATGATGTGCTTACCTTGTGCCAGGTCCTGTCTGAGTGCTGAGGACAGAGAGGTGAACAAAACAAAAATTCATGATCTCTGTGTAGACTCAGTGCTGATGTGTGGAGAGACACAATAGCAGCCTGAACAAACACAATGGAATAGTATGGAGGCAATGCTATGGGAAAAACAAATTAGGGAAGGGGAGGGCAGTACCAGGAAAGGTTGTGTTAATTTTAATTCTGGGCGAAGACACATTTCTTGGAGAGGGTGACATTGCAGCCAAGGTCAGACGGAGGGGTGAAGCCTTGTATACATTTTGACAACAGCCTTACATGGAAGCAATGGAAAATACATAAAAAGGACATTTGAACTAAAAGGATGTTTCTAAATATTAAAAAAAATACTATATACAAGCTATCAAGCATCCTTGTCCAAGACCTCACCCTCTCTAGCTCTAGGAACGGTCTGACCCACACTAGAGAGATGGGCAGGAAGAGATAGGGCCCCCCCTCCCAGGTGAATAGTTGACTCCACTTGAGAATATGTTTTCTGGCCTGTTCCTTAACGAAAGAACTTCTTAGGCACAAGAGGGCTTTTTGGTTTCAAATGCAGCTCGTGTTCCTGGAAGCTTCATTTGTCCTGCAAGTTAGGTTGATACCCAGGACAGTGTGATGATCATTTGACAAAGGATCCCAGACTTCCAGGGACAATGATGGTGGTCCAAGAAATGCAGGCCAGGACTATTCTCCTGCACTTGAGTGACCAAAGGAGAGCCAAGCTGCCCCAGGAGACCTGACTCTGGGAGCCAGCCCTGTAGCAAGATGACTTGCTATCAGAGGCCAGGATGTCAGTGACAAAAGGCCATCAGTATCCCCAGTATGAGGAGGGGTCTGGTGCCACAACCAAGATGTGGATGGGCTCCCAGTTCTCCTCTATCTCTTTGTCATGTTCTTCTCTCCCTTGTAGGGAAAAAAACAAGGAACATTTGATGTCGAGTGAAAGTGGCATTGAAGAGTAAAGAACATGTGAATTATCACAAATTAAATAAAAAAAGAAGGAAGCAAAGTGTATTTGGAGTGCATATTTGTGTGTGAGAGAATGCTTCTCTGTCAGGGGTCCCCTCTCTGGTGTGGAACCCTGGCTGGGGCCTGACTGACATGGCAGAAGACAGACAAGGGAGGAAATGGTAGCAAACTTTCTGGAGCCCCCTTTCTGCCTGAAAATCCTTAAATCCACTGCTCTGGTGACACCTTTGGTAAGCCATGTGAGTTTTTTAAACTTCTCTTACCTTGGCCTGCTGATTTCCCTGAGAGCCCAGCATCCTGTTGAGCTTGTGGACTCCTGAGATCTAGGTGGACATTGTGGGGATATAACACAGTCTTGTGGCCCTGACGGGTGGCCAAGAAGCACTATGATTATGGGAATATAACATGGTCTTGCAGCCCCAATGGGTGGCTGAGAACCACTGTGAGCTGACAGGTATCTTACTCTTCCCACCTGGATGTTCAGTGAGTCTACTTGTTGAGGCTGATCTTGACTGTGTGAGTCCAGTTGTGCTCCTGGGTTGCTGACGAGAGCACAAGACTCGCTGTGTAGACCAGCTATGGTCAGTTTTTGGTGCTGATGAAACAAAAACCACAAACCCATTGGCTTAAAGTAAAGGAAATCTGTTTTCTCACAGTTGGGAGGCCAGAATCCAAACCAGTGTCTCCCTTTGAGAGCTTTAAGGGGCATCTTTGTTTCTTCAGCTCTGACAGTAAGTTTATTTTTATGTCTCAGACAAGACTCTTAAAATTGAAATTTGTTTTCAGTGTTATTTCATGGCAATTGGCTTCCATTCAATGTGTTTCTATGCATGATGGCCTTGGGAACTTTTCACAAGTTTAAATAAATACAAATGTCTTTGAAAAATACAAAGACTTCTAATATCTGCTTAATCTTTTAGACATTGAGGAGGTCTCCATACACTCAGCAGTGGCCATTGCCAGGTTGCCCTTGTGAATAGAAGTCTGTGTTGCTGAGTCCATGACTAACCTCCATCCTTGCCACCATGGTCATTTTGTCCATGGGCCCATTGGGTAAAGGCAGGGGTGGTTGTGGAAAGAGGCTGACTGCTATTCACAGAACAGATTACCCTACCCACTTGATTGTTAAAATTCTCTTCTGCTGAGCTCAGCCCTTGGTGACATTCTCCTGGGACACAAATATCTTCACATTTCACCCATTCAGAGATGTTTATCCACATACTTCCCCCACCCCCTAGTTTCCTTGGAGCCAATTATCCAATCATAGTCCTTCTAAGTCCCTGGTCATCCTGCCAAACCATCGGCCAAGCTCATGAATCAGAATATGATCCTATGTCTGGCCATTTCTCCCTCCAAGCCAAGTGAGCAGCCAAGTACACAGCTAGAAGTTCTATCCCTGGTTAGGATCTCCATTCTTAACTGTCCTTCATGGGTGGCCCAGAGGGACATCAGTGCCACATTTGTCCACTTTTGGGGGGGTGCCTGCCCATCGTGGAGAGCCAACTGTAAGCCAGGCCTGAGTTTTCTCTTTTCTCTGCCAATAGACTGTATTGATTCCCTATCAGGCAATAGGAGATGGTTGGGAGAGAGAAGTCTGGGTGGGGGCCGTGGGCATTTGGGCCCCTTCCTAAAGTAACTTATCTATGCCTTCAGGGTCTACGGGAATCTGATGGTCCACATACCACCTCCACCTGATGATGGAGTGCCGCTGTGTGTCTCCAACTTCATGGCTTCATGCATCAGATAAGGTTGTCCGGAGAAGAGATGCCAAGGCAATAGATGAATTTGCAGTTATAAATCGGGTCATCTGGAGGAGGAGAGTGATCACAACAGTAAGCACAGATAAGGGAAAGGAAGAGAGCAATTTCTACTTAGGAGCATCTTGTCACCAAATTGCTTTCCATGCCATTTCTTCTTGACATATCCCAGTGTTTCTCACCAGGGTGCAGTGGGCATTTTGGGTTTGGTTGGACTTTCTGTCTTTGCAGGACTCAAGGACCCCAAGCAGCTCCTGTCTTAGCACTCCTCCACACCACTGGGGGGAGCCACTCTCTGTTAAGACTCACTTAGGTTGATCCCAAACATACTCCCTGCTGGGACTGGCCTTAAATTGCCTGGCCATTTCCATAGGTTTCCAAGTGGGCCAAATTAGCAACAGAAACACTCCCCTTGTTTTCATCTTTAATTAGTAGAAGAGCCAAGAATGTATCTTTAAACAACATTGCTAAAGAAGCCATGGGCTCTCTGTCCCCAAAATAGAACCTAAGTTATCTTGTTGGTCTGCAGGGGGCGGCAGAGGACTCACTAGAGCACAGTGAAAGGCTACTTGGGTCCTGAGACAGCTCAGGAGACTGAACCTTGGGGAGATGAAACCTTGCAGCCAGTGCATCTGGGCAGGGCAGGGGTGGGGGTGGCCCAGTCCAGAGCTCATGAGGGAAGGAAGAAGCCAGGACAGGCCTGAGCTGGGCAAGGTTTGCTGTTACCCCCTTCACCACAAAGTGAATCGTGGGCAGCCGTGTACTGGAGCCTTCTGTGCCTCCTGCAGAGTCCACCACACACAATTCTTCCCACCTGCGTGTTCAGTGCCCTCACACTGGGGACTTGAAATCAGCCCTGGTGGCAGTATTTACACCGCAGGAACCAGACAGCACTGCAAATCAAGGCTTGTTCACTCCCAGCAAGCTGGCAAAGCAGCCCACCCCCGCTCTGGGGGCTCAGGAACACCACAGCCAGAGCTTGGGCTGTGGGAACCACATTATTACAGAAGGAGTGGCCCCTCCCCCACTGAACAGGTCAGCAGAGCTGCCCAGACCTGTCCAAGAACTGTGCTGTTGCTTAGTCAGACCAACTCTGCCTCCCCAGGAAGAGGAGGGGTGCTTGTTAGATGGCGGGGAGGGGGTGCAGGTAGATTTCACGTGTGCATCTATTTATACTATCAATGCACATCCCCTTCTGATCTGATTTTAGCATTCTAGTTTGAGGGCAGAGGGATGAGGATTTGTCTAATTTTTATTCTGTGGGATTGTCCCTCTAATTGAATATTCTGTAAACCGATATTAAAAGCAGTTACTTTTCCTAATCTGAAGACAAAGATAGTGAAGAAAGGTGCCCAGGAATATTTTGGAAAATGAGATACAGTTGGGAGTTTCCCCAAATTTAAAATTCAGCACAAATAAGCTGAATTTGCATAACTGACTTGCTGCTCCTTTAGGGCAGAGTCTAACTGCATTTTGCCATGTGTGGAAAGCGATGAACCCTCCCCATGCTTTTATCTGCCTTTCCCGGATACTGATGGTCTTCCCTGCCAAGCTGTTGATGGTCAGTCATCTTTGCTGATGAGAATGTAGAGCTAAATTCCTAAAAGGTGCAGAAAGAAAAGAAACCAGTAACCAATATTCACTGTGGCTTCTAAGAGCAATGCCATTACCAAACAATATTCACTTAAAAGATATTCACGTGACTAAATATGCCAAGACCTGTTCTTGGCATGGGAGAGACCACGGTGAACAAAAGAGGCAAGACTACTTATAAACAAATAAGGAAAATGCTAGATGGGGTAAGTCAGGGGTGGCAAACAATGGATTAGGAGCCAAAGCTAGGCCACCATCTGTTTTTGTAAATAAACTTTTATTGGAACATAATCACCCCTTAACTTCCTACTGTCTATGAGTGGTTTGGTATACATGGCAGTTACAATAGAGACCACCAGTCACTTTACAAAAGGTTTGCTGTGGCTCGTGTAAGTGAAGGGATTCAAACAGGGTGAAAGAAGAGAAATGACGGTGGGCTATTTTCCAGGACTGCTCCGGTGACCCTTCTCTGCTGGTGACATTTAAACCAACACCTGAAGTACAAGGAAAGGTAGGCAGGGGCTGGTCGAAGACAGAGAAATAGTGAGTGCAAAGGGCTGGGGCAGTAGAGAGTTGGTGTGTCCGGGAAACAGACCAAAAGGAGGGTTGATGAGGGTTGGCACCAAGGCTTGAGAATGGTGGTTTGGGGGAGAAAGGTGCCTGAGAAATCTGATCATAGAGTTGGCTGCTTTACAGAGCCAGGTTAGGAGACTGGATTTGATCCAAGTGTGTTTTGCAGGTGGGAGCAAGATCTGCCTCTGGTTTTAGGAAGCCCCTTCCTGCCCCAAGCTACCCAGCCAGAGAAACCAGGTAGAAGATGATCTTGATGGCCAGGTGATATATGATAGCACTTGGATGGTGTTGTCCAGGCTCACTTACTTTGTGAGCTGTGGGCAAGAATGAAAAAGGAGGCCCCCATCCCTGGGTAAATAATTCAAGTATGAGGTTAAAGTGAACACACAGGGAAATAGCACATGTGCTGCCTCCCACTTACTCAAATACACCTTCTGACCACCTGGAAGACAGGACTGGTTGAGAATTCTGATCCTCAGACTCCCTGCTGCTTCCCCCTCCTCTTCCCAAGCCTGGGCCTTCCCAGGCCCACAGCCATGCACACCCCAGGCCTCACCTTTGCACTGACCACACCTGCCTGCATGGGGAGGCCAGGGAGGACACACAGGGGAGTTTTCCAAGGCAGGAGCCAGAATTTAGGAAACATCGTAGTGCCAGCTCCTCACTCCCTGGCGTTACTGCAGGAAGGTCTGACCAGGCAGGGCTTTGTGGTGGCAGGGGCCAGTGGTCTTGGATCTCCTGGTAGGTAGAGACCACGGAGGGACTTGTGTGCTCCCTCCAAAGAAATCAGTGTTCTATTACCTTCAGAGCTAGCGGGGAGCAACTCACTGTCCTTTCTGCTTCAGAACCACAGTCTGCCTTGGAGAGCACATCTGTCAGGTGATTGGCAGCAGCCTTCCCTGGGACACTGGTCTGGGCCCTCACCAGTCCCTGTCCCGCCACCTAGTGGTGACAATAGGAAATGTGCCACCCACCTGCAGTGGGGAAGGCACTTCAGAACTTTCTGTTGTACTTCTGCACCAAAATTGGTTGTGTTAGGGTGTGGGGGATAGTTGACAGAGATTAACATGCTCCTTTCAACTTCATTTCTCCAAATACAGTAGTACAATGGAAGTTTGGGGAAGAAATATGAACCAAAATGAATTTACAATTAGAATGATTATAATATTGCTAACACATATTTCTAATACTTACTGAGCACTAGCTGTGTGCCAGGAACTGGCACAATATGGTACGTGTGACACCTAATTTAAACCACACTACAGCCTTAAGGGGTGTGTTCAACACCCCTTTTACTGAAGCCTTAGGGGTCCCATAGGCTGCCTGGTGTCACACAGCTGGCAGCATGATGTGTCTGGCTCTGGAGTCAGGGCTTATTAAAGAGTCTTAACTCTGAGTAAGGGCATTCTAATGCACATGTTTTCCATTTCCCACTGTAATTTTGTTTTGAAATTAAGCACTGAAGTTTAATTTTTATGTTATCTCTGGAGAAACAATCACTCATTTTTATCTTGGTTTAAAACTTGATAATAAATGTGAAGTTGCCTTGTTAGTGCAGCCAGGCACCTTTTAAGAATCCAAGTGCATTTCATTAAGCATTTAGCATCACTCCCAGGGCCAGGCAATCCCAACAAGCCATTGAACATGGAAGACATTAAACATTCATTTCTCTGCCGTTCAATCAGCCTTAACCTGTCACTGCCACACTAGATTACCTGAGGGTGTTTCTGTGTCAGATATCATGTATTAGAGACTTGAACTTAGTACAAATGAGAATTAGATTTAAATTATTAAGCTAATTTTCATTTCTGATTTTAAACAAAACTTAAAAACCTGTCTCCAGAAATTAGATATAGTCATGTTTAATACCAGAAGCCTGGGGGTGCCTGGGCGGCTCAGTCGCTTAGCGTCCGATTCTTGATTTCAGCTCAGGTCATGATCTCACAGTCCTTGAGTTTGGGCTCCTGTGAGGAGCCTGCTTAGGATTCTCTCCCTCTCTCTCTTCCTTTCCCATGCACTCTCTCTCTTAAAATAAATAAATAAACATTTTAAAAAATTCCAGTAGAGCCTCAACTGTCCTGCCATAAGAGTTTATATATCCTTCCTTTTTTTTCTTAACAATACTGACTAAAGGACACACACATCTACTTGTCCCTACGATAAAAACTTTAAAGTTTGGTTAAAATATTTCACATGAGTTAACACCACAGTGGCTTTGTGGCATGTATATTAGAAGTAACCTCTAATCAAGTTAAATGCTGATAATTAATTCTTCTGTTACCTTTACAGGAATAGTTATCCAATATTATTTTGATTGATTACTATTTTTTTGATCATCCTGGACTGAGTAATTTAAATATAGAAAGCCATGTAGGTACCTGCTAGACCTAATTTGCAATTGAAAATATAGTTATTGTTCACACAAATAGTGGCTGTATTCTCATTTAGAGGCCAAGAGGCTGTTCAGTATCCCTCTGTTATCTGTTTATTACTGTGGAACTGGAAGGCTCTTTGGTGTGCTGAGCAGGTCATATTATTTTCTCTAGTGATTTTCTCTCTTTTTTCTTCGCCACTGGCTCTCCTCCTTTATTTTTTTAAAAAATAGTTTATTGTCAAGTTGGTTTCCATATAACACCCAGTGCTCATCCCCACAAGTGCCCTCTGCCATGCCCATCACCCCCCTTGCCCTCCTGCCCACAGCCATCCATCCTCAGTTTGTTCTCTGCATTCAAGAGTCTCTCATGGTTTAGCATAACACCATCAAGTTCCATCCATGTTGCTACACATGGCCAGATTTCACTCTTTCTCATTGCCATGTAGTATTCCATGGTATAGATAAACCACGTCTTCTTGATCCATTAGTCAGTTGATGGACACTTAGGCTCTTTCCATGTTTTGGCTATTGTGGAGAGTACTGCAATGAACATTGGGGTACATGTGCCCTTATGCATCAGCACTCCTGGATCCCTTGGGTAAATTCCTAGCAGTGCTATTCCTGGGTCATAGGGGAGTTCTATGGTTAATTTTTTGAGGAAACTTCACACTGTTTTCCAGAGTGGTTGCACAGTTTACATTCCCACCAACAGTGTAGGAGGGTGCCTGTTTCTCCACATCCTGAGCAAAATAAGTCAGGCAGAGAAAAATAGCTACCATATGTTTGCACGTATAGGAGGATTAGGAGGAACTTAATGGAGGACCGTTGGGAGGAAGAAGGGGGAAATGGTGGGGGAGAGGGAGGGAGGGAAACCATGAGAGACTCTTGAATGCTGAGAACAAACTGAGGATTGATGGGGGTGGGTAGGAGGGGAAGGGGTGTGATGAGCATGGAGGAGGGCACTTGTGGGGATGAGCACTGGGTGTTTTATGGAAACCAACTTGACAATAAACTATTAAAAAGAAAAGAAAAAAATCACATACTTTATATTTTCACAATAAACCACTGCCTTTTCTATTGATATGAAGATGTCAAGACCCAGAGACTGAAATTTTTCTTTAATTAAAAAAATTTTTTTGATGTTTTATTTATTTCTGAGAGAGAGAGAGAGACAGCATGAGCAGGGAACGGTCAGAGAGAGAGGGAGACACAGAATCTGAAAAAGGTTGCAGTCTCTGAGCTGTCAGCACAGAGCCCGACGGCAGGGCTTGAAACCACAAACCATGAGATCATGACCTGAGCCGAAGTTGGACGCTTAAACGACTAAGCCACCCAGGTGCCCCAGAGACTGAAATTTTAAGGCAACACTTCAGTCATGTTTGTTGGCCTGTCCTGTTTTCCAGAACCAATTGGAAAGTAAATTCACTAGACATCTACAAAGTTATTTTTGACCTGGTTATTATTTTTCTGAGAACCTGCAAGAGAAGAGGGAGGAAGAACATCAGATTCCCAAATGGATCGTCAATGAGCAAGGTTCATCAAGGCAAGGTCTGGACTCAGCATTGCCATTTTGCCAACATTCTGCCCACAGTTGATTTATTTTGGTGCCCTGTTCACATTTGGGGTCTCAACAAGCAGGAAACATAGGGCAGAAAGCCATGATAATGGAAGCTGATTTGGTTGAGAAACTCCAAAGACACTTTAGTCCTTGAGCACAGAGCACATCTGAGGCAGCATGTTGGAATGGCTCTGGGTAAGCGTTGTGACCTCATATCCCTAATTCTCTGTCCATCTCTGCTTGGCCCTATGACCGCAGGGACTTGACCTTCTCCAGACCTCAAGGGCTTGTCACATGTTCTATTATTTTTCTGAATTGTCTGACAATTCTTTTTTTTTAACACTTATTTATCATTGAGAGAAAGAGCATGATCATGGGAGGGACAGAAAGAGGGTGAGACACAGAATCTGAAGCAGGCTCCAGGCTCTGAATTGTTAGCACAGAGCCTGACGCTAAGTTCGAACTCACAAGCTGTGAGATCATGACCTGAGCCTAAGTCGGACGCTCAACTGACTAAGCCACCCAGGCGACCCAGAACTCTCTGACAATTCTGAGAAATTTTCAGTGATATATCTTAAGATATGAGCACCCAAAAGGTACTATGATGATGTAAGGGCCCTATTAAATTCTAGAATATAATTAAGAATAATGATAGTAACTACATGCTAGGGACTCCATGTTGACCAGTATATTATTTGTTCTCTAAAATCCTTAGAATAAGCCCCGATATAGGCACCTTTAATACTCTTTGGGAGATGAGAAAATGGAAGCCCTGTGAGGTGAAGTGTCTTGCCCAAGATTACAAGGTTGTTAGGAGGCAGAACTAAGATTTGGACACAGAACTCTTTAATTCCACAATCAGTGGCCTGAATTGTTCCTATTTAACAGAGGAATGGATGAATGTCTATCATATGAGGGATGGATGATATATAAAGGGCTTTACTAAGATACATGGGAGCCATTTTACTAAACTTAGTCTATTATATCCTGAAAATGGATATCCACATGGCTGAAACATATTTATGTAAGCATTGTTGAAAAAGGTAAGGGAATAGACCTTGACCTTGGCCCTTTAACCTCTTCCCTCAATGGCCAATGACCAATATGTAAGTTACTGTTGGGCCAAAATAAAATTAGTGTATCCCATGACAACCAGGAAAGTCTTGCTTGGTCACAGTCTATACCCCCAAGGTCCTGCAGGTGAGAAACAGAGGGATAAGAAAAAACAAGAAAGACCAAGTCAGCTCTTGGAGGTAGGGTCAAACCTGGGTAAAAATGACTACTCCCAGCACCTCGCGAGACTGACAGGACTTTTGGATACCAGTCGCATAGTCAGACAAAACTCGGGGCCAGGAGATGAGGCTTCCCCTGGCCAGCAATAGGAAATTGAGATAAGGGATAACTTTCTTCCTTTTTCCATTAGATGGGTAATTCCCCAACCAGGACCATTACACCTTTGGAATACATTATGATTCACTTTATTTTGCACAAAGGCTTGGCCCCTATACAAATTGGAATAGGGAACCAGGCAACCAGAGGGAAATATCAATGACATCCTACAACTGGACTTGTTTTGCTTTTGTTAAATCAGGTTCTTAATGTGAACGGAAATGGGGAGAATTCCCCTATGTTCATTGTTTTTGAGCCTTAAGAAAAAAAAATCAAGACATATATGTAAACAGTATAAGGTGGATCCTAATTTAATAGCAACCCTTTCTAAAGTCCAGCAGTCAGGAGGGAAAACCATTACAAGCCCTTTGCCTGCATCCAAAACAAACTTAGAGAGGGAGGAAGGGAAGTCTTCCACCTCAACCTCCTCCTCTTCGGGTCCTCAATCTATATAAAACTGATACAATTCTGCTCCTGCTACCCACCTTATCCAGGCCCTCTCTGTAATGTAACAGGCATGTTTCCCTTACAAGAAGCTAGAATGCCAGAAGAAAAAACCTTTCTTGCAAGGTTTAAGACAGATAAAAGGAGATCTAGGTAAATTTTGTGATCAGGTAAGTATATAAAGGCTTTTCAAAATATTACGTATGTTTTTGAGTTGACCTGAAAAGATAGAATGCTTTTGTTAAATCAGGCTCTTAATGAGACAGATATTTTGAGAAAAATTAAAGAAATCTAAGATTTAACCCCTAAATTATGCTAAATTAGCCACTATTTTACAAACACAAAATGAGAGCCTGATGGCCTTCCTGGAGAGGTTGAGGGAGGCTCTCATTAAATATATGGTTGTCTCCTCTGACACCCTTAAGGCTGAGATGATTTTAAAGGACAAATCTATCACTCAATCAGCCCTAGATATTCAGAGAAAATGCAAAAATTGATTGTTGGCCTTGAAAGGACCCTGGAGGAGCTCTTATGAGTTGCCAATTGGGCAGATTACAACCCAGATCAAGAGGAAAACAAAACAAAAAACAAACAAACAAAACCAAAAAGGAGGCTTAAAAAAAAATCTGAGGCCTTAGTTGTGGCCTTCTGTACTATGCCAGGCTGGATTTCCCAAGGTCTGACACCAAGCGCCATTTATATGGCCCTTTAGAGCCCTAAAATGAGAATGTCCTTAGAGGAGGCAACCAAAATGAAAACCCCGTAAGCCATTCCCCTAATGTGGAGACAATCACTGGAGATTTGAATGCTCTCAGGGACCTCTATCTGTGAGGGCTCAGATAACCAATGTCCTTTCCTGGAAGGGACTAACAGGAACTCGGCCTTTTCGCAGTGGCTCCCCTAAACCAACTGTCTATCAGAATCCCAGAGTCTCCAGTAATTCTAAATATAGAAGGAAAACTGGTTGATTTTCTTCTTAACACCAGAGCTAATAGCTTTTTTTTTTTTAAATATAGATTGATGACCCGAGATGAGGAGGTTGAGGTGGAAGGCTTCCCTTCCTCCTTCTCTAGTTCTGTTTTGGATACAGGTAAAGGGCCCTTAATGGTTTTCCCTCCTGACTGCTGGACCCTTTAGAGAGGGTTGCTATTAAATTAGGATCTGCCTTACATTGCTTTTCTGTCCTCCTTCTCCCCCCAGGCCAACTATCCAAACGCAGCATGACAATTAGAGGCATCTTCAGAAAACTTCTAACTAAATTTTTTCTCAGTCTCTGGGATGTATATGGGAAAACCTCATTTTTTCTCATTCTTTCCTGATAATGCTAGAGAGCCTTACTCCCTTGCTAGAAAGGGACTTTATAACTAAATTAGAGACTATGGTGCTACTAACTCCAAGACAGATAAACAATTATGTGAGATTTTGGAAATCACTGGATATTGTAGACTGTAGATACCAGGGTTTAGGAAAATAGTTTGCTCCCATATCAATTATTAAAGGAGATTCAATCCTACCGACTAACCCCTCCCCCAAAATAAATAAGTAAACTGGGGTCTCTCTCCCTGACACTGTCTCCAGCCCTTGGAATGGTTACAAACAGAGCAGGGCAATTACAATTACCAAGCTCACAGAGCTAAAAGATCATTAAAACACAGCATCAGACCTTTCATTTAGGGAGGGATAAACCTTATCAAATGGCCCAAAGGATGTTTACTGGAAAAAAAAATTGTCAAGGACAGTTCTCAAGTTGTATCAGCCTGTAAAGTATGTCTTAGAAAAAAATCCTTTCAACCACAAACTTGCTCTCCCAGATAATCAAGGAACTAGAAACTATCCAGAAAAAGCTAACAATTAGGTTTCACTCATATGCCAAGGTCAAAGGAATTCCAACATCTGTTGGTATGGATTAATACTTTTATTAATTGAGTAAAGGCCTTCTCCTGCAGGACAGAAAAGGCACACAAAGTAATACAAGTTCTGGTTTATAAAATAAGACCCAGGTTTGTCTTACCTAAAAATTTGCAAATTAATAATGATAAATGGCTGACTTGATTCTTTCTCTAGAAGAACTTCTGGCTCTTGGAAAAGTTTTACACCTCAAAAGAAAGAAAACGGTCTGCTTATACTCAGCAAAACTCTCACAAGCATTAGATGCTTTAAGAATTTTTTAAATTAAGTTTGGACCAAACTCTTGGGAATATAGACACCATTGATTACTTATTGTTCCTGTTCCTCAATTACCTGGGTTATGAGAGATTCCCTGACATATGTTGTTTACAAAGTCAGGGTCTCTCCTGGATTGTTTGACAGGTTTGAAAACTTGGAACATTATCTTAAGATGCCATCTTGTTGGTCAATATAATCTTTACTTTGTGTTTTTCTCTTTGTGTCTGCTAATGTTTCTGCTGCTTCATGCCTGCCAGTCTTCCTGTAGAACCATACCATGAGCCACTTGACTGACCCTAGGGTAGACTCTAACCACTGTACCCCACACCATTCTTTATCAGCTTGAAGAAGCCAGAACATTCATTGTCCTTGTTTCCTAACAGAGGGTCCAGGGGAGAAATAAATAGGGAAAGGGTTAACATTAGGCAGGGAGAGAAAAGGGACCTTAAGCTGCAAGCTGCAAATGGGAGGCTAAAGAAGCAGATGGGGCTCTCCCTTTATGAAATACTTTATGGGTGCCCTCCCCTCTATTAAGTGCATAAGGAGGGTGTAAGTGAGATAGGCAATCTAACCCTAAAGCAACAGATGCTGGTCTTGGCTTTACCCTAACTACCTTACACCACTGGGTCAGGGAGCAACTATCTGTAAGTCTGACCACTATGTTCACCCCTTTAAACCAGGAGATGCTGTATGGATAAGGGAATAAAATGTCCAACCCCTAAAACCCCACTGGAGGGGCCCATTTATTGTCATTTTGTCCGCACCTACTGCAGTAAAGGTAGTAAAGTGGGTTCCTGGATTCATTACACAGCAGAGTTAAGCCAGCATCTCAAGACTGGGAGTATATTCCTGATCCATCAACGCCATGCAAACGGACCATACAGAAGAAGCAATCTGCAAATCCAGAGGCTCCAGGAGACTGCAGCTCTGGCTTAGTCACTCCGGAAGCTGACTAATCTACGTATGGCAGAAGCTTGAGGAATCAACAGTCCGATGAAACAAAAGACTGTCCTTATTTTCTATGTTTCCTTACTGTGATGCACTGTCATCCCTTTTTTCTCAATATTGTGATTCTTGTTCTACTCTTTGCCATAAGATTGGCTGAGGCAGCCCCGGCTGGCTGGAAATGTGGTGAGAGGTTTCTATTAACATTCACCTTCCTTTCGTGGATAGGATACTTCGTTGGTACCAACACAGGGAAACAAAGGCCATATGAGACTAGAAAATTAGATTCATACAAACCTTATATTAAAACAAAATGCCCCCGTCCTACTACTGGGGTTCAGTTTCTCAAAAACTCAATTATTGGGAAAAACTGTTTTGCCTAGTGAGGAAAAAGTTCATTGTCGTCTCTGTTAAAAACTTAACATGTCTAGGCCAAAGAGTTTATAACTCAGCTGCCTGAAAACCCCAGTGGTGGGGGACCCCAGATCACCTTGAGCCAGATCTCCTCCTCTTGTCCAACTTTTCTCATCTCCAAGAGGCCTGGAACAATATCAATGCAGCCATCAAATGGCAGGCCCCAAGTGGACTATACTAGATATGTGGAAAGACAACCTACATAGTATTTCCTTCAGTCTGGTCAGGGTCATATGTGCTGGAAACGTCCATCTCTCTTCCCGCTCCCACTCGCCAGAGGGAAACATCTGGGAGTCCAAGTGTATTCTGGGAGTTTGCTTAGCTTGGGATTCTCTCTCTGCCTTCCCCCACTTGTGCTCTCTCTCTCTCAAAATAAATAAATAAACTTAAAAACAAACAAACAAAAAACCCCAACCAACTAAACAAGCAAACAACAACAATAACAACAACACAACAGTTTCTGAGGGTTGCCAGTCAAGAAGACATTTAGATGCCAGGCTTGAAGCACCTTCATGGAATGACTGCAGACCATGGAATTCTGACAGATCTCCTGGTTTGTGGTTTGAGTGTCTCTGATGATCTTTTTGAGTGGCCCCCAGAGAAACGTGGCCTATATAGGAGCTCTTGTGTTGATTTCTCTGAAGTTTATGTCAAGTTGTTTTTCTTCAGTTTGTGGGGCCTCAGGAAAAGGAGCAGTTTTAGTTATCAAATAGTTCCAAGTCAAATGGATGGGGGACAAAAGGAAAATGTTGTTTGGAGAGGTATACCAACCTTTGCCAAAAATTTGGCAGAAACTACAGGATCTAGTCCAGTTCATAATAAACTGTTTTAGAATCTAATGTCTATAAAAGTGTGTTATTGAAACATATTTTTCCTCTATCTATACACCCTCATTTTACCAAAAATACCCAAATTAAGAGGAATTTGCAAAATAATTCTAGTTTCCAAAAACTTGACATGATTATTTACATAAGTGCAGTAAGAATAGTGATTGATCATATAGGCTCTTTTAAACCTGCTTTGCTGGGACTTTTTATAAGGAATCTCTAGATTAAACTTTTAGCAGCAACCATTCAAGGCCAGAAGCCATGCCAAATATTTGCGATCAGATTTTGCCTGCAATACCTATAGACTTGGGTGAATTCTTGTTTTCTTGAGGTCCCGAAAATATCCTGAGGTTCCTGTACCTGTCAGGAAGTGACTTTTCTTTACTTACCTAGCAAGGTTATCAAGCTTTTTGTTTTTTGATTTTAGATTTTTGTTTTCCTTGTTGTTGTTTATAATTTTTGTTAAGAGGCTTTATTGGCTCTATGAAGTCAATCTTTTTCCTTAAAACTGAATGGTCACATATCAGTCTACGTGTGTCTTTCTCAAATATGACATCCCAGCCAAAACTTTGGTAACATCATTGGTGCTTTCAATTATGTCCTGTTTCAAGGAGAAAACATTCTTATTGAACTTGTGCAAATGAATTTATTGTCATAAAATATATGACCTCTGGATGGAGAATTCTTGAACTTTGGAGGGATCAGGGAGGGAGAAAAAGATAAATGTTTCCATTGTTTCACAAAGGTATAAAAGTACATTTTGTTAAATTGTTGTAAGCCATAGTGAGTGTAAGAGAAGAGGTTTTGTTAAATGTGGAAAAGCAAAACATTAAAAATCAAACACACAAAGGTCATAAAAACTATAATCATCCTCCCCAGTTCATTCAGCCCTGTGTTATGAATTTAGTCCTACTTGAATTCAGTTTTTCCACCAGTTCCAGAAATTCTTGCCCAGTTCAGTTTTATGATCTTAAGGTTATTGGAAATCAGTATTTATCAAATGTCCTTTTCATGAATTTCTCTGAAGATGAAACATATTTGCAGGAATTTTTGTAAAAGCGTCTGAGTACCAGTATAACTGTTTGTAAATGGTGAAAGACTTAAAAAGGGCCATGATTAAAGATCTGATGAGAGTTCACGACAATGAAATTGACAAGGACATTTGGAAGTTTCTTTGACACACAATATTTCAAGATAATAACATACCAGGACATATCAAATCTCAAAGAGTTTTATATAATTCTGGGAACATTTATTTTAATAAATTATATCTACACATTTATTTTAATTATATCTACACTTTTATTTATTTATTTTTTAAAATGTTTTTATTTATTTCTGAGAGACAAAGAGAGATAGCATGAGCAGGGGAGGGTCAGAGATAGAGGGAGACACAGAATCTGAAGCAGCCTCCAGGCTCTGAGCTAGCTGTCAGCACAGAGCCCAACGTGGGGCTCAAACCCACAAGCTGTGAGATCATGACCTGAGCCGAAGTCGGACGCCCAACCGAATGAGCCACCCAGGCACCCCTCTACACATTTATTTTAATAAATTATATCTACACAAATATAATCACTTATTTGACAATGCTTCCCAAAAAGGCCTAATTAGTTCAATTTCTCATAAAATCTTTGGAAAAGCCTTCTAGGAAATTTCAGTTAGATTGTGGTCAAAAGACTTTATTTTAGAATGTGATTTTGGAAAGTATGTCAAAAAGTATGAAAAGAGTTGAACATCTCATTAAATGGGATCACAGGTTATTATGAAATAATATTTAACCCAAGTGCAATAAAATATTTTAAGGAAAAATACAGGTTACATGACTGTGAACAAAACTTAGTTCTTTTAATATTAACAAGACTCCGTTTTCTCAGTGATAAAGTCAAAACATAGATACTTTGTTTTTCTAGGCAGAGTACTTTAAAGGTAAAGAGAAAATTTGTTCACAATTTTTTATCAAAAGCGAACCAATAATCCAAGAAAATATTTGTTCCTTTTAATAGAAAGAAAAACCAAGTTCTAGTTTTAGACCAGTGTACTTTTGAAACTAAAACTTATTTTTAATTACATTCATTCTAATTTTTATCATCAGTGACCACACATAAAATTCTTTTCAAAGGTTCTTTTTAAATAAACCTTCTATAACTTACTTTTTTGGATTGAGATTTTGTACTTCTTTCCTCTTTAAATAACCAGACTTACTTTAAGGCAAAACTACTTTCTCTTCTCTCAACAAAACTGTATTTTTATTTCCTGTACTTTCTTACCAAAAGTATACATCTTTCTTTCCTTGCATACAGAGTTGTCTCTCATTATTTTAGTAGATTAGACCCTATATATTAATTTAGAATTCTTAATTCTCAGAAACTTTAGTTTCTTGTGAAAATTAAGTAGTAAGCTCTTATGAACTGTTTCACCAGTATTTTTGTAGATTGGTAAATTTATCAATATATTTCATTATTTCTAGAAACTTGTGCTTAGTCACAGTAGAATCTTTCAATAAAGCATAAAACATGTTTGCTAAGAAACCCAAATTTATTTTTAGTTTCTCTACAATAAGGAAACCAAAAGTTAATAAACCTATGTTTGGTACTTAATATCTGTTATTTTATCTTATCTGCAAATGACCTAGATGTTTCATGAATTAACCTCACTTATCACTTAAGGTTTCAGGCTATGAAAAATATTTTGAGAAACTATTTTCAAAAGTTTACCTATAACCTTTTTTCAAAACTGACGTCTACTCATTTTACTTTTTTTCAACAATTGTGCTTAGATTGCCCATAACAACTTCGAGAGACACCACATGAAATCATTCATCCTCCTATATTTTCTTAATTAATTAATTAATTAATTATTATTAATATAAACTTTTGTAATGGAGATGACATCAATTTATTTCACTTTAAGTAAACCCAAACAGGACAAAAGATTTACTTTTAATGCTGATTGCTTTAAAGACATGTCTAGTTTAATTAAACTAACAGCTTTAGCTTTAATGCAAAGTGAAGGGGTTGAGAAAAGTAGGTATTGATTTTTATTATGAACTCTGTTTAGTATGTGGCTTTGTCAGTAGGTGGCCACATTTTCCACTTTCTAATAGTCATTAGTCATTCAAGTTACTGCTTCCAAAAAAGACTTCACCCAAAATTTTAGCATTTTACAGCCAGGAGATTTCCAATTCAAAATTTATCCAAAATAAGACAAAAGCTCTTTGAAGTAACTGTCAGCCATTGGGCTAAACATATATATTTAAATATATTGAAAACAAAAATATTAAATATATATGTCCATTTATATGAAATGAATATAAAAGAATGGAAATGAATCACTACAGGATAAGACAATAGTTTCAAATTTTAGGCAAACAAAGACAAATTCTTAACTAATCTCTGGACTTTTTGCCCACAAGTAAGTAGCTGCCAATTTCCTGGCTGACAGACTTGGAATTGCGTCCCTATGAGCTGCTGTTCATGAGAGAAGACAAATCAAAGTTGTTCTTTTCACATGTGGGTTTTTATTTTGAGCCCTTCACACTGAGCACAGAATCGCCTCTGGCATCAAGACCTGTGATGAGCAGTTCACTGCTGCTGTTCATGGGTGTGATTCAGGGGCTTTGCTTTTTGTTACCCATCACGGCTGTTTCCATTTTTCATTCATTTAGGGTCCTGTATGCTCCAGCCACTAGCTTAGGAATTGAAAAGCTTATGTCACTGAATATTTCTTTCACAAGAGCCCCCAAATATTGACCCAGTGATTGAACTCATTTAATATAAGACTACTTAAAGTAAGAGACAGTATCCTGTAACAAACTTAAGAAAGCAGGGACAAGGAGGCAGGAGGAGGAGGAAGAGGAGGAGGAGGAAAAAGAAAAGAACAAGAAGAATAACAAGGGAGGAGGAAGAGGAGAAGAAGAAGAAGAACAAGAAGAAGAAGAAGAGGAAGAAGGAAGAGGAGGAGGAGGAAGCAAAGGAGGAGGAAGAGGAGGAGAAGGGGAGGGGGAAGGGGAAATGGAAGGGGAAGAAGGAGGAAGAGGAGGAGGAGGAAAATAAATGAAGGGGAGTAGAATATGTCACTCAAACATATGCCACTTTGACATGCTGATTATTTTGAACTCAAGTTACTTGAGAAAGTCAGTACAAGGACATTCTGACCTTCTTTTGTCCCCCAGAAAGCAGGGAATAAATCTCCCATGTGAAAGACACCATCTGTGTACCAGGAAGAAGAGAGATATCTTTAATGCCAGAGATAGAAACTTCAGGGCCAAGAAGGCTGTATAAATAGAAGTTGCTACTTCATTAATTTGCTATTCCAAGCCCAAACTTCTGTCTTGTCAATTTTACACAAATTTGTTTCTTTATCTAAAAGGTATAAGAGCTGCCTGCTTTGATAACTTCTTTGAGCCTCCTGTATGTACAAAATTAAACTTGTTTTTCTCTTGTTAATCTGTCTTACATCTACTTAATTATTAGACCAGCCAAAGTACCTAGAAAAAAAAGACAAATGTTCTTGCCCTACAGTACAAACAACTATTTAGCGGTTCCATGAAGCTTCTTGGTTTACTATGGCTCATTGCCCTTTTATGTTTCTTGAGCACCAGAACTTTTTGAACAATAGGAAACTTTGCACTTACTGTAAGTTGTGTTTATCCACCGGCAAACTTGAAAACAATTTAGAAATCATTCAAAGCAATAGATCAATATTGGGTAAACCTCAATTTCATTAGTTCTGCAATGGAAAGGATATTTGGAAAGAAGTAAGTCAAAAATCATGATTTTCTTCAGTGTTGGGCCTGGAGGGTAAAGCATGAATCTGATTAAAATGCTCCTTTGGGCAGGTTTGCCCTTCCCCATTCAGTACCTCATCTGAGATTTCTTTGTCTAATCTAATAGGTCTCTAACAATGCAAGGGAAGACAGAAACTACTCAAGACAGGCATCTAGTGTTTTGTGTTTGGACAGAGTTTGGGATTAACTCAGCATGGTATAAATAATGAGTAGTGACAAGCTAAGGCAAGCTTCACAATAAGTACTTTGTTTAACAAAAGAAATGTATAGGTTGTATAGAATGGAACCCAAGCTAGAGCTAGTAATGGATCAGAGCTGAGTAAATATCATTAAGATCAAAGACACAAGCTGCCGTTCTTCTGAGATTTAGAAATCTGATTGCTCAAAAAAAAAAAAACTAGTTGCCAAAATTTAAAATTTGGACAATCTTTCATAAAACACCTAAATTTGAAAGACCAGGCAATGTTGACTATGTGTGGGCACAGCAGTGACTCTACATCAGATAAGGTGTCCTTCAGATTGTCATGGGAACCACCACCTCTGTATACTTGGGGTTGGCTTCACCTGAGTTCAATACTCTCTGACCCACATATCCTGGTTTAGGAGGTTTGCAAATCAAAGGAAAGTGACTATTAGAGTCTTCTAAGTAAGAAGGAGAAACCTGCAGCAGTTAGGCTTGCATGGGACCAGTAAGAGAAATTCATCCAA
This sequence comes from Crocuta crocuta, assembly GCF_008692635.1. Lineage (NCBI taxonomy): Eukaryota > Metazoa > Chordata > Mammalia > Carnivora > Hyaenidae > Crocuta > Crocuta crocuta. The sequence continues at coordinate 5,322,054 of NW_027551560.1, read as the reverse complement.
CAAAAGAGATCGAAGTGCAATAAAAGCAATCACTGTAGGTGATTCCAAACACTGAATATCATTAGATGACACGCAAAATCTGCCATATACCCTTCTAGGTAAGAAGATGACTAGAAATCCTGTGTAAACTCAACTCAGTTTTTCAGCATCTTATCCATGTTTGTTACCAGGCTGGGCTGAGTGATACCAAAATCAGGAATACCGTCTCTGCCCCAAGGCAATCACCAACTGGAGACTAGCATTTATGAATGCATAAAAAGACATGAATTTATAATTCTATAATAAAAAGACAAATATCCCAATAAAATAAACAGATAAAGGACTTACCTTACATCACATAACAGATTAACTTAAAGTGGGTGGAAGCTCTAAACATGAGGTAAGACTATAACACTCTTAGAAAATGTAAAAGAAAATCTTGATGATTTGGGATTTGGCAATGGCTTCTTTGATATGACACCAAAACCACAGCCAACAAAGAAAATATTGATAAATTAACTCCATCAACATTTGAAACTTTTGTGTATCAAAGAATACCACTATCAGCAGAGTACATAAACAACCTACAGAATGGGGGAAATATCTGCAAATTATATCTGACAAGGATCAATATCCACAACATACAAATAACTCCTACAGTTCAACAACAACAATAACAAACAACCTAGTTATGAGACAGGGAAAGGATTTGAACAGACATTTCCCCAAAGTAGTTATAGAGATGGCCAATAGGTACATGAAAAGATGTTCATCATTAGCTATCAGAGAAATGCAAATTAGAACCATAGTGAGATTTCATTTTACACCTATTAGGAAAGCTATAGTAAAAAGACAGATAATAAAAAGTGTTGATGAGGATGTGGAGAAATTGGATCCCTTGTAAACCTCAGCCACTGTATAGGAAGAAGCATTATTTTTAGAAACACCAATTCTTCCTAAATCAATTCATAAATTCTGTGCAATTTATGAAAATGTCAATACATTTTTTGGGAAGAAACTTGAAAGAAAGAATGTTAAATTTATCTAGCAAAGTAAATCTGAGCATTTGTGAAAATGAAGAACAAAGGAAGCCCAACTCTATCATATCAGAACATATCATGAACTACCAATATTTACATATTCAAATTGGAGAAGAAATGCAAACACCGACCAGTAGATGAGGATAGAGCCTGGCCCTGGGCCTAAAGATAGATGAGAAATTCATTTATGGTGAACAGGACCTTTCAATCATAATCAGAGGATTATTTAGAGAACAGCACTGGGCTATCTGCTTAGAAAAGAGGTGTGTAGGAGGGGTGCCTGGGTGGCTCAGTCAGTTAACCATCTGACTTCAGCTCAGATCATGATCCCAATGGTTTGTGAGTTCGAGCCCTGTGTCGGTCTCTGTGCTGACAGCTCAGAGCCTGGAGCCTGCTTTGGATTCTGTGTCTCCCTCATCCTCTTTCCTTCCCCCACTCACACTATATCCCTCTGTCTCTCAAAAAAGGAATAAATGTTAAAAAAAAAAAAAAAAGAGAGAGATGTGTAGGATCCCTACCTCATTCTTGACAACCAAACTACTTCAAGATGGAGAGAGACTTAAAGGGAGAAAATCACAAGTAATTTAGAATAAGGCCGTCCAATGAAAATCTCTGTGATGACAGAAACACTTTTTTATCATGGCCATCCAACATGGCAGCCCCTAAACACATGTAGCTGTTGAGCTCTGGCAATGAGACCAGTGTCGATGAAAATAGAATTTTACGTGTTATTTAATGGTAATTAATTTAAATTTAAACAGCCACATGTGGTTAGTAGCTATTGATTTGGACAACACAGAAGAAGGAAACATGAATACATTAATTTTTAATTTGGTACACAAAACCCATTAGATTTTAAGAAAGATAAGTCTGATAACATAACATTGTAAATATCTTTATGGCATAAAAAGTTGAAGGACGCCTGGGTGGCTCAGTTGGTTAAGCGTCCAACTTCGGCTCAGGTGGTGATCTCAAAGCTCGTGAGTTCAAGTCTTGCATCGGGCTCTGTGCTGACAGCGCAGAGCCTGGAGCCTGCTTGGGATTCTGTGTGTCCCTCTCTCTCTGTCTCAAAAATAAATAAACATTAGAAAAAGCTGAAAGTCCACACATATTTCTAAATGAACAATAACAAAAGGTCAGTTTCCTTCGTTTACTAAAACCTTATACAAAGGAACGAGAAAAAGGTAAATAATGCTAATTAAATATGTGCAAGGACAGAAATTTACCAAGACAAAAGTAGGTGCTCAATAAATACAAGGTAAGAGGTACAACGTAAATAATAATTAAACAAGTGCAAATCAAACCACAAAGTTCATCTTTTACCATCAGAAGGCCAGAAATGTAAAAAGATTAATGACATCTAACACTGTCAGGGATGCAGGGAAATTGGTACTCTTTCATTTAGTGCTTGAGACTGTACATAGATGCAAGTTTTCTGGGAGAATATCGGGTAACACAAATGTTAAGTGCTCATGTACTTTGATCCAGTATCCCCAGTAAGCAATGTGCCATGCATATCTACTTGCACGAGGTCACGAGTGTACACATTTGGGCATCTCCATTGTATCTCTGGGTCTCCTGGTGGAAAATCAGAGACGAGCAAAGCTGCTCTCCATAAAGAATTAGCTATCTCTGTCCTCTCAACACAAGGCTGGACAGCCCTTTCATTCAATGTCACAAATCTGTATGTGCTCGTGTAGAACAATCCTCAAGTCATGAAAAAGAAAGTCAAGTGAGACTAATATGCTCTACCTGATGTTCTAAAGGGGTGGAGGGGTAGATATGGAGATGGATGTGCATAATCCCCCTTGCCATCCCAGAGCAAAGGATAAAAGCAACACTTAGCAGCAGTCATCCCTGGAAAGAGCACCTTGGCTGGGAGTATGGAAGGGGGAGGCTTTTATTTTTACTTTTGTATATTTCTGTGTGTTTTACATTTCCGAATCTTAGGTCACATTTTAAAATTGAAGTGAAATTCACATCAGTTAAAATTAATAATTTTAAGGTGCATAATTCAGTGGCATTTGGTATGTTCATAATGTTGTGCAACAATGACTATCTGATTACAGAATATTTCCATCACCTAAAGGAAAACCCAGTACCCACTAAGTAGTCATTGCCCTCACCTCTCCCAGCGTCTGGCAATCACTAATCTGCCTTCTGTCTCTATACATTGACCTTGTCCTTGCATCTGACTCCATGCTTATCCATGCTGTGGTATGCATCAATACTTCATTCCTCTTATGGTTGAATAATACTCCTGTGTATGTATATACTACCTTTTATTCATCCATTCTTCAGTTGTTGGACACCTTTGACTCTTGCGAATAATGCTGCTATGGATGTTTGTGCGAAAGTTTTTCCTGTATATCTGTTTTCAGTTATTTGGGGTATATACGTAGGAGCGGAATTGCTGGGTCATATGGTAATACTATGTTTAACTTTTTGAGATATATTACTTTAAAAATTTTTGTTAACAAGAATGGAAATTACAGTTTTAATCAGTTGGAAACATTATAGACTACTTAGTGTTTTCCTCTTTCTTTCTCTATTAAAACTTAGTAATTAAAAGTACTTAATAAAAGAGAGCAAGAGTTTCATGCCAACGACCACCAGGCCAGCCTTTCCTGCTCTCATCTCTGCCACTGCCTCTTCACAGACATTTTCTGAGGAAAATCACAGATTATTTTTCCTTAGTTTCCTTCTAATCTTTTTAAGGGATCACTGCAAATTTCCACCAGAGCTAGGAAGGTGCCTACCACCCTGTGGAGGGTATTCCCATTTGTACAAAATCAAAATTCCTTTTTGTGTATAGGTGGAAATTCTAAAAATCAACTTTGGGTTTCATTGTATCTCTGTTCATCTTATCAGTCAGAATTGGATACTCCTAACACCATTCAGCATTTTAGTCAAAATTTTCATTAACATTTTGGGAGAGTGATTATTATTCCCCCATCACTGAGCATATTCATCTTTTATTTATTTATTTATTTTTTACAAATAGTTTATTGTCAAGTTGGTTTCCATATAACACCCAGTGCTCATTCCCGTAAGTGTCCTCCTCCATGCCCATCTCCCCCTCCCCCCCAATACCCATCAGTCCTCAGTTTGTTCTCAGTGTTCAAGAGTCTTTCATGGTTTGCCTCTCTTCCTCTCCCCCACTATTTCCCCCTTCTCCCCCATGGTCCTCCGTTAAGTTCCTCCTAATCCTCCTATATGTGCAAACATATGGTATTTGTCCTCTGCCTGACTTATTTCGCTCAGTTGATGGACACTTAGGCTCTTTCCATGTTTTGGCTATTGTGGAGAGTGCTGCTATGAACATTGGGGTACATGTGCTCCTATGCCTCAGCATTTCTGTATCCCTTGGGTAAATTCCTAGCAGTGTTATTGCTGGGTCATAGGGGATTTCTATTGTTAGTTTCCTGAGGAACCTCCACACTGTTTTCCAGAGGGGCTGCACCAGTTTACATTCCCACCAATAGTGTAGGAGGGTGCCCGTTTCTCCACATCCTCGCCAGCATCTAGAGTTCTCTGATTTGCTCATTTTAGCCACTCTGACTGGCGTGAGGTGGTATCTCAATGTGGTTTTGATTTGTATTTCCCTGATGAGGAGGGATTCTATGCCTTTGTGATGTAAGTTTTCTACTCCCTTCTCTAGTAAGCCATTCTTTAAAATGTAAATTTTAGGGGGGCTCCTGGATGGCTCAGTCCATTGAGCTCAGTTGATCTCAGGTCATGATCTCACAGGTTGTGAGTTAGAGTGACAGAGCCTAAGGAGCCTGCTTAAGTCTTCCTCTTTCTCTGCCTCTTCCCTGGTTGTTCTCAATCTCTCTCCCTCTCAAAAATAAATAAATATTAAAAACATTTACAAAAATAAAATGCAAATTTTAGAAGAAGTTTCTCATCAGAGGACAAAAACAGTGGGAGATATTTGGAAACTGGCCTTACAATGTCCTTTCCATAAATACTAGTAAAAAAGCTATAATATTTTTAGTTATATCTATGTGTACATATGTATGTCCATAGGTAGACTGTAAATGTGAGATATTTGCTCTACCTCCAGATGGGGTTGCTCAAATTAATTTGTAAAAGGGCTCTAACTACTTGGTTTAAAGGCAAGCAACTGTAAAGATTGTGCAATCTAAAAATTCAGAAAGCTAGAAACTAACCCAAATATTTTCCAAGTTTGTGTGATCTGAAAAATTATTTGATACTAAAGCTAACTTAAGGTTGTTGACAAAAATAAAATAGACATGTCTTAAAAGTTATCATCATTAAAATTAAAACTTTATTCTGCCTGTGTTCACTGCCAAATTTATCAGAAAAAAACCTAATAGAATAATGATTGACTTTGTCTAATGTCTAATGAAGTTTTATGGGTAGTCTAAACAATGTTAAGAACAAGTAGGTTGAATAGGTGTGAAAAAAAAAAAAAGAAATGTTTAGGCGAATTTTACAAATAGTTCCCTCAAATCCTTTTGGTAAACTAAACGAAGTTTGGCTAAGTAATGAGTTAGGTCGAATTCATTGAATATCTAGATTATTTCCAAATAAGATAAAATAACAAACCATTAAGCACTGAACATAGGATTATACACTTTCATCTTATTACTGAAAAATTAATGATAAACTTGGGTCTGTTAGCAAAACATGTTTTGTGCTTTATGAAAAGGTAGTATTATAAGGAAACATGTCTCTAAATTAGAAAATGTATTATAAAAAGTATTTGCCAATTTAAGGAATCTCAATATAACAGATAGTTCACAATTACTTACTATTTAGTTTTCACTAGAACTTGAGTTTTCTAAGAGTTAAGAATTCTAATAAATGTAATTAGGACTATTAAAAATAATAAGGGAAACAGCTGTATTCAAAGAAATTAAGACAAGTGTTTTTGGTAAGATAAAGATTTAAGGAATAAAAACACTTTTTTGTTGAGGGAAAAGAAAATAATTTTGTCCTAGAGTGAAGCTAATTATTTGAAAAGGGAAAGCTAAGAACAAACTCTAAAGGTAAAAAAGAAAGTTTAAAGTTTTATGAAAAAAAAACCCTTTGGAAAATGATTTTATGTGTGGTCAGTAGTAGCTAAGATTAGAATAAATTTATTCAAAATGTGTTTTAACATCAAAAACACTGATGCAAAATTAGAATTTGGTTTTTCTCGCTGTTAAAAGAAAAAAATTTTCTTAGATTATTGGCTCAGTTTTTTATTAGAAATTGTGAAGAAAGTTGTTGTTTTTACCTTTAATGTAATCTGCTTAGAAAAACAAAGATTCTCTTTTATCTTTTGTTCTGATAAGAACTTTGATTATTCGAGAAGACTGAGTCTTCTTAATATTAAAAGAGCTAAATTTTGTGTACCTTCTGTATTTGCCTTAAAATCTTTTATTGTCACTTGTGTTAAATGAATATTGTTTCATAATGATCTGTGATCCAGTTTAATGAAATGTTCATACCTTTTGATGATTTTTACATACTTCCCAAAATCAAATTCTAAAAAAGTCTTTTGACTACCATTGAACTGAAATAGTCCAGAGGGCCCACAGGAACATTCCAGAAGATTTTGGTCTCCTTATAAAAGAAGATATTACCCTAATTAGGCTTATTTGTTATGCTAAATTATATGAGAAGCGTTGTCAAATAAGTGATACTAAGACTCAAATTGTATTTGTGTAGGTATACTTATTAAAATGAGTGTTCTAGAAATTGTATGAAACTCCATGGAATCTAGTATGTCTTGGTATGTTATTACCTAAAAGTGTTGTGTGTTACACAAATAACCAAATTTTCTTATCAACACTGTTGTAGTGACCTCTCATCAGATCTTTAGCCAGGCCACTTTTAAGTCTTTTGTCATTTACAAACAGTTACACTTTTACTCAGATGCTTTTACAAAAGCTTCCCACAAATATTCTTTATCTTCAGACAAATTCATGAAAAGGACTTTTGACAAATAGAGGTTTCTGATAACCTTAAAAATCATAAAACTGAACTGGGTAAGAATTTCCAGAACTAATGGAAAAAATGGATTCAAGCAGAACAAGAATCAATAACATGGGACTGAAGGAATGAAGGACAATTATAATTTTTATGACATTAGTGTCTGAAACATTGCTGATTTTTAAAATGTTTTTCCAACAGCCTTTTTCTTTTAGGCTGACAGCAGTCTGACAAAACATACTTTGTGAACAAATTAAAATATTTCTTTTTCTCTTCAGGACTCAGAAACTCAAAGTGAGTATTCTTATACTTTCATGGCAATGTATTTATTTGCATAAGTTCAATAAAAATCTTTTCTCTTTGTAACAGGACACTATTGAAAACACTGATTATATCAGCAAGGCTTTGACTCAGAATCCATATATGAGAGAAATGCATCCACTCAAGTATAACCAAGTAAGGTTGACGTTATGGAGCCTATAAAGCCCCTTGAAGATGTCAGCCTGGTACCTTGTTTACAGAGTTCCCAGTAGCCTTATCAAGTGAGCATAGAAGGTCACTTCCTGGCAGGTTCAGGAACAGCAGAATACTTTGGGCACCTGGAGAAGAGAGGTGTTTACCCAAATCTATAGGTATTGCAGGCGAATTCTGATGGAAAGTATTTGGCTTGTCTTCTGCCTCAAGAGGCTTTTAAAAGTTTAATCTAGAAATTCCTTATAAAAAATTCCAAGAAAGCAGATTTAAAGGAGCCTATAGGATCCATTGCTATTTTGCCATGCTTATATAAATGATCAGGCCAAGCTTACTGAAACTAGACTTACTTTGCAAACAAATTAGTCTCAATTTGGCTACCTTTGGTAAAAAATGAGAATGATTATACAAAGAAAAATTAAGTTCCAATAACACACCTGGGTAAATATTAGATTCTAATGAAGTTCATTATAAACTAGAGTTGATCTTGATTTCTTTTTTTTTTTAAGTTTATTTATTTATTTTGAGAGAGACAGAGAGAGTGCAAGTGGAGAAGAGACAGAGAGAGTGCAAGTAGAGAAGAGGCAGAGAAAGAGGAAGAATCTGAAGGAAGTTCTGCACTACCAGCACAGAGCCCTTGCGGGGCTGGAACTCAAGAAACCTTGAGATTATGACCTGAGCCAAAATCAAGAGTCAGATACTTGGCTGACTGTGCCACCAGGTGCCTCAATCCTGATTTCTTCTAGCTACCTCCAGTGCCTGGCAGCAACTCTTTAAACTACTCTTTTGATTTTTCTCCCTGCTTTCCAAGTTGGAATCATTTGAAACTACAGCTGCCCTTTTTCTTGAAGCCCAGAAAACTAATACAAAGAACTAGATATAAACTTTAGAGAAATCACAACAGCTCATGTATACACACAGTTCATGCCTGTCGCTTTGGAGGCCAGACACTTGAACTACTACCAAGTAAAATCTGTCACACTGCCACTGCCTGTCCTCACTCTCCCTGATGGTGTTTCCTCCCTGACACGTAGTGTTTTGGCTGGCTGAGCCTAAGAACTCAGAAACTGCTTTATACTTTGATCCAATCATTAACCATTGTTTTTCTTTTGTTTCTATAGAGATGCCTCTGATTTTCTTTTGTTTCTATAGAGAAGCAACCTGATTGCTTAAACCATAGACCTAACTTTGAAACACCTGCCTCACCGCCTCCTAAAATGTTGAACTAAACTGACCTTCTATCAGAACTGATTTAAGAGACTGGTTCAATGAGAAGGAATGAGGGGCACCTGGGTGGTTCAGTTGGTTAAGCACCTGACTTTAGCTCAGGTCATGATCTCATGGTTTGTGGGTTTCAGCCCCACCTCAGGCTCTGTGCTGACATCTTGGAGCCTGTAGCTGTTTCTGATTCTGTTTCCCTCTCTCTCTGCTCCTTCCCACGTCTCAAAAACAAATAAATATTTTAAAAATTTAAAGAAGAAATGACACCAGCTGAACTTTGAATGTGTAAAACTTCCAGGGAAGTTTCAGAGGGGGAACTGTAGGGGTCAAGGGCAAACTGCCCCAAGACGGACCACTTTGGCATATTGATTATTTTAATTTAATTTATTTTTTAAATGTTTTATTGTTTATTTTTGAGAGAAAAAGGCAGGGCATCAGTTGGGGAGGGACAGAGAGAGAGGGAGACACAGAATCTGAAGCAGCTCCAGGCTCTGAGACGTCAGCACAGAGCCTGACGTGGGGCTTGAACTCATGAACCGCAAGATCATGACCTGAGCCAAAGTCAGACACTTAACTGACTGAGCCACCCAGGCACCCCTGCATATTGATTAATTTCAATAAAAGTTATTTAACAGACAGCTTGTTCAAGGAAGGGCACTCAGATACCCCTCTGTTCCCCTGAAGGCAGTAAATAAATCTCTCATGTGTCTCCCTCTCTATCAAAGAGAGATAACCTTATGAACAGAGATGAGAAATTTAGAGCCAAGAAGGCTGTTATAAACAACCCTGTTACTTTTTACCAATTTACCATCCCACCCAAAATTTTTTCAGAATTCCTTACTAATTGAAGCTCCCAGGGTTAAGTTTTTTTATTTTTATCCTGTGAATTCCTTACAAATTTACTGTCTTTGTTTACATTACTGTATATGTGATTGGTTGCTAGGGTTAGAGCTAGGCACAAAGTCCATTTATGTCCATTCTCACAGGCAGCAGATGCTGTGTCTTTTAGCTGAGGTCAGCAACAATTCTGAGAATTTGAGTCAGAAGTTATATGTAAGTCCCACTTTCCTTATGGCTCCTATTCCATTTGAAAGCTAGTCTTTTAGCCTAGGTAAAGACTCCATTTTGAATCTTCTTTTACATTAACCACATTGCATGTGTTCACTAGTCCCATGGGGCTCGTAGCTACTGTCTTACAGCACAGACTACAAAACATATCCGTCATCACAGAAAGTTCTATTGGATGATACTGATCTAAAAAAAAAAATCTGTTTCTATCTAAAAATTGGCAGAAGTGGGATTCTTAAATTACTGTATTCCCATAGACCAAAGAGGTCAAATGCATTTTTGGACAATAAACTCTTTAAGGACTGGGTCTGGGTCCAGGTCTGGCCAAGACCAACCCTGTAGAATCCCTAAATGCCCTCCCTTCTGCAGAGTCTTTAATGTTTTTTGATGATGGTGTTGGCTCCCCAAAGTAGACTCTGTGGCCCCAAAGCAAGTATTAGGCATGATCAGGAAATTATTCCAGGGGACTGGAGCTAAAGCACAGAGGCCAATGGAGTCCCAAATGCTCATTCTGCCATATTGGGTACCCCCTGGGTCAAGCATGAAGGGGGCCACTCCTTGCCCAGTGGAAAGAGCCACCAGGTTATACCACACAGAGGGCAAAGCACATTGACTGATATTGCATCCTGGCTACACGACATTTTTTTCCAAAGGCTCATTCTCTGAGGTCTGCAGAAGAGAAAAGAAAGATGGTGTGTTATTGTCTCTGGACAGAACCTTTTGTCAGAGGCCTGGGCTTCAGATTTACTTGAACCACTGAAGGAAGTGAAGTTCTCAGGATTTTGAGCTGAAGCACATGCATCTGGAGGGAATGAACTGCCATGTCAGTGAGTGGTTCTACCTGAGCCGTTTTGCAAAGGCCATTCTTGGACTTCTCCATGGTTTCTGAACACATTTATCTGCATCCTGCCAAGAAGTCACTCAAGATGCTAAACCCCCAGCCTCTCTTCATAGTCGTAAGCCATGCTCCTTAACTGTTATAACAACCAGGGTCATTAAGATCTGATTTTGTGCCATATCTTATTGTATGTACTCACCAGCCCTCTGAGGGAAATATCTTTACCATCTCCATTGTGTAGATCAAACACTCAGAGTCTGAATGTTTAGATAACTCATCTGACATCAAGAAGCCTCAGAAGTGGAGTCAAGCCCAGGCAGCCTAGCCCAGGGGTCTTCCCTGTTCCACGTGCTGTACCTTGAATGCCTTGTCCTTGCCTGTCCCTCACCTCCATCTCCACATCCCCCACACTGAGCACATGTCTACAGTTTGGAATGTTTTCTTCAGGAAGCCTCTCCCTTTGCCATGGCAGCAGTGCAGGTGTGAGTGAGAATGCAGAGACAGGACAGATGGGGATGCCGAGGAAGGAACAGTGAATATTCTCGATGGAGGTTCAGAGCTGCAGCTGAGACTCTATTTTATAACCCACTTTCCCCACTACCTCTCAAAGCTTTCTTCCCTCCCCACCTCCTTGTTCTCTAAAAGGCAAGTGAATCAAATCTTATGAGTCTGGAAAAATGAGTAGCAAACTTCTGGCCTCGGCTGTGGGGAGCTGAGTTGGGGCTGGGGATGGAGAGGAGGGCATGTTCGGTTCTTTCCCCACCTTCATCTGGGGTTCTGACTACATAGCAAAGTCTTCAGGGATGGGGGAGAATTCTGGACAAACACTAGGGCAGGTCTGTACCCTCATATCACTGTGGATGGGAGATGTGAGGGAGCTTTGAAGGAGAGGTGAATGAGCAGACTTCGATCAACTGTTTTAAAGTCAGAAGATGAAGATGGATTCAGCTTCGCAGACCAGAGTCAATGGCTATGACACATAAGACAAGTTGAGGTTCCAAGCTCACTCTTCTTAGCCTACCACACCCAAGGAGTGGGTGCAAGGGTTAAATACAAACTTCTGGCCTCACTGCTTCTGAGTCATTCAATTTCCTGTGTCTTGCTTTCTAGCATAGCTACCTCAGCTGTTTAATTAGATTCATTACAATGAATTAGAAAAAATTCATTGTAAAACCTAATCTTACCTTTCTTTAAGTGTCATGTTCCCTTTAATAATCTGTTATTTTCACAATCTTGCATTCTTTCTAATAGCTTTTTTTTTTTTTTTCACTAATTACATTTTTGTCTGACTTGGACATGTTCAACAATTTGGCCTGATTTCCAGATTTCCTGGCCACTTACAGATTCTGAGAACTGGGCCCCAGAGCAGATGCTCAAAGTGGACCAGCATCATCAACATCCCCTGGGATCTTGTTAGGAGTGCAAATACTCATCCCCCCTCCTTCCCTAATCTGGCCAGGCCTACAGTATCAGAAACTCTGGGCCTCCAGAATCAGGCTTCCAGGTGATTCTGAGACATCTCATCTGGGAAACACTGCTCCAAAGCATGAGCTCATAAAACTCTTTAGAAAAGTGGAAGGTTTTTAATTAAAATCTTGAGTCTTCACCATTGATGCTTCTGAAACACCTCCACTCGGCCATCAGAAGGACTTTATTTTCTGTGTATGAAACCAGGGTTCCTTCCTGCTGATTTCTCCCTGACCAGAGTCTGTCCTTCCTCTGAGCTGTGATCCTACAGCCTCTGCACAGCGTAACACCCTCTCTGTGACCCTCTGGGCTCTGCCCAGTGGCTGGAAGAGAACCACTCCTTCCCCCTGGCTTCATGGGCTTTTAATAATGGGTAGAACTCTCTGGTCTTAAGAAATAATTTAAAAGATTTTCTAAATCCCCAAACTTCTCTCCAGTCACTGCCTTACCTCTGTCTTCATGTAGATCCTGGAGTCTAGAATGCCTGTCTACAGTAACTGTCTTTCATCTCCTGCTACCACTTCAGGCTGCCAAATATCACCTGTCCACTCTATCAGGAGCACACAGTTCAGTTCTCCTGTCCCTACCCCTTAGGCAATGTTGGATCCCTTGGCTACAGTCTCCTTCTTGATATGGGTCTCTCCTATCTGTCCACTTCCCTCTTTCCTGACCTACAATATTGTGATGTATAAGAAATATGTACTTACTCATTCAATGACCAAAATATATTTCTACTATTTGTTTGGTCTTTGTCCACAATTTCTGGCTTACAGCCCCCCAAGCCCTTGGGATTTCCTAAGTGTTGACAGTGATCAGTGTGTCTTTTCTTATGTTAATAAGGTGGCTTTTGGAAGGGGCCTAAGGATGGAGGATGAACGTTGCCAATAGAGCCAGCCATTTGTTTAGATGGTTGGAACTTTCAGCCTCTCCCTCTGACCAGAAAGGGGGAATTGAGGGGCTGGATGTTGAATCACTTGCCAACGGCCAATGATTTAGTCAATTGTATTTATGTAATGAAACCTCCTTAAAAACACCTAAGAAAGTCTTCCAGGTTGGTGAGCATGTGGAGATTTGCGGAAAACTGGAAGGCCTAGAGAAGGCAGGGGAGCTGTGTGCCATTTCTCGGTAGCTTGCCCTGTGCAACCCCTTCCATATGCCTATTTCAGAGTTATATCCTTTACTGAAAAACAGTGGTCTGGAACAATGTAGAGAGCCCAGAAATGGACCCATAAACGTACGGCCAACTAATCTTTGACAAAGCAGGAAAGAATATTCAATGGAATAAAGACAGACTCTTCAGCAAGTGGTGCTGGGAAAACTGGGCAGTGACATGCAGAAAAATGAACCTGGACCACTTTCTTACACCATACACAAAATAAACTCAAAATGGATAAAAGACCTAAATGTAAGACAGGAAGCCATCAAAATCCTCGAAGAGAAAGCAAGAAAGAACCTCTTTGACCTTGGCTGTAGCAACTTCTTACTTAACACGTCTCCAGAGGCAAGGGAAACTAAAGCAAAAATTAACTATTGGGACCTCATTAAAATAAAAAGCTTCTGCACAGCAAAGGAAACGGTCAGCAAAACTAAAAGGCAACCAACGGAATGGGAGAAGATATTTGCAAATGACATATCTATAAAGAACTTATCAAACTCAACACCCAAAAAACAAATAATCCAGTGAAGAAATGGGCTAAAGATATGAACAGACACTTCTCCAAAGAAGACATCCAGATGGCCAACAGACACATGAAATGATGCTCAATGTCACTCATTATCAGGAAAATATAAATCAAAACCACAATGAATACCACCTCACACCCATCAGAATGGGTAACATTAACAACTCAGGCAACAACAGATGTTGTCAAGGATGTGGAGAAAGAGGATCTCTTTTGCACGGCTGGTGGCAATGCAAACTGGTGCAGCCACTCTGGAAAACAGTGTGGAGTTTCCTCAAAAAATTAAAAATAGAATCACCCTACGACCCAGCAATTGCACTACTAGCATTTATCCAAGGGATACAGGTATGCTGTTTCAAAGGGACACATGGACCCCGATATTTTTAGGAGCACTATCAATAATAGCCAAAGTATTGAAAGAGCCCAAATGTCCATCGATGGATAAATGGATAAAGATGTAGTATATATATACAATGGAGTATTACTCAGCCGTCAAGAAAAAAATCTTTCTATTTGCAACTACGTGGATGGAACTAGAGGGTATTATGCTAAGAGAAATTAGTCAGTCAGAGGAAGACAAATATCATATGACTTCACTCATATGAGGACCCTATGATACAAAACAGATGAACATAAGGGAAGGGAAGCAAAAATAATATAAAAAATAATATAAAAACAGGGAAGGAGACAAAACATAAGAGACTCTTAAATGTGGAGAACAGAGGGTTACTGGAGGGGTTGTGGGAGGGGGGATGGAGTAAATGGGTAAGGGGGCATTAAGGAATCTACTTCTGAAATCATTGTTGCCCTATATGCTAATTAACTTAGACGTAAATTTAAAAAAATAAATTAAATAAAAAGTAAAACAAACAAACAAACTGTGGTCTAGTCAGTAACTAGAGCTGTAAGCTGCCCTAGTAAATTAATTGAACCCAAAAAGGGCTTCTTGGGAACTTTTGACTCATAGCCAGTTGGCACCCGAAGTGGGCAGGAAGGGCAGTCTTGTAGAACTGACCACTAACCTGGGGGATCTAATACTTATCTCTACATAGACTGTCTATAATTGAGTTGAATTTTTGGATACCCCGTTGGTGTCTGAGAATGGGTTGGTGCTGTGTAGGACATTGAAATTGGGTCTAGGAGCTTTTCATGGCCTTCTTTCTAAGTGTCTACATGTGTCTTCTCATTTGCTTTTACATACCCCTGTCTTTCCAACCTCAATTGCTGTTCAGGATGCTATGTAGGGTCCAAACAATGGGAGTTAACTCAGGCTCAGGGCCAAGAAAAAAAGGCCTTTTAAACACCAGCAAACTACCTAGTCAAGTTGATGCTTGAGATATGGGGTTCCTTCCCATAATCCTAAACACTGAAGTTATCCTGAGAGGCCATCTAGCACTCTCTGGGTGACCTTCCATCCAATCCAAGCTGGAGCGCCCCTACCCCCACACACACCACAAGGTCTCATATACAAAGGCTCCTGACCAGACCTGAGAGTCAGCTTGCCTCATTGCTGAACCAAAAAGTAATTAGCACCTAGATCTCATACTTTCAAATCAAACCCCATTTTGATAAAACAAAAGATGTGCCAGGACAACAGCAGGCTTTACCCAAGGATTCAAGAGTGACTCAAGCTCAGAAAATCTATGGAAGTCATGAATTAGAGTAAGGCAACAGTGGTGGGGAGGTGGGGACCGGGAGGCACCATGGGATGATGCCATATTCTCCTTTAAGACTGCAGCCTTAGGCAGGGTGGCTCATACAACCCAATGCAGATTTCAGAGTGAGTATAATTCAGGACTCAGCATTGTTCCTCAGATAACTACGGCTTGGTAGCAGTAATAGAAGCAGCAGAATTTTAATATGTAATTGAAATTTTATCAGCCTCCCAAAAGGAAACATCAATTTTCTTTTTCTTTTTCTAGAAACATTCTGATTTTAAACAATAGGCTATTAATGCTTTATCATTAATTTATAGATATTCATATATATATATTCATATATATAGATAATTTAGAGACTTCATCTGAAATGTGTATCTCAAAGATTCCAACTGAAATCTTCATTTCAAAATATCTTAGGAATACCTTAATTTGGTGACTGTACAGCACGTGGTCTAAAGATGACACAGCCATGAAGAAAAGGTTTTGCTGGAAACAGGTGAGAGACAGCACCTTTGGTCATGGTGTGTGTTACTTTGATGGCTGTGGTGAACACTCAAGAGAAGACTCATTCACCATTCATATGCCTTTTTCTTCAAGTTAAGACCCTGGGTTCCTTCAAGTGAAATCCTGAAACAGTGAGCTGGGAAGAGCTTGGGACTCCCCCCATTCTTTTCTCAGAGGTCACGTATCAAAGATTCAAGGAAGAAACGGTGCCTGGGTGACCGTCCTTCCATAGGCAGGGAATGGAAGAACTATTGGGATCTCCAGTCTGTGATCAGAGAATCCCTTTCTTCTCTGTTTCTATTTCCCTCCCAATCAGCTTCCCAGGTTAAATGCTTGGGTCTGTCTCAGGGGAGTTCAGGTGTTCCTTCCATTTCCTAGCCTCCCCTAAAGTATACTATACACCACTTAAGGAAGGTGGAACCATTCACTGATTTTCAATGTACTTTGGGCAAATGGATTTCAGCAAGCTTATAGGTGCAAAGAACAGATTGGTGGTTGTTAGAAGTGAAGGGTGTGGTGTGGGAGAAATGGGTGAAGGGTGTTGAAAGGAAAAAAGAAAAAAATAATGTTGTCACCTATTTAATTATTTTGTCCAAATCAACTTTTGTTCAAACTGGTATAGTTTTGAGAGTGGAAAAAATACATAAAAATAATTCCAATATTATACATTTTGAAATATTTACTAACATTAATTTCACTTATTATGGTAGATGCAGAAAATATAATATTTCATACAAAATACTTACAAAAATAAAATTATGTTATATAATTTATATATGTTATATATCTAAAGAAAAATGAAAGATAATGGTTATCCAAGCATTAAAAATAGTATAAGCACAATAATTATTTCTGTTATATATACACATAATTTCATACTTCCTTAGCTATCTTATATCATATCACTGCTATTATTTCTAAATCGTGTTTTTTTCAATATTGAATGTTTTAATTTTTCATCAAACTGCCTAGAATATTTCTCAAAATTTACATTTTGTGGTCAATAAATTTGAAATGCTTGGTACTCCCAATTGACATTTCTATGAAGAACACAGTATTTGAGAAAATATATGGGAAAATATTCTCTGTATGAGTGCTGAGGAATATGGTGTTATCAGAACAAATTTTGCTAAATGCTGGATGGTCTGCATTTAATTTAATGTGGAAATATTTGACCTCAAAACAGATACAGGTATATGTCATCATGATTCCTGGGAAGAGGTGAAGATACTAATATGAGCAGGAGTTTGAAAGAAGTGGATTTCAACCCTAATGGATGACTTTGAGGGGTTCAAGTCTCTAGTGGGAGGAAGTTACTGCAGGTGAGGTGGAAAGAGCAAGAAAGCTAGGACTAGAAGTGGAGCCTGGAAATGGAATTGAATGGCTGTAATCTCATGGTAGAACTTGAACGGATGAGGAGCTACTTAGAGATGAACAAAGAACATGGTTTCTTGAGATGGAAAAGCATCTTGATCTCCTAGTGAAGATGCTGTGAAGATTGTTAAAATGGCAACAAAAGACTTAGGATATTATATACCCTGAGTTGATAAAACAGAGGTAGGGTTTGAGAGGACTGACTCTAACTTTGAAGGAAGTTTTGCTGTAGGTAAAGTGTAAGAAATATCTTCGTGTGCTGCAAGAGGAGTCATTTATGGAAGAGTCAATTCATTGTTGTCTTATTTAAGAAACCGCCTCATCCACCCCGACCTTTAGCCTCCACCTCCCTGACCAGCCAGCAGCCATCAACATCAATGCAAGACCCTCCCACCAGCAGGAAGGTCATGCTTGCTGAAAGCTCAGATGATGGGTAGCACTTTTTAGCAGTGAAGTATTTTTTAATTAATGTCTGTAATTTTGTTAAAGATAATAAATACTATTGCACACTTAATCCACTATAATGTAAACGTGATTTTATATGCACTGGGAAACCAAAGAGTTCATTTGACTCACTTCATTGTGGTGTTGTTTTAATGCAGTGGTCTGTAACTGAACTGGCAGGTATCTCTGTGGATGCCTGTGCTGTCTTTTGCCTCCACTCAGAATAACCACCTTTCACATACTTTTGCAGTTAAAACTTGTCAATGAGCTGACTTCGGTTTTATTCTTTTGAATGGGTGACCATATTTCTCTTGTCTCTCTCCTCATCTATAAAATGAAAATAAACTTACCTGACCTGAGTTGTGAGAAAGATGTCTAAAAAAATATAGATAGTTATGACAGTGCTAGACCCATAGTTGATAGGATCTGATTACTAGCTATATTCTAATGTGCCTTTATGGCATACTTCCTCCCCATCTCATAATGACATCAGTTAATGGGAGTTGGACATCTTTTTCCTTGCTGAATATGCATATACTTGTTTTTGTCAGATGGACCACTGTGAGCTCATTGTTTTAGTCAAACCAATTAAGGACAATTTGAGGGGGGATATGAGTCCACACCATTGTCTAGAAGTTTTTGTTCTGCTAAAAACGAGATACGATCATCAAGTAAACATCAGAATAGAAGTCGTCAGCTTGGAAAACAAAAGCGAAACAAACAAGATCACAGTGTGCTTGGGTGCTGTGGGCAGGGCCAGTGAAGCCAAACCCCAGGGCTTTAGATGGGTGCCCTTAAAGCCACCATCCAACATCAGAGATCCCTGGGGCTACACCTGCCGAGGACATCTGCACAGCTACACAATCAGGTAGGCACCTCTGTGGGGCTGGTGGAATCCTTGTGTAAGTACTTGGGAGGATAAATTCATGATGGAGGTTTTTGCTCCATCATAGTGGTTCTACCATCTAGAAGAAAGGAAGATGGTTTTTTAGACAGATCAGTCTAATCAGATACTCACTTATTTTTGCTTCCTAGGTTTTGAAACATGCATCCTTTTGTCTTCCTGACTGCCCTTTGCTTGGGAATAGCCTCAGCTATTATACAGCTTGATCAAAGTTTAGATGCACAATGGATCCGGTGGAAGGCAACACATGGGAAACGATATGGCATGGTTGGTAACATCTACACTATCCAGGGGACCTGCAGAAAACGTCCGTGCTGGTGGGAGTTCATAGCACAGAGTAGCACCTTGAGGCCACTCTTACCAAGGCAATAAGCAAGCACCATGACTGCACACAGTGTGGGCATGTATCCTGCTGTGTGGTTGCTGGAGAACATCTCCCAGAAGCATCAGGTCACCCCTGGCTGTTGTTTCTCCTCCCCTCTGTGAGTGCATCCACTTGGTGCAGGTCAGTAGGTTTTAAACAGAAATAAAGATGATAAGTTATATGTTTGTCTCTAGAATGAAGGCTGGAGGAAAGCAGTGTGGGAGAAAAATATGAAAATGATTGAACACCACAATCGAGAACAAAGCCAAGGGAAACATAGCTTCACAATGGCAATGAATGGCTTTGGTGACATGGTGAGTGTGGCATGGGTTGCTGAATGTTTTGTTCTTTCTCTACTCAGTGCTTTGCCAAAAAAATCTCGTGCTTGTCAACATTCTATTTTCTTTTCCTTGAAGACCAATGAAGAATTCAGACACATGATGAATGGTCTTAAAATCGAGAAGAATGAGAAGGGGAAAATGTTTAATATACCTTTCTTTGCTGATATCTTTGTACCTGTAGACAGGAGACAGACACCTGCTATAAGACCTGTGAGTATCAGGGATGACTACTCATCAAATCTCTCTCCAAGAAGAAAGCCAAAAAGACAGTGGCCCCCTGCTATGCTTTCCCGCTGTGGAACAATATGCCATGTTTGCTGTTTTAAAAGAGTTTTCAGATCAATGTACTGTTGTCAGTCTTGCTGTTGGTTTTATAGACTGAGACCTTTATAATTTATTTTCAGGGTCGGTGTGCTTCTGGCTGGGCTTTTAGTGCAACTGGTGCCCTTGAAGGACAGATGCTCCGGAAAACTGGCAGACGTGTTTCCCTGAGTGTGCAGAACCTCCTGGACTGTTCTTGGCCTCAAGGCAATGAGGGCTGCAATGGTGGTCTAATGAGTAATGCCTTCCAATATGTTAAGAACAACGGAGGCCTGGACACAGAGGAATCCTATCCATATGTTGCAAGAGTGAGTGGAGCTCCTCACTTGTCATTCCAGCTCTGCTTTTAGACTTGAATGCTTTTGAAGAAAACAGACACCATATTTAACATTCACATTTTTCAATTGTAGACTCTTTATCTGCAGACCGTCAGGACTGTCATTAAACAGTATTAGGCTGGCACAGTTTTCTGCTTAGATGGTTACCACATAGCCATTTTTATTTCTATGTTACATGGAGATATGCATACCTTTCTATAAAGAATACAGGTTTCTCCGAGTGAAAAACTTCTTATGGACAGGCAGACCATGAGTGTTTCATTGAATTCACACCACACATCAGTTAGTTTTGCTTTTCTTTGAAGTTTATTTATTTATTACTTTTGAGAGAGAAAAAGAGAGAGAGAGCATGAAGGGGAGGGGTACAGAGAGAGGGAGAGAGAGAGAGAATTCCCAGCAGGCTCCATGCAGAGCCCAACATGGGGCTTGATCTCACAATCATGACCTGAGCCTAAATCAAGAGTCGGACACTTAACCCGCTGAGCCAACCAGGCACCCCTCACACCAATTAGTTTTTCAATTTCAAAACAACAAATACCATTTCACCTCCTGGGATGCTTCACAACAAACTTGACTTGGAAATCTTTCACCAGTAAGGTGTCTTGAAGTCATGTTCCCAGGAAGCAGATGATAGTAATCAAGTTTCTTTTCCTCTACCATTCAAAGGATGGTCCCTGCAAATACAGGCCTGAGTATTCTGCTGTCAATGTCACTGCCATTGAGAACATCCCTCAGGAGGAGGAGGCCCTTATGATGGCAGTGGCAAATATGGGGCCCATCTCTGCTGCTATAGATGCAAGCCTGGATACCTTCCGCTTCTATAAAGGGGGTGAGCATTTGTTGATGTGGAAATTTAGGTAGAAAAATTGGAAAATCACCTTAACAAACAGCAAGAGTGACACTTTGGTGTGTAGAATTCAATGTAGAATTTTTGGGTGTGTGGATTTAACATAGTTGCTCATTCTGTACACGTAGTATTTGTGCCTGCTGTTTCCATTTGCCATGACTTGACCCAAAGCCCCACAAGTTTAAGTATATCACAAATATATTTAAATGGCTACATAATTTGATTGGTATGGCTTACTTTACTTTTTTTTCCAAATGTTAGACCTTGACAGTTTTTAAAGAATTTTGCTACTGAAATTAACACTGGAAAGAAGCCCTTAGCTCAAGTAATTTTATGTTCTCTGCTGTTTCCTTAGGCTGACATCCTATAAGTAGAATAATAAAGCTTTGGCAGGTGATTTTCTTTTAATACCCCTTAACTATTATTTTCAAAAGACATTGTGACAGTATTCCTCTGAGTGTGAGATGAGGGCCTAAATCCCCACCCTAGCTAAATAAAAATATCTGACTTTTAAATCTCATCTGAATTCATATCATAATTGAATTTTGAAATGCCTCCCTTACTGTGATTGATAGGCTGGGTTACTATCACATGTCATGTGGGAATCCTCACTTCAGCATTGAATATTACTCCCTAGGCATTTATTATGATCCAAAGTGCAGCAGTGAAGACCTGAATCACGGTGTTCTGGTGGTTGGCTATGGCTTTGAAGGAGAAGAATCAGATGACAAAAAATATTGGTTTGTCAAGAACAGGTATAAAAAGCCAGGAACATGTACCTTTGAATTTTAAAATGGAATCTTTTTTGGAACCAGTGTTTGGACACAGGTCCCCCAATGCTTGAGAACAGTACTGAAATCCTACCAGAGCAGTGCTTACGCACCAAGTAGGGAACACAAACATAGTCATATGATGACAACATTAAAATACTGCCTCAGGCTTGCTAGGGTCCTGATATAGCTTTGAGAGCACTGCATTTCTAAATTGGAGTTTTAAAAAATTTCTGTAACACATCTGGGTCCCCAAATTTTCCTTTTCCTCCTCACATTACAGTTTTGTGGAAGGTCTGTGGATAGAATTCTGTACTGGGTCAGAACTCAATCATGAACAGGAATGGCCTCTCCTGATTCTTCCTGAATCTGTCCTGGCCTCTGGTGCACTGTTCAATTTTGGGTGTTATTGTTCATAAAGATAAATGTGTTTGATCATTTGTAATAATTGGAAAACCTTTTATTTTTTCAGCTGGGGCACTGACTGGGGCATGGATGGCTACATAAAAATGGCCAGAGACCGGGACAATCACTGTGGAATCGCCACCATGGCCAGCTTTCCTATCGTGTGAGATGATGGTGATGAAGAAGGCCTTGATTGGCATCAGAATATCCAGAAACTGGATTTTATTTTAAAGTTGATCACATCTTATTGTTTGGGGTAAAACACTTGAATCTCCGAAGATCCAAGTTCTGATTGGATTCTGTGACTGTTCATACTGGTGATGAAACTACTTTAATCCCTTCTTTAATCAACTGTGTGTAATTAACTTGCTTAATAACTTTTGAATGTTCATGTTTCAAAAGATTGCATAAAAGTCTTACCTTTTAAAATAAAATTTACTTTCATATGGTGAGGTGTGATTCTGTTTTTAATACATAAACTTCTTTATAGTAAAAAATGCAGGTTTTGTGAGGAGAAAGAAATGTCCTTATTTCCTCCAGTATTCCTCCTAATATCCTTCCTTATTTCCAACTGGTTTGAGAATTTAATTGAGATGTAACAGGTCAATGGGAGAAAAAAAAACCTTAAAAATTTTATGACACAAGCAGGGAGGCACAGTAATGAGTGTGAGCCCCCAAAATGATCAAGTTGGGTAGGGTTTTTTTTTTTTGGCAGTTTTATACATTTTGGACAAAGACAATAATTTGTGAGGAATTGATAGGAAAAAGAAAAGGTGTGTAGGAGCTTTAAATTGCAGGAATTCTAAGTGGAATCTGGGCTGAAGTTGCAGATGAGCAAAAGAGTAACAAGGTTTGTTTCTACAGCTTTCTTAGCTTTGAAGCCCCATCTCTGCTGATAAAGATGTCTCTCGTATTAGCATAGGGAGAGAACTTTCATATGGGCACTCATTTCCTGCCCATGGGTCACAGAGGACAGCCTGGGTGTCCTTGAACCAGCTGTATCCCAAGTAGCTTTAATTCAAGATAGTCAATATGCCATGTGGTACATTTTGGGGTGACCTCCCTGGGCCCCCATAGTTTCTTCATCTGAAACTTCCCTGGAAATTTGCATACTAACTAGCTGAGCGGGTGACTGTGGAG
Organism: Crocuta crocuta; assembly: GCF_008692635.1. NCBI lineage: Eukaryota > Metazoa > Chordata > Mammalia > Carnivora > Hyaenidae > Crocuta > Crocuta crocuta. Next base: position 5,298,932 of record NW_027551560.1, on the reverse strand, counting down.
AGAGAAATCCAGTTTGTAAACTAGCGGTAAGAAATCTACAAAGAATAAAAAAAGCACAGATCAGCATGAGGATGAAAATATGGGTGAAGGAGGGTGGGAGGTACAGGCTTCCAGGTATAGAATGAATCAGCCATGGGAATCAAGGGCACAGCACAGGGAATATAGTCAATGGTATTGTAATAGTGATGTAAGATGACAGGGGGTGGCTACACTTGTGGTGAGCACAGCATAATGTATACAGCTGGCAAATTACTATGTTGTACACTTGAAACTATGGTAACATCGTGTGTCATTTATACTCAAAACATTTGAAAAAAAAAGAAAGAGGATGAATAAACAAAAGAGAACACATTTCACCACACCTCATGAAACCAGTCACGTAATCCTGGAAATAGATCAGCCCAATGAAATGTGTTCCATTTATCTGATGGAAAATATTAATTCCCTTTTAAAAGCAGATTTAAGTTAGATATTATGCACCTCATTTGGTTTAGATAANCCCCCCACCCCCCGGCCCCGCGCACCAGAGGCTAAGCTGTTGCCTTCTGACTGGAAGGATTTTCAAAGCTTGCCTAGTGGTAATGAACCCTTCCTTGTTCCTTTATCATAGACAGATTTAGGATGGCCTTTTCTAATTGACAATCTCTGAAACTTGGGAAGAAGACTTTTAATGCTGACGAGAACTTGGAATTCTGATGCATCACCTGAGTTTCTATGATTTTTCAACAAGCGTGTGTGTGTGTGTTTGTGTGTGTGTGTGTGTGGCACAATTTTCTGAACAAATGCTGTCACTAAGCACAGTGACAGAAGAGCCGGGTATCCAAGTCCATATGGTACTGACCATTTAGTTAGAAACCCTTTATATGTTCTGTTGCCACATGAAATAAAGGGACAGGGGTGCCTGGGTGGCTCAGTCCTTAAGCATCTGGCTTCAGCTCAGGTCACGACCTCACAGTTGATGAGTCCGAGTCACACATGAGGTGAGCTTGAGCCCCGCTTCAGGTGAGACCCTGTCTATCTCTCTCCCTCCCTCCCTTTCTCTCTGTCCCTCTGTCTCTGCCCTTTATTCACTTGTGTCCTTTTTCTCTCTCTTAAAAGAAAAAAGAGCAGTGTGGTTTATAGACAAGGTTGGGCTGAAACCTGTACTTTTTAAAGTCTGGAGTGTGAATTGATAGTGTTAATGTTCATCTGTCTCCATTTTTCTTGTGGTTGTGTCAGTCTTTGAGAGCAGTACATGTTTAAAAAATAACTGATTTCAGAGGTTTCTGGTTTAGCTCTGGCAACTAGAAAGCTTGGTTTTGTCACTTAGCCAAGTAACAGATTTTTGGTCCACATTTCTAGGTGGTCTGCCCTTGGTCAACTCTTTCCTCTGCCACTTTCTTGGAAGGTTTGCACATTCAAAGTTGAGCTAATTGATAGTTTTATTTCCTAAATCCAGTCTTTTTGTTCTGAGTGAGTCAATTCAGTCAATTTCATTTCAGGAAGAGGCGACGCAGGTATGTTCTTAGAATGAGCCCTCTGATTCAAATAATCAGGTAATAAATAAAGGGCAATTCTATAGCAATACAAGAAAAATAGTGGTTAATAAAATGATAAAATTATAAACCAGTTTCTGAGTTCCAAGTGTAGCCAGTCAAAAGAATTTCTAAATGCTGGGCTTAAAGTATCTTAGACAGAATAAGAGTAGGTAGTGTCAGGCCAGCAGACTGTCCGAGTGGCTCATAGAAGAACAGGCATGAAGATTGTCTACACATGAGCTGTTGTGGTGATTTCTCTAAAGGTTACAGTAAATTGTTCCTATTCAATTTGCAGGGCTTCAGGGAAAGGGGAGTTTTGGTTATCCAGTGATTCCAAGTCAAAAGGATAGAAAAAAGCAGAAAATATTAGTTTGGAGACTTGTAGCCAGGATTTGGAGGAAACTAGGAGAAATTAGGATCTTGTCCAGTTCATAGTGAACTCTATTAGACACTAATATCCACAAGAGTGCATTATTGAAACATAATTTTTCTTTCTGTAATCACCCTCATTTTTACCAAGGATAGCCAAATTAAGACCAATTTGTTTACAAAGTGTAATNTCCTCCTCCTCCTCCTCCTTCTTCTTCTTCTTCTTCTTCTTCTTCTTCTTCTTCTTCTTTTTCTTCTTTTCTTAACTTGGCCTAATAGCAAAATTGCTGTAATCATAGCTTATGAAAAAAAAGTTTCTTAAGATTCCTTACCACTTAACACTCCCAAACATCTGTTTTCTTCATCCTTTGATTCATTATGAATTTGTTGTCTCTTTGTCATAATGGATGAAAACTGCCTGCCTTGCTTATAGACTCAGATATTAGTATAAGTCTGTTTTTCCAAGGAGCTTTATTGGCTGCATAAAGTCTGCCTGAGTTCCTTCAGGCAGTCTGGTCATATCTGAGTCTGTGCATGTCTCTCCTTGAATATGATATCTCAGTCAAAGCCGTGGTGGGGTAACCAGTGATTCCAAATGTGTCCTGTTACAAGGAGAGCAGATTCTTATTCAACTTATGCAAATTAACATATTGTCATGAAAATATGAGAATATTCACTGAACGGTTTCTGGACAGATCAGGTAGGGAGGAAAAGTTAAATGTCTCAGTCTGTTCACACAGGCATATTTTATCAAGTGGCATATTTTATCATATTCTTTAAAACTAGAAAAAAAACATTTAAAATCACCAATGCTTCAAAAGAATTTATAAAATGAGAAGTATCTTCATTATTAATTCTATGTCTGCTTGAATCCAGATCTTCTCTTTGTTCTGGAAATTCTTACCCCGTTCAGCTTTATGATCTTAAGGTTATCAGAAACCTGTACTCAAGAGTTCTGTCAGTCTCATTGCAGGTAAAAGCTTTTGTAAAAGCGTCTGAATAAAAGTCTGTCTATCAATGATAAAAGACTTAAAAATGTCCAAGGTTACAGATCTGATGAGAGATCATGACAAGGAAGTTGGTTATTTCTGTGAAACGACAGTAACATCTCAGGACATATCATATTTCTAGGAGCTGCATACAATTTCTTAAACATTTATTTTACTAACATATTTCTACACAAATATAATCTAAGGGTGTTAGTATCCTTATTTGACATTGCTTCATGTGTAATTTAACATAGGAAATAAACCCAATTAGTATAATATCTTCCTTTTTATAAAGAGACTAAATTTCTTGAAAATGTTCCATGGATCCTCAGGAACATTTTAGTTGCATTGCGGTCAAAATACTTCATTTTAGAATTTGATTTTGGAAAGTCTGTATTATGAAAAATAAAAATATTTGAACATTTGATTAAATAGGATCACAGATCATTTTGCATCAATATTTATCCATTCAACCCAAGTGACTATAAAGGATTTATTTTCAAAGAGAAGTGAGTCTTTATTCCCTTGTTCCACAAGTAAAGCTGAGTTGGTTGCTTTTTGGTGATTAATCAAGAGACCAATAAGTTCCATATCCTCGTCCAGCTCATCTGACTCTTCCTTTGCTTCAACTTTGGCCAGGGCTGTGGCAGCAGGTGCAACAACAGTGTCAATAGCTTCAGCAAGTGGGAAGGTGTAATTAATCAGTCCATGCAGAAAAGCTAGGACCTGCTTGTATCCATTGATGATAGAATGGGGCAATGATGCAACAATCAGGTGACCTAACTGCAGACAGACACTGGCAACAGTGTGGACATCCTCCAGGAAGAGAGAAGGTCATTTCCTCTGTGATGTCAAGCACTTCAGGGCTGTAGAAGCTGCCATTGTCAAATACCTGCTGGTTGATCAACCCAGAGGAGAAGGGTTGTTTAACTTAGTGGCTAAGCATGTTTAGCTTTGTGGCTTCGCTGCTGCCTGCTTTGTCTCCGGTCTTAATCAGCTGCATGTCGCTCAGGATTTCAGTTGTGCCCCTGGAGATTTTAATGATGATGCCTAAAGCCTGGGAGAAGAAGGTCTTCTTTGGCCCCAGACAAGTGTTCTGGGCTGGTAGAGTGATTTCATATGGGGCTATGGCACCAATACAGGCAGCAGTTGGCACCTTACCAGCCAAAAGCATGTCCCTAATCTCGGTGAGATCCTCCTTGGTGAGCACAAAGCCCACATTCACCCAGATATGAAGCAACAGTTTCTCCAGAGCTGGTTGTTCTCCAGATGCCCTCAGATGGCCTCGTACATCATGGTGCTCATGCCACAGCAGCACCACAGGGTTCCCATGGAAACACATGTGGATCTACTGCATCTTCTTGGAACCCACGTTGTCTGTTCCCAAAATGAAAGATGATCATCCCAAAGGTGGATGATCTTAAGGAAGTACTTGGACTTCCAGGTCACCCTTCTTCCTTGGGCATCATGGGGATGCATCAACAATTGCCACGCACAATTTAAAGATGATGTCACTGTTAAGATGATGCCTAGAGAGAGGAGGAACAAGAATAAAAAGTTTTAAAGGCAAATCCTGCAGGTTATACAATAGTGAACAAACCTTAACTCTTAATATTAAGATTCAGTTTTCTTGAATAATCTTATAAAGATGTAGCATAGAAAATTTGTAGGTCTAGGCCATTGACCATTTAAGGTAAGGAAGAACTTTGGTTATAAATTTTTATAATATGCAAACTATCACTATTAATAAAATGTTTTGTCCTTTTTGGCAAAGAGAAAACCTAAGTTCTAATGTTGCATCAGTGTACTTGTGATATGAAAACTCATTATTAAGTGAAATCTTAAATAAATCATTTTGGCATGGTTTGCAAGAATCCAGAAGGGTTTTTCTTCTGTTTAGATGGTGGTGTAGCTGGTAAGCAGCACCTCATAAGGTCCTTCCCAGTGAGGAGACGGCACACATTCTTTTCTGAAGACCTTGAGGTCCACCCGGTCTTCTGGTGGACAGGTGTGGCGAGCCTCACCAGTTGGTGGAGGCCATGCCTTTTTTACCTGTTGGTGATGTGCTCCAGGTGTACTAGAGAGTCCTTGTCTCGAGTTAGTCATAGCCTCACATTGTTCACTCAGCCATGAATGGAAGGTTTAGAGATGCCAGTAAGCTTTGGCAGCCAAACACTATTTCAAAAGGGATCAATCCATGTCCCTTGTTTGGAGTATTCTGGATCTTCATAAGGGTTACGGGTAATGTTTTTGGCCATTCATGGTTAATTTCTTGATATTTTTCTTACAGTCCATCTTGTGTCTAGATTTTTATGTTCCATTTGTGCTGATAATTGAGGATGATATATGGTATGAAATTTTAATGTGTACTCCAGCGTTTTTGCAAGATGGTGGTTTATAACTACTGTAAAATGAATTTCTTTGTCTGATTCAATCCATAAGGATTGGAAACATGAGGAATAGAGGTGTTAATTTTTTTACTACCTGCTGTGTCATCGACACATCGAGTCAGAGAGCATGAGCCCATCCACTGAGCATGCAGACAGTGACCAAACAGTGAGAATAGCACAAGGCTGGGGGCACATCTATCAAATCCATTTATTCAACCACACAGAGCAGTCTGGGCCTAGGAAGATTGACTGGGATTTACAAAGAGTGCACTGGGATATCATTTGGTCAAGAATGCTGTGAATGCCTGACCAAAAGTAATTGTCTTTTAGGTCCTTCATTATCTTAGGGTCCAGTTTAGTGCATGGTAAGTGTAAACCACAGGGTCAAAAGAAAGGGTGCTCTAAGAAGTCCATTCAGCCTCTGTATAATCCATCTGATAGTTGTTTGACACCTTTTTTGTCTGGCTGTCCTTTGTAGGCTTTGGGGCACTTCGCAGGTAATTAATACTATCAGTTAGGGATAAAGGTAGTGTTCACAATTGGGTGGAGAGAGTACAAGGAGGTCTGTTTGGGGTACAGGCTTTAGCAGCTCTGTCAACCCTATCGTTTTCTAAAGACAACATCAGCTTTCTTAGTATGTGCTGAGCAGTGAACAATGATGATTTTAGAAGGAGGGTGAATAGCTGTAATATGTCAGTGATTAAAAGCCTTTTAGCAACGGGAATAAGATGATGGAGGGTTAGTTAAAGCCGCTTGTTTGTAACTGGTCTGCCCCATTGTAGAGAAGTGTTATGTTTTATGAAGTAAGGGAGCAGGCACCATGTGGGGACACACAAGTGAACAGCAGAGCTTAATGTCAGAGCACTGGCTTTGTCCATCAGGTGGAAGATGCAGCCACCCGAGGAGAGCATGGGGGTATACCTGATGCCACAGCGTCGGATGGGCATGAAAAATATGCTCCTGGCTATATCTGATGGGCAAAAGTCTGTCCCAGAATGCATGCAAGTAACACCATTCTTTTCATGCAGTATAAATGAAAGGGCTTGTCAAAATTAGGTGAGGTAGGAACTGTGGTGTGGACAGAGCCAATTTTAAGACTTCAACGAAGGTTAATGCCTCTAAAGTCTATTGATATCTGAGAGAAGAGCATGCAAAGGTTTATAAAAAAATTGCAAAATTAGGGACCCTTTGGAGGTGCCCCTAAAAATGTATGTAACTTTGTTTCATTTTGGGGAGAGGAATGAACAAAATTGACTCAAGAATATTTGGAATGAGATTTTGAATACCCTGAGGTATGTCCTAAACAGGTCACAACATCCTAAATAGATAACAGTTGTTTACACTCTTGGAGTCTAGATGTAGAGTTGTGTAAGCTATCTGCCTTGTTTAGCTAGTGCTCTTAAGAGAATGAGGGAGTCAATACAAGCTCCTGGCTTGCTTTCATTAGAGAGTAAAAGGTAACAGTAGCTATTGTGCCAGCAGGGACTCTTGGGTAGAAGTTACAGTGTCTAGCTGGACTTTAAGGACCTGGGAAAATATTGAGAGACACTCACATTATCCTTTGGTGTATGCAAGCCCAGGTGAATGGTCTACCTTTAACTGTGATTTCACAAGAAACTAGGAGTCAGTGTGCAAAGGGATTGAAACGAAACTGCACACAGGTCATTTCTGTAAACCAGGCTGCATCAGCAGGAATGATGAAGAATATCAGCTAGGTTGGGGGGCACTGGGTGCCAAGAAATTATGAAAGAGACTATGGCCCCTTGATCCTGTACAAACTGATGGACTGGTTTTCCCTCTGAGTCACATTTGCAAGTTTGGGGTGGTACAGGGTTGGGTGGTAAAGACGAGAATGCTGTGGTTCAAGAGAGAATTTATTACAGGGTATCACTTGCCTGGAGTCTCTAGAGAGAGAAAGCTGAGCCACGAGGGAGAGGGTGAGTTCCCCTCCCAAGAAATGCACCCAAGTTCCCATTTCCTAACAACTCAATTTCAATCACATGTGTAGCCCAAAGACTGACTGAGGTATCTTTTAAAGATTGATCCTCTTCACAGGAATTTATCTCAGGATGAACCCCCAGTAAAGCCAGCAGGACACTTGGGGCTTGGCCTGAAGGTGAGGAAACATAAATGGTTTTTTGTTTGTTTGTTTGTTTTTTACTGCAATTTATATTGGCATTCAATGTAGATAACAAATCTTTACCAAGAAGGTTTGCCAGTGAACAGCTGGGAAGTAGCAAGGCCTGGGAGTGTGAAGAGGGCCTGAAGATACTGGGCTGGGCTGGGACATGGGCAGTAAGATGGGTCGCCTCGGGACTCCGACAGCCTGAAGAGAGTCAGAGGTGACAGGTAGAGATCAGTCCTCTGAGCAGATGCAAGAGAAAGTCACACCAACGTCAATCAAGAAATCTAGTTCCTAAGCCTCTGTCTGAAGGTTTCTGGGAGGCTCCCAGGGGTGACTGAGTACTGGCTGATGCGTCATTTAAAGGGGGAATTGTCCCTCAGATGAAAAATGAAAATTTTCAGGATTATGGGACTTAGGGGAAATTGTTTCTTAGACTTTTTTTTTTCCTTAAGCGCAGGACAATTTCTCCTCCAATGCCCTATTTTACTGCAATATCTGCAGTTGTCCGGAGGCAAACAGGGACACATGGGAGTGGGCTAGGAGTCATTCTTTGCCATGTTCTCACTTTTCCAAAGAATCAAGTTATCAGGCGAGAAATGTTGGGCTTAGTTCCTTTCTTTTTGTTGGTTTTCTTGCAGCTATTTCCAAAGACCCAGTAGTGGCCTCCATTATTTTCCTTAATGGTTGCCTGCTCCAACTAACCACACTATTGTAGATTTTTCTGTTTTTTTAAAAAAACATTTAAAAATGTTTATTATTTATTATTGAGAGATACAGATCATGAGCAGGGGGGAGATAGACATACACGGAATCCGAAGCAGGCTCCAGGCTTTGGAGCTCCCCACAGAGCCCAATGGGGAGCCTCGAACCCACAAATTGTGAGATCATGACCTGAGCCTAAGTCAGACGCTTAACTGACTGAACCACCCAGGTGCCCCTGTTTTTTGATATTGGGAAGGAAATTTCCCACTGAAGCAGAAATTAGAAGATCTCTATGTTCTGGGCTTACCAGACTGAATACAGCATGCTTTTTAAAGTTTGTATAAAATGCTTAACAAGCACTTTTGAGTGTTCATCTTCTTTCTGAGTGTATATTTCAACCCTAGACCAACTCACTTTGGAGGAACAGGCCTCCTCCTTTACTCCTCTCAACCCTTGAAAAGTTGAGCCATCTCCTGTTCATTCCCAGGAGGGCCAGAGAGAGGCTGCAGCCCTCTGTGTGCTCTGTGAGGGCGGCCATTTGGCCTGTCTGGTAATAACCATATACTCATGGGCTAGAAGGACTCCCCTTAGCCGCCAGAGAAGGTGTCTGTGAGTTGGGTTGTAAAAAGCTACAAAATGTTTAAAATGTCTCTCAATTCGGTAGGATCCTCAAGAGCAGAAGTAAAGTGACTTTAAAATTGAAAAGATCTGTTGTTGTCTAGGGACATGAATTCTTTGCAACAGGGGTCCAGGAAACACCTCTCAAGGACATCACACAGGAATGTTTGGAACTGACAGAGCTTGATCATGACGCCCTGGAGACTCTGAGCAATTGTATGCACCATGGCAAGAGCTGTACTACTCTTCCTGGCTTCCCAGGAAGCTTACTTCTTGACACTCAGCATCTACAGGAGCAAACTGTATTTCCCAGGCCAGGAGGCCAGGCCAAGGTACTCCCTATAAATCTTGTAAAGAAATAAGAGTTAAAATAAGGAGCTGGTAGTTCAAGGATTTTTTCTGGGAGAGTTGGAGTTTCAGATTTAAGGAAACTGGCTGAAGAGCTGGGGCTGGGTTTTGAAGGGAAAGTTTCTAGACCAGGAGTCCAGAGACCCAAAGTCCTTATGGAGGCTCAGGGACAGAAGGTTGGGGATGAAGGGGATATAAGAAGGGGCACTGATGTCAGATTTGCTTTTTAATTCTTGTTCTAAGTCTGATTTTTGTTCTTTTATTAAGAGACTCCCTAAGGCTAGCCTTATAGTGATTTGTGTTTTCTTTTCATTTTGATCCTCCTCTAAATACCAAGAAGGCAGCTGCTAGGAAGGAGAGCTCTCTAAGAAATGTTCTAAATATAGAAAATTTTCTAGTTTGAAAGATCTGTTGCAGCTACTGGCGAGTGGGATCACCATTAGTATATTTATTCTAATAGTGACTCAATCCAATAAGCCTCTTTATGAAAGGACTCAGAGATAAATTTCTAGGCTTAGAATAAATCTCTACAATGGATGTAACAGACATGTCCATAAAGGGTATGGACAATGAGGCTGCCATGATCTAAACTTTACTCCTGAACAGAGTCTAAGAAAGAAAAGACCTTTGAGCAACATCCCAAGAGTAGGTGTGCCAGGACACTCACGAGGCGCTCCAGACTCCTATGTATGACCTGGCCTTGGTCCCTAGTGAGAGTCTGCTGCTGTACTGTATTTGGAGTCTGTCCCCAGGGATGGTTCAGGGGCCTGGGGTAGGGCTGAGGCCCCACCTTGTGACGGGGACAGTGGAAGCCACTGAGCACAGGGGCATGTGGGATAAAAACAAGGCTGGGGCCATCTTTGAACATAAAGTTTGTCACAGTCGGTTTCTGAACATTCCCTAGAAAGGACACCTTTTGACAGTCAGCTTGCTTCATCATGACAGGCTCACTCAGCCTGCTGTCCACACTATCCTGGGAGTTCAACGCAAGATTCTGAGAACATGTGCAGGTGCTGATGTGAGGGAAAGTGAGAAGACATGGCTGATGTGTGAATGATTCAGCAGATATTAGAAGCTTCTGTAACTTTTAAAGCCATTTATATTTATTTAAAAAATTAAAAATCACAAATCATATCTCATAAAACTATTTTGAGGAGCCACTGGGAGGCCCAGTCAGTTGAGTAATAGACTCTTGATGTTGGCTCAGGTCAAGATCGTTCGTTAGATCAAGCCCCATGTCGGGCTCTTCGGTGACAGTATGGGGCCTGCTTGGGATTCTATCCCTCTCACTCTCTGCCTCTCCCCTGCTTGAGCATTCTCACTCTCAAAAAAATAAATACATATACTTTAAACTACCTATTTTTAAAAGAAGCTTATAGGTGTAAAATAAATAAAGCAGAAAAAAATGTTGATTCCTCCCTAAGTCTTGCATGTAGCATAAACTAATTATCAGTGTTTCTCATATTCCATAGACCTTCGTAATTTCTATGAAAATAAATTGCAAAGGAAGCAAATGATTCAGAAATTATAAAGTGGAATTTGCACAAATGGGTGTGCATTTACAACACTGGGTTCTTTTTAGGAGGAAAGGACTCAGAAGAGTTAGGAAACCTCCATTCCGAGCAGCGCATGTATTTCAATCATTACCACCAAAGCTTAAAGATCATACGCTACTCAAGTCCTTCATTTTTGTTCCAACATTTTATGGTGGAAGAAAACATTAATGGCGTTTAGGCCAAGTTTGTGGGTTTCTCTAAAGAAATTAAAATCTCAAGCTATTAAACTCACAGAGCCCAATGAGGAGCTCAGTCATATGAACAATGAGATCATGACCTTGGGTGAAATCAAGAGTTGGACACTCAACCAACTGAGCCACCCAGGTGCCCCTGCAGCTGTTTTACTTTTACAATTGAAACTTCCTTCATTCTTTCAAAAAATTGAAAATTCAAAAGTTGCTAGACAAGTCATTCATACAAGACTATTTTCAGCAGTAAAGAGTGAAGAAGTAACATTCCCAGTGTAAAATGTCGCACAACCAAATCACAACTTGGTTTTTCAATGATTTAAGTGTTTTATTTTATTTTATTTATTTATTTATTTTTTTTTACTAGTAAACCATGTGTTGACTTTNATGTATGGGCACGAGTGCAAGTACAGAGCTCCTTACTTCTCCGCCATCTTGCCCTCTGATTTAAGTGTTTTAACACACACAGTAGGTTGTAGCACCTTGAAAATAAAATCCATTTTCTGGATAATTTGTTGCCAGTCAGGGTCTTCTTTACACCATCATCTCACACGATAGGAAAGCTGGCCAAGGTGGCGATTCCACAGTGGTTGTCCCGGTCCTTGGCCATGAGTATGTAGCCATGTTTGCCCCAATTTGCACTCCAGCTGAAAGAAGACAGGGTTTTCCATTTATTAGAGAGGAACAAACACATTTCTCTTTATGCACAATAACACCAATACTTAGCAGTGCCCCAGAGGCTAAGACAGATTTGGGAACAATCAAGACAGGTCATCCTCGTTCATGGTTGAGTTGTAACCCAGTACAAAATTCTATTCCCAAACTTTTCACAAAACTGCAAAATGAGAGACAGGAAAAGGAAACTCCTGGGGTCAGATGTGTTTCAGATGCAGTGCTGCTCAAACTATAGCAAGACACTTGCAAAGTTGAGGCAGTAGCTTAATGTTGTCATCAAATGAATATATCTCTGTTCCCACGAAGTAGGGTAAACAGTTCTGGGATTTCAGAAGTGTGCTCAAGGGTTTGATAATATGTGTCCACAAAGTGATTCCACAAAGGATTTCCTTTTCAATTCCAAAGACAAACATTTTTGTTTTTTTATACCTGTTCTTAATAATCCAATATTTTTTGTTGTCTGATTCTTCTTCAAGCCATAACCAACCACCAGAACAGCATGATTCAGGTGCTTATTGCTGCACTTTGGATCATAATAAATGCCTGGAAAAGTAAAATTCAGTTCCGAGCTGGGACATCCAAGCAACATGATAACATCTAACAAAAACCAAGTCACCACAGTAAAGGAGGCATCTCAAAATTCAGGTGTGATATAAATCCAGATAAAATTTAGAAAGCAGAGCTTTTTGTTTAGCTAGGCTAGGCATTTAAGCCCTCATCTAATACCAGCAGAAATACACATCGTCACAATCTCTTTTGTGAGGGACAGTCAAGAGGCATAAAAGACCACGTGTCGAAACTCTGTCACTCTATTCTACCATGTCAGCCTAGGGAAGCAGCAGAAAAACACAAAATCACTTGAGCCAAGAGGTTCTTAGCAGCATCCTTTTCATTAGTAAAACTCTTTGGAAAATTTCCAGGTCTAACAGTTGCGAAAAATTAAAGTAATTAAGCCACGCCAATCAAATTATGTAACCATTTAAATGTATTTATGCATGTTTGAAAGCATGAGGATTTGGGTCAAGTTATGACAGCATGCTGAACAACAGGCACAAAAGTTACATGTGCAGAATGAACAACTACGTGAAATCCACACCCTCCTGATTTGTACACACCAAAGGGTCAATCTTACTGTATGTCACGGTGGTTCCCCATTTTTCCTGCCCACTTTTCTATGTAGACACATGCTAACCTTTTTTATAGAACTGGAAGGAATTCAGGCTTGCATCTATAGCAGCAGAGACGGGCCCCACAGTTGCCACTGTGGTCATTAGGCCATCCTCCTTGTTTATGACACTCCAGAAGGCAGTCACGTTGGCGGCAGAATTCTCAGGCTTGTATTTGCAGAATTCATTCTTTCAAAAGTAAAGGAGGAGAGACTTGATCACTACCATCCAGTTCCAGGGGAACAGGAGGGCAAGACGGTTTGCAGCTGAATGATTTCAAATCAAGTTTGTTATTACATATCTCAGGTCATAAAATGGGATTGATAGTTTGGAAGTTGAATAAATCAGCAGGCATCTATTCAATGAGACACTCTTTTGGTCTACTGTTCATAAAGTTTTCACTCTGGAGACCTGTACTGGATAGAATGGTATTCGTGCCACCATGTAACATAGAGGTAGGAACAGCTATATGGTAATAAGCCAATCAGAGAGCTTTGCTAGGCTAATACACGTTAAAGGCAGTACTGACCATCTGCAGACATAGAGTCTACGATCAAATACAAGAATTCCAACTTTCATATCTGTTTATACTGAATATACTCAACTTTCATAAAAGATAAGGAACACCACTGACCTGTGCATGATATGGATAGGATTCCTCTGACTCCAGGCCTCCGTTTTCCTTCACATACCGGAAGGCTTTATCCATTCGGCCACCATAGCAGCCCTTATTGCCTTGAGGCCAAGAGCAGTCCACTAGGTTCTGCTCACTCAGTGAAACAAGTTTGCCAGTTTTCCGGAACATCTGTCCTTCAAGGGCACCAGTTGCACTAAAAGCCCAACAACAACGACGGTTACCCTGAAAACAAAATGAAAAGCTCTTAGCCTACAAAATAAATAGCAAGACTTTGACAACAGCTCATGGATCTGAAAACTCCTTTAAAACATAACAAACTGCATATTGTGTCTCAATTTCCATAGCAGAGTCACTGATTCCTTTTGCCCTACTCTTGAGAGGGACCTGCTGAATATTGCCCCACCTGATTCTTCACGGGGGTTACATAGCCTTTCTCTCTCCAGTCCACAGATGAGGGGACCTCAGCAAAGAGAGGTGCTTGGAAGACTTTCCCCTTCTTGAGTTTCTGGAATTTGAGGTCATTCAACACCTGCTTGAATTCTTCACTGGTCTTCAAGGAAAAGGAAACAGAATGTTGACAAGCATGAGATGTTTTGAGAAAGTACTTAGAGGAAGCATGAAACGTTCAGCAATCCGTGCCACACTCACCATGTCACCAAAACCATTCATTGCCATTGTGAAGCTGTGTTTCCCTTGGCTGTGTTCCTGATTGGGCTGTTCAATCATTTGCATATTCCTCTCCCATACTGCTCTCCTCCAGCCTTCTTCATCCTGGAGACCAACGTATAACTTACCATCTTTATTTCTATTTAAAACCTACTGACCTGGGACAACTGTGTGGCTCAGTCAGTTAAGCATCCGACTTCGGCTCAGGTCATGATCTCATGGTTCCTGGGTTCAAGCCCCGTGTCAGACTCTGTACTGACAGCTCAAAGCCTGGGGCCTGCTTAGGTTTCTGTGTCTTCCTCTCTGTCCATTCCTCCCCTGCTCAATCTCTGTCTCTATCTTTCTCTCAAAAATAAATATATGTTAAAATTTTTTTTAAAAATCTTAATTACCTATACCTAGTGGATATGCTCACAGAGAGGAGGAAAGACCATGGACAGGGATGGCCTGATGCTTCTGGGAGATGTTCTCCAGCAACCATACAGCAGGACATAAACCCACACTATGCACAGTCACAGTACCCTGCTTACTGCCCTGGTAAGAGTATCCTCAAGAAGCTACTCCCTGCTAAGAACTCCCACCAGCATGGAATGTTTTCTGCAGGGGTCCCTCTGGACAGCTTAAATGTTACCAACCACACTATATAGTTTTCCGTATGTTGCCTTCCACTGAGACCATTGTTCATCTATGCTCTGATTGAGTTGTGGAGCAGCTGAGGCTATTCTCAGGCAAAGGGCAGCCAGGAAGAGAGAAGGATGCATGTTTTAAAACCTAGGAAAGGACAAGAATGAGTTTATGATTAGGTCAACCCATCTAAAATGCCATCCTTCCTTCTGAGATGTTAGAACCACTAAAGTAGAACATAAATATTGAATTTATCTTCCCGAGTGTTCACACGGGCTGTGGAGGCAGGCTGGGAATGTGGGATGTGCATGGGCTCCTGCTCTCTGCCATCAGACCCATCTACTGCTTCCAGAACATGTAAATGGCAGTGCAGGGAGTGAGGGGCCCTGAGTTTTGGAGTGTGGGGGTCAAGCTGCCATGTATGGAAGAGTCAGGCCCTGGAAGAGTGCCTCTTGGGAGGCCCAAATCTCTGATTCCCAAGGCTGGGGTCCCCAGTGTTTTCAGAGGTGGCCCTACCCTTCATGCCTGTTCTGGGGATCTCACCTATTGCAGGTGTAGTTGTGCAGCTCAGTCACAGCTTCAGGTCAAGGGTGTCCAGGGGGCCTGGAGGTGGATGGGAGGCTGCTCATTTAAGGCCTGGGATTTGGCTTTAACAGGCCTGCCCCCACTACCGGCCTGCCCTGCAATTGGCTGAGTCATCCTGTGGGCAGAGCCTCTGTGCCCTGGAGCTCTATGTTGCTGGGGCTTGTGATGCCTGGGTCTCTAATTGTCCCACAGGAATTTGTTGTTTTAGCGGCCTGACCCAGGGGAGGTGAGCTGAGGAACCAGGGACAGCCCTGTGGAGGGGTCCGGCGCCTCCCTGGGAACCCACATCAACTAATTACCATGCATTTATCTTTGGCAGGTGGTTCATGAAAAGACCTCACAGGGAGCCCCAACTGGGTTTTCAGCATCACCCTGCCTGTCCTTTAGTCCTAGCGTTTTTGGTGAAAATCTGGAGGGATGAGAACAAGATAATCTAGTGTAGTGTTCCTGTTTATTTGCATCAAAGGTGGGACAGGTGGAGGAAGCAGGGCCCAGAGGGGAAGGTGTTATCACTGTGTCAGGATGGGATGCCTCTGGGTTATGAAAGAATCTGGTTAGGGCTGGCAGTCTCCCAAACAGGGGGTCCTTTCAGGGAAAGGGGCAGAGGGGGAGGGTGTCAGGGGAAGATGTGGCATTTTTGTAATGCTCCTGTCTTGCCTCCCCTAGGTAGGGATCCTTCTTCCCTCTCAAGCCTTTCTTAAAGCTGACATCAAAGAGTTATTTCCAGAAAACTAAGGTTTAATAAAAGGAGGAAAGGCAGAATGTAGAAACAGCTTTTTCCTCCCCACGCTCTGTGCTATGGATTACTGTTTCTCAGTATCCAACATGCTTTTCTGTATCCAACGGATTTAATTTAAAAAGTTTCAGAAAGACATTTATTTCAAGCAAAGAAGTATTTATCAGCCTTAGTTTCCTCAGTGAAGACATGGAGCAATAATTAGATTTTCCTCAGAGGATTCTTGTGAAGACTACATGAGATAATATATGTCAGGCATGAGCACAGAGTAGGGATAATTTAATACTGCTTTCTTGTGAGGTCACAGAAAATCTTTCCAAAGGTCTTGCTTCATTCAGAAAGTATTTGTTTGAGAATTTGATACATAGGCAATCCCTACAGATTTCTTTACTTCCTGTGAGCCAGATCACTAGATCAGTGACATGAACCATAAAGTATAGTGGTTAAAGAAGACTGTATGTTAAAAAGCCAAGCTACATCTGGTTCACATTCTTAAATTATACTCCTAAACTGATGAGGCATACATGTCCTAACTATACCCCACAGAACTTAAAATACAATCTATTGTCTCCCATTTGACCCATTATGCTAGTGATGATATCCCATTTTAAATTACAGATAGCTTTATTTAGGTGGTCATTTGAGGGTGCTGAGGTAGCTCAAGTGTTTTTTACAAGCTGTTGAGATTACAATGAGATGACATTTCATACCCCTCAGAATGGATGAAATTGACAAGGGTGCAATATGAAATGTGGGTGAGGGTGTGCAACAATTGGAACTCTCCTATGTTACTAGTGGGAATGTTGATGGTAAAATACTCTGGAAAGGGTCTCACTAGTTACTTATAACATTAAATACATACTTGATCATTAACTCAGCAATTGCAGTGTTAGGATCTACCCAAGTGAGAATGTTCACAGCAGCTTTACTCATAATAACTTCTAACCAGAAACCAGAGAAGAATGAATAAACACACTGTAGTACATTCTTACTCAACATTTAAAAAAGAACAAGCATATGATTCTTAAAAACACTACGTCAAACAAAAGAAGGCACATGTTCAAAAGTACATATTACATAAGTATATTATATCAAGGTCAAAAGACAAAACTGATCTGTGGTGATAGATCCATAACAGTGGTTACTTGCAGGGAAATTATTGACTGGAAAGGGGCACAAGAGAACTCATTAGAATGTGGGAAATTCTTTTTTTTTTTTTTTAGTTTTATTTATTTATTTTGAGATAGAGATAGAGAGAATGCAGGGGAGGGGCAGAGACAGAGGAAGAGAGAGAATCATGAACTGAGCTGGAACCAAGAATTGAACTTTAACCAACTAAACCACCCAAGTGCCTCAGAATGTTGGGAAATTCTACATCCTGATCTGGGGGATAGTTCCATGGGTGCATATATTTGTCAAGACTTACTCAGCTATACACTTAAGATCTATTAATTTTATTTTGTGTAAAATTCTACATCAATAGAAATTTGTTAGTATAAATTTTGAGATCACAGCAAAAAAAAGTTAAATTGTAAAACATGGATTTTATGTCAAGATACTGAGCAAATTCCTGACTTTTTCTTGAAAAAAAAAAAACTGTAGAAAGTAGACAAGAATCTTTCTATTGACCTAGAGCTGTGACCCAAGCAAGACTACTTACTATCTGTGTTTGTTGATGTGGTAGAAATAAGCGGTGACAGTAAGCCTCCCTCAGAAAAGCAGCTGGGAAAGGAAAGCATGACCTCCAGCTTCTCCAGGTCACCAGTGCCTTCAGCCTGGGTTCACCCGAAGCCACAGGGCAGCTGTCAGCAGATAGAGCATTCTGAACTCAGAGTGAGCTCCTGGGAAGCCTGCCTACCCATCAGGATCTTACTCCTTTCTGTAAATTATTCTAAAATACTTAGCTGACAGATGCATAGGAGCACATGTANAAAAACTGAGGACTGATGGGTGTGGGGAGGAGGGGAGGATGGGCATGGAGGAGGGCACTTGTGGGGATGAGCACTGAGTGTTATGTGGAAACTAATTTGACAATAAACTATTTGTAAAAAATAAAATAAAATACTCAGCTGACAGAGGATTTAAATAACATTTTTAATCTTTATTTTTTTTCCAGACTCATTTCCTTTTTTAAAATATATACATAATGTATTGTCAAGTTAGCTAACATAAGGTGTATACAGGGTACTCTTGGTTTCTGGAGTAGATTCTTATTATCATCACTTACATAAAACACCCAGTACTCATCCTAACAAGTCCCCTCCTCAATACCCATCACCCATTTTTCCTGTCTCCCAATCCCTCCAAACCCTATCACCCTCATTTTGCTCTCTGTATTTAAAAGTCTCTTATGGTTTGCCTCCCTCTCTGTTTGTAACCATTTTTTCCCCTTTCCCCTCCTCCATGGTCTTCTGTTACGTTTCTCAACTTCCACTTATGAGTGAAAACCTATGATATTTGTCTTTCTCTGACTAACCTATTTCACTTAGCATAATACCCTCCAGTCTTATCCATGTTGTTGCAAGTGGCAAGATTTCATTCTTTCTCATTGTTGAGTAGTATTCCATTGTATATATGTATATACATGTATATATTATATACAACATCTTCTTTGTCCATGCATCAGTTAATGGATATTTGGGGAATTTTTAATCTTTAAAGCATCAAGAGAACAATTAGTTACTGATTTCAAATTTATTTGTAAAACAATAAAAATTTCCCCCAGATCTTTAGTCTGTGTTTCTCAAGAGCAGTGTTAGAACATCTTCCAGATAAACTAAGATGTGCACACCTGCTGGGAAGGAGCTGAAGATGAGGAGATGTGGGATATGCGGGAACCGACTTTCCTTCAGGGGAAGAGCTGTTTGTTCTTCTGTAGTTGACTTTTCTGTTTGGAAAGCCTGTTTCTTTATATGAGAGACCTCATTTCTACTAAAGATATGCCCCTGTCGTTTCATACAAAATAAAAACCGCACAATAGTGCTTGCTTTCAAGGATTTACAGTATGTTTATACTTCGAGGGAAATCTGTCATTAAAAAAATATTACTTCAGTCAAAACTTTATTGAGGGTAGTTATCTTGTTTAGTACTCCAAATTGTGGAGTCTTTTAAAAATTCACACTTTTACATTTGATATCA
The DNA here is from genome assembly GCF_008692635.1 of Crocuta crocuta. Classification (NCBI taxonomy): domain Eukaryota; kingdom Metazoa; phylum Chordata; class Mammalia; order Carnivora; family Hyaenidae; genus Crocuta; species Crocuta crocuta. The sequence continues at coordinate 5,279,903 of NW_027551560.1, read as the reverse complement.
CATTCATTATAGTTTCCAAATATTTCGCATCCACTAGGTAGCACCAGAATAATCCATTAAAAGAAAAAATACATCACCTCAGGGCAATTTAACAGGAAGTAGAAGAGATGGCCACACCGAGCACTTCTGATGTCGCTCTAACAGTCCATGTCCCCCAGGTCTATGCTATACAGGCAGGAAATGTCTTGCTTTGTGTGGTGCAAAGTCATAGCAAATGGTTTCTGATTAATTGTCCATGACTGTTGGGCTACCTAGTCCTTCACAGTGTTATCCTGGGACTCATTGTTTTTTTTATCCCATTCTGAAGGAGCACCACCACCCTCATCATAAACTTTGTTTTCTGCCATTCTTTCCCGCTGCCTCTAAATGGCATTTCCAGACTCTGCTATCATCTCTGCCATGATCGCCATGAACAGTGCACTCCATCAGCACGCTGGTTGATGACCTGATGTTGCTCTGAGGAGCTCTCCTGTGCCACAGTGCCTTGGCCAAGCTGTGCCTCCCCCGCCCTGGAATGCTCTTTCTTTCCATTCCACCTCTTCAAATGTCTGGTGGAATCTTGCTCTTCCCCCTAGTCCTCTATGAAAAGGCAGTGAATGGATTTCTTCTTTGTGTTTCCACAGCTTCTGAACATCAAAGCTATCAGGGACCCTGTTACAGTGTTTATAAGTTTTTGGTAATCCAGGCTAGGCTGAGCACCTCAAAGTCATGTTCATGTGTACTACACCATTGAATCCAGTATCTCAATGGCTGGGTCAGCAGGTGCTTGATTAATAAGAAAAGTTGCATATTGCACTAACACTATGGGCAAGAAAGCCAAATGATGACTTCCAATTCCTTTAGATTTTTACTTTTATTTTTTGATTTGCAAAGTACATCCATGCATAAAGTTGCTCTCATTTTGGTCACATTAAAAATGAGTAAATGGAGCTGAAATATCCACATTTATGTTCACATATTTTTCTGTTTCTTTTTCCAGCTTTAATCTGTGATAATCAACCAAGGCAGGTGAATTTTCCTTCCACACCACATATAAAGAAATAATTTCATGAATAAATTAATATTCAAGCAAGTGCAGAAATGTTTTAACTTATTTAGTGGAAAAATTGCTTACAACATGGTTAGTGTCATTATTCTTTCAATTTAAATGACCAGAAAATTACAAGTATATCAGCCACTTATTAAAATCATCATTCCACTTGGTTTCACCTTATCAGCATTAAGAACAAGTTACTTGCAACTTTTGCTTCAGATATTCTACAATTCAGGAAACCATCATCATCATCATCATTATCATCATCATCATCATCATCATCACCTTTGTAGTAGTTGTCAACAACCTGTGATATGTTAGGCATTGTTACATGGTTTAAATATATCACTGCATTTCCTTTCATAGTGACTGCTGCCTGAGAGAGTCTTTGAATACTTGCTGTACTTCCCAGTGATGAAAATTTGGAGTTGGTGAACTCTCAGTTAGTCTATATGCAAAGAATAAGTAAACTGACATGCTGTAAAACCAGAATAATTGCCAGCTCAGGTATTGTAAGATCTCTCTGAAGAACAAATGACAGACAACCCAAACCATTGGATTCATTTTTTTAAAAAATAGAATTTTGGATAAGATATTGGGATGTTGACATAGTTGATAGCAATGCTAAAGAAACAGATGTCAGGACCGAAACAACTGGAATCCAGGGCAAATCTGGCATCTAAGTAGCAGGAACCATTCAGCAATGTTGTCAGGGCTAGTTGTTGTAATAAAAGAATTCACACTGTTTCTTCCATCCTTGCATCATTCTGCTTCCAGATTGAAAAACGTGGCAGACAATGTCTTGTCAATATTTCATCTCGTGTCTAAGAGAGGGAAACACATCTTAATATAACCCTCCCCACAAGACTGCATGTAATGGAGAAGAAAGAAACAGGAAAAGACACTGCTCCTACCAAAACAAGAGGAAAGGGATGCTGGTGGCTAAGAAATAGTCCACATTTAGCTTCTCAACATACAGATAAGCTTTTTATTTTAATTAAATGTTTTCTTTTCAGATAATTATAGTCACATGCAGTTGCAAAAAATAATACAGAGAAAGCCCATGTTATTCTTACTGGCATGAAAACAAACACATAGATGGATGGAACAGAAGGAAAACTCCCAAAACAAACTCACACATATACAGAGAATGTAAATAGCCATTTTTCCAAAGAGGACATATGGATGGCCAACAAGTACACGAAAAGATGCTCATCATTGTTAATCACCAGGAAATGCACATAAAAATTACAATGAGAAGTTAACTTACGCTAGTTAGGGTGACTATTATAAGAAAGACAAGACATAATAAGCATAGTGAAGATGTGGAGAAAAGGACTGCCTTGTACAGTGTTGGTGGGAATGTAAACTGGTGCAGCTTACATGGAAAACAGTATGGAGGTTCTAACTTGAATACGGAAATACCGTAACACCCAGAAATCCCACTTCTGTGTATTTATTCATAGAAAATGAAAATACTAACTGGAAATGATATATGTACTACATATCCATTGCAGTATTATTTAAAAGAATCAAGATATAGGAATAGCTGAAGTGTCAATGAATGAATGAATACATAAAGAAGATGTGGCATGTATATACACTGGTATATTACTCAGCAATAAAAAAGAATAGAATTTTTCCATTCATGACAATATCAGTGGACCATGAGGGTCATTATCCCAAGTGCAATAAGTCAGACAAAGAAAGGTAGATACTATACAATCTCTCTCAAATGTGGAATCAAAACAAAAACAAAAACAAAAAATCATGCAAACAAACAAAAAAACCTAAGCTAATAGATACTGAAGGTAGATTAATGGTTGACAGATACAAGATCTGTGGGGTGGGACAGATGGGACAGGGGTCAAAAGGTAAAGAATATTATTAAAAAAAAAAAAAAAAAAAGAAGCCTGAGGAGGGAAAAGCTGTTGGTTCCTCCGAGGGGGGGAAAAAAAGCTGTAAGCTATCTCACCTGTTCCATCTTTAGCTTTAATTCCAACATTAGCCTGGGGCAGAGAATTTAGTGCCTCTTACCTGTAGGTAAAAAGATTAACAGAATCTAAAACATCTTCAATTACTGTGCACAGAAAGAGTCTCTCTTAACAAGGTTTTCTTTTCTTCGTCCTGTTCCCAGATGGGCTGGCGTGCATGGAAGTTTCTCTCTAAAGGAAGTGTGCTTCTTGCTGGAGCTTAGTGCAGGCAGCAAGGAGTAACCACTACCTCCTACATTCTCACATTTTTCTGCCAAGTTTCCTAATATTCCAGCCTGGTTAGGCATTGTCTATACCCCTAGGAACAATAGGTGACAGGTCAGCCACCTTGTAACGGAGATTTCCAGCGTCTCAGCTTAGTAAGGAGAGAGGCACCCTCACTGCACCCACCCTATCACAGCTCAGCCAATCCACATTGTACAGACTTTTATTTATAACACCCTATTTCCAAGTACTGGTTTTTCTTTTAGACATCACTCTTCCAGTTTCAAATGACAGAAACGTAACTTGATATGCTTGAAAATAGTTTATTGTCTTTGCATGGGAAACAGAGCAGTTTCTCTTGAAGCACAGCTGGATTCCATCAAGAGTTTGGCAGGTGTGGGAGGAACCTCCACGAGCGATGTCATCACCCCCAGTGCGCGTGCGCGTTCCTTCCACACATCTGCCCTGGTTCCTGGTTGCTACTTCCCTCTCAGACTTCTCACACTCACTCTTGACCGTTACAGACTTCTCTAATTCTAAGGATGGTATCCTCAGAAAAGAGAAAGGATCTTGTTGAATAGCATAGACAGTCTTGGAATTGTTCCACTGGCTCCAGTGAGCCTGCGGCAGGTGCTCTGTGGCGTGTAGATGAAGGAAGAGATGTCAGGCTTGGTCCTGGAGATAGATAAGTTTGGTCAGTGACACCTGAAACACTCTCCAGAAAAGGGCTGATTGAAAAGGGGGAAGAAAAGAGAGCAACTGCCGGGTCATAGGGAAATAGAATATTTCCTTTTATAAGAAACGGCTTGGGTGTGGGGGATGTGGGGACAGGAAGACAAAAGTTACCAGCTTCCAGTTATTAGATAAATAAGTTCTTGGGATGTAATGTCCACTGTGGTGACTATGGTGAATAGTGTTGTGTTGTATATTTGAAAGTGTTTAAGAGAGAAACACTTAAACTTCTCATACAGGAGCACCTGGATGGCTCAGTCAATTAGGCCTCTGACTCTTGATTTCGGCTGAGGTTATGATCTCACAGTTTGTGACTGCGAGTCCTGCATTGGGCTATGCAGTGTTAGCTCACCTGGAACCTGCCTGAGATTTTCTGTCTTCTCTTCCCCTCCCCAGCTCTCTCCCTCTTTGACTAAATAAATAAACTTTTTAAAAAAAGGTACTTACCACAAGGAAAAATAATGATAACTTCGGGGGTGAAGGATGTTAATTAAAGTTATTATGGGAATCATTTTGCACTTTATACAGATCATTATGTTCTACTACTTTATTTTATTTTATTTTTTTACTTTATTTATTTATTTATTTTACAAATAGTTGACTGTCAACTTGGTTTCCATATAACACCCAGTGCTCATCCCAACAAGTGCCCTCCTCCATGCCCATCACTCCCTTCCACTCACCTCATCCCCATCAGCACTCGGTTTGTTCTCAGCATTCAAGTGTCTCTCATGGTTTGCCTCCCTCCCTCTCCCCATCTAGTTTTCCCCTTCTTCTCCCTCATGGTCTTCCATTAAGTTCCTCCTAATCCACCTATATGTGCAAACATATGGTATCTGTCCTTCTCTGCCTGACTTATTTCACTCAGCATAACACCCTTAAGGTCCATCCATGTTCTACACATGGCCAGATTTCATTCTTTCTCATTGCCATGAAGTATTCCATGGTATAGATAAACCACATCTTCTTGATGCATTCGTCTATTGATGGACACTTAGGCTCTTTCCATGTTTTGGCTTTGTTGAGAGTGCTGCTATGAACATTGGGGTCCATGTGCTCCTATGCCTCAGCCCTCCTGTATCCCTTGGGTAAATTCCTAGCAGTGCTATTGCTAGGTCATAGGGGAGTTCTATTTTAATTTTTTGAGGAACCTCCACACTGTTTTCCAGAGGGGCTGTACCAGTTTACCTTTCCACCAACAGTGTAGGAGAGTGCCCGTTTCTCCACATGCTCGCCAGCATCTAGAGTCTCCTGATTTGCTCATTTTTAGCCACTCTGAATGGCATTAGGTGGTATCTCAGTGTGGTTTTGATGTGTATTTCCCTGATGAGGAGGGATGTTGAGCATCGTTTCATGTGTCTGTTGGCCATCCGGATGTCCTCTTTGGAGAAGTGTCTGTTCATGTCTTCTGCCCATTTCTTCACTGGATTATTAGTTTTTCGGGTGTGGAGTTTGGTGAGTTCCTTATAGATTTTGGATGCTAGCCCTTTATCCGATATGCCATTTGCAACTATCTTTTCCTTCTCCGTCTGTTGCCTATTGGTTTTATTGATTGTTTCCTTTGCCGTACAGAAGCTTTTTATCTTGATGAGGTCCCAATAGTTCNGTCCAGTTCTGCCAGCACCACCTGTTAAAGAGGCTGTCTTTTTTCCATTGGATACTCTTTCCTGCTTTGTCAAAGATTAGTTGGCCATACATTTGTGAGTCCACTGGTCTATGTGTCTGTATCTGTTCCCATACCATACTGTCTTGATGATGGCAGCTTGTAGTAGAGGCTAAAGTCTGAGATGGTGATGCCTCCTATTTGGCTTTTCTTCTTCAATATTACTTTGGCTCTTCGGGGTCTTTTTTGGTTCCATACAAATTTTAGGATAGTTTTTTCTAGTTTTGCAAAAAATGCTGGTGCAATTTTGATTGGGATTATATTGAATGTGTAGATTGTTTTGGGTAGTAATGACATTGTAACAATTTTTTTTTCTGATCCATGAGCATGGAATGTTTTTCCATTTCTTTGTGTCATCTTCAATATCCTTCATAAATTTTCTATAGGTTTCATCATACAGATCTCTTATATCTTCGGTTAGATATATTCTTAGGCATTTTATGAGGGTTTTTTTGTGTAATTGTGAATGGGATCAGTTTCTTGATTTCTCTTTCTGTTGCTTCATTGTTGGTGTATAAGAATGCAACTGATTTCTATATGTTGATTTTGTACCCTGCAACTTTGCTGAATTCATGGATCAGTTCTAGTAGGCTTCTGTTGGAGTCTGTCAGGTGTTCTATGTAGAGTATCATGTCGTCTGTGAAAAGTGAGAGTTTGACTTCTTCTTTGCCAATTCTGATGCCTTTTATTTGTTTTTGTTGTCTGATGGCTGATGCTAGGACTTCCAGCACTATGTTAAACAACAGTGGTGAGAGTGGACATCCCTGTCGTGTTCCTGATCTCAGGGGGAAAGCTCTCAGTTTTTCCCCGTTGAGGATGATGTTAGCTGAGGGCTTCTCATAGATGGCTTTGATGATGTTTAAGTAAGTTCCTTCTACCCCAACTTCCTCGAGGGTCTTTATTAAGAAAGGATGCTATATTTTGTCAAATGCTTTTACTGCTTCTATCAACAGGATCATATGGTTTTTATCTTTTCTTTTGTTAATGTGATGTATTACATTGATTGATTTGCGAATATTGAACCAGCCCTGTAACACAGGAATGAATCCCACTTGATCTTTGTGGATAATTCTTTTTATGTGCTGTTGGATTCGATTTGCAAGTATCTTATTGAGGATTTTTGCATCTGTATTCATCAAGGATATTGGCCTGTAGCTTTTTTTGCTGGGTCTTTGTCTGGCTTGGAAATCAAAGTGATGCTGGCTTTGTAAAATGAGTCCAGAAGTTTTCCTTCGATTTCTATTTTTTGGAATAGCTTGAGAAGAATGGGTATTAATTCTGTTTTAAATGCCTGGTAGAATTCCCCAGGGAAGCCATCTGGCCCAAGGCTCTTATTTTTTGGGAGATTTTTGATAATTGATTCAATTTCTTCACTAGTTATGGGTCTGTTCAGAATTTCTATCTCTTTCCGTGTGAATTTTGGTAGTGAGTGTGTATTTAGGAATTTGTCCATTTCTTCTAAGTTGTCCAATTTGTTGGCATATAATTTTTCATAGTATTCCCTGATAATTGCTTGTATTTCTGAGGGGTTGGCTGTAATAAGTCCATTTTCATTCATGAGTTTGTCTATTTGAGTGCTCTCTCTTTTCTTTTTGATAAGTCTGGCTAGAGGTTTGTCAATTTTGTTTATTTTTTCAAAAACCAACTCTTGGTTTCATTTATCATCTGTTCAACTGTGTTTTTGGTTTCAATATTATTTATTTCTGCCCTGATTTTTATTATTTCCCTTCTCCTACTGGGTTTGGGGTGTTCTTGTTGCTCTCCTTCTAGTTCATTTAGGTGTACTGTTAGATTCTGTAATTGCACTTTTTCTAATTTCTTGAAATAAACCTCGAGTGCAATGTACTTTTCTCTTAGGACTGCCTTTGCCACATCCCATAGAGTTTGGGTTGTTGTATTTTCATTTTCATTTATTTCCATTTATTTTAAAATTTCTTCTCTAATTGCCTGATTGGCCCATTCATTCTTTAGTAGGGTGTTCTTTAACTTCCATGTTTTTGGAGGTTTTCCAGACTTCTTCCTGTGATTGATTTCAAGTTTCATAGCATTGTGATCTGAAAGTGTGCACTGTATGATCTCAATTCTTTTATATTTATTGAGGGCTCCTTTATGTCCCAGGATGTGACCCACATTAGAGAATGTGCCATGTGCGACCTAGCTTGGAAAATGTGCCATGTGCACTTGAGAAGAAAGTGAATTCCATAGCCTCAGGATGTAGAGTTCTAAATGTATCTGTCAAATCCATCTGGTCCAATGTGTCATTCAAGTCCATTGTGTCCTTAGTGATTTTCTGTCTAGTTGATCTATCCATTGCTGTACGTGGAGTATTTAAGTCCCCTGCTATTAGCACATTCTTATCAATAAGATTGTTTCTGTTTGTGATTAATAGTTTTATATATTTAGGTGATTCCGTATTCGGTTGTAGACATTTACAATTGTTAGCTCTTCCTGATGGATAGACCCTGTAATTATTATATAATGCCCTTCTTCATCCTTGTTACTGTCTTTACTTTAAAGTCTAGTTTGTCTGATATAAGTATAGCTACTCCAGCTTTCTTTTGACTTCCCGTAGCATGACAGATATTTCTCCATCCCCTTACTTTCAAACTGAAGGTGTCCTCAGGTCTAAAATGAGTTTCTTGTAGACTGCAAATAGATGGCTTTTTTTAAAATCCATTCTGCTACCCTGTAGGAGAACCTACCCAGGTTATCTCTCTTTTGATTGGGGCATTTAACCCATTTACATTCAGTGTTGTTATTGAAAAATATGGGTTTAGAATCATTGTGCTCTTTGTAGGATTCATGCTTGTGGTGGTGTTTCTGGTGCCTTGGCTTCCTTGCAACATTTCCCTCAAGGAGTCCCCCTCAGGATTTCTTGTAGGGCTGGTATGATGGTGACTAATTCTTTCAATTTTAGTTTATTTGGAAAGACTTTTCATCTCTCCTTCTAATCTGAATGACAGGCTTGATGGGTAGAGGGTTCTTGACTGCAAATTTTTTCTGTTAATCACATTGAAGATTTCCTGACATTCCATTCTGCCCTGCCAAGTTTCAGTAGACAAATCTGTAACCGCTGTGATAGGTTTCCGTTTGTATGTTAGGGCCCTTTAATTCCTAGCTTCTTTCAGAATTCTCTTTTTCCTTATATTTTGCCAGTTCCACTATGATATGTCATGCAGAAGATTGATTCAAGTTACATCTGAGGGGAGTTCTCTGTGCCTCTTGGATTTCCTTCCCCAGATTGGGGACATTCTCTGCTATAATTTTTTCAAGAACTCCGTCAGTGCCTTTCCCTCTCTCTTCCTCTTCTGCAATTCCTATGATACAGATAGTGTTCCATTTGATTGTATCACTGAGCTCTAGAACTCTCCTTTCGTGTTCCTGAATCAGGTTATCTCTCTTTTTCTCTGCTTCCTCTTTTTCTATAATTTTGTCTTCTAAATCATATATTCTCCTTTCTGCCTCTTGAATCCGTGCATTGGATGCCTCCATTTTATTATGCATCTCACTTATAGCATTTTTTGATTCATCAGCACTATTTTTAAGGTGTTTGTTGCAATAGTTTCTCTGATGTCTTCCATGCCTTTCTCAAGCCCAGCGATTAATTTTATGACTATTGTTTCAAATTATTGTTCAGTTATGTTGCTTGTATCTGTTTTGAGCAGTTCTTTAGCTGTCATTTCTTCCTGGAATTTCTTTGGAGGAGAGCTCTTTTGTTTTGTCATTTTGGTTAGCTTTCTATCTCTTGTTAGTTTTAAAAGTGTTATGCACTCTGCACCTGCCAGTGCTGCTGTATTAAAGAAGGCCTTTCGACTGTTCAGGGCCTGTCTGTTCAGGAAGTCTTCTTTGAATGGTGTCTTTTGGTCTCTCTTGTTGAGACTTTGGTTATTTTATTTCCCTCCTCGTAGTAGCATTTCGGACTCTCCACCATGTGTACTTTGACTTGTTTCTTGAGGTAGCCCTGGAAAAGAAAACAGACAGACAAGACACAGGGAACAAAGGCATACAAATGCACAGACAAATCCAACAAACACGCAAACCAAAAGGGAAAAAGAAAAAGAAAAAAAGGAAAGGACCCCCCCAAACAAAAGAGGAGAGAGGGAAGACAAATAATAAAAATAAAAATAAATAAAAAAGTAAAAAATAAGAAAAGAAAAGGAAAAAGAAAAAACCAAAAGACAAAGGACAGTCTAAAAGCATAAAACCTGAATTCCCAGCTACAAATAAAGAGCTGGTGTATGCAGTGCTGATGGAAGAGCATATACAAAGAGAGAAATGACAGGACAGGGAGGAACTGAAATACCAAATGAAATGATCAGACAGAGAGGCTAAGAGGCTTAATTCAGAGAGAGAAAGAGGAGAATATGGTAGAAGCTAGGAGAAAGAAATGAAGATGTTAGTCAGAGAAACTATATAGTCTGATTACTCCAGAGAGAGATAAAAAGGTAGCAGTGGAGGTGTAAAATATACATCTAGAGAATGGATTAAATGTGACTGTTTAAGCAAGCCTACCGGAGTTAATCACAGTAGTACATCCAATTGGTCTTGCCCCAGGCGCCAGTAAAAAATAAAGCAGCTCTCTAGTGGGTATGGGCATGGTTTGGTGTAGGCAGGTCTTAGCCTCCACTGTGTATTGCGGGCCGCACCCTGAGGTCTCGCCTTGGTGGTCATGGGGAGAAAAGTGGCAGCGCCCTAGTTCTTTCTCGAGCCAAGCATTGCAACTCACTCTTTTGGGTCCCCATCTCCCTGTGCCATGGGTTTAGCCAAGGTGAGCTGTGCTCTATATCCCAAGCCAGGCCTCATTTCCAGATCTTAGTCTGCGTGCCCCATTGATATCCCCCTAAATATAAATCCGCAGGCGAGTCCCTCCCGAGCAGTTTCAAGCCTCTCGCCTCCCCTCTGGGAAGCAAGCCGAGCCAGAAGCACAGCAGTGCGGCTTCAGGCATGCTGCTTCCCCTCCAGGTCGAGCTGGTGAGCGAGGAACAGTTTCTCCAGGGGTCACCTGGGACCATGTGTCCCTCTCAGAGTCAGCTGGATGGCTCTGTGCCCTGACCCGAGGTTTTTCTCTTCTCCGGCAACAGGGACAGTGTCTTGAGCAGTTTCAGCCACTCTTTCTTTTTTCCCCCTGGACTCACCGCGGTTCCCTGCAAAGGGGGCTCCCTCCCTCCCTCCATGTCTCTGATGCCAGCCTGTTTTTATCTTCCCCAGTTCACACTCATGCTATAAAGTTTTCTCAGCGGACTCTGTCTCCTTTTCCTCTCAAACTTCTGGATTCTGTAAGGGTTCCTATGGCTTCAGGCCTTCTCTGTTTGAGAGATGGGGGTGAGTGAAATGTACGGAGCTCCCTACTTCTCTGCCATCTTGCCTCCCTCCTACCTAAACTATATTTTAGAATAGCTGTATCGCTTCACATTCCGACCAGCAATGGCTGAGTGGTCCAGTCTCTCCACGTCCTTACCAGCAGTATGTATTATCATTATTTGTATTTTACCCAATCTAATAGGTGTGTAAAGATGATCATCCTGGCTTAAGTTGGCATTTCTCTAATGGCCGATAGTGATGAACACTTTCTCATGTGCTCATTGGGTGTCTGCATATCTTCCTTGGTGAAGACAAGAAGTTTCCAGCACTTTTTTCAGGAGCTCATTCAGCGCCAAACAAAAGGGCTGCTGTCATTGCCTACATGCTGTCCAGGGTCATCCACAGGCATCCGAGCCAAAAATGGCTCCTTGATCCTGTCTTCTGATGAGTACTGGGTGTTTAGCAGTGTCATCCGATACAGAAGTGTAGCAGAGTGTCTGCTTTCTCTCTTAACATACTCTTGGTTGTGACCCTCATTGACGAGCTTCTCAGACCCAGTGTGGACCGTGGTTGTTCCTACTGCAGGGAGGCTGTCTCTGTAGCTCTGCAGTTCTGGGCTCTTCTTTGCATTAGGTGACAGGAGGCACTGAGTTTCCTCAGGAATGCCCACCCTTCTATACTAGCAAGCCACTTTGCTTTATTTGCAACAATAGGAGAGGTCTAAAGCCTTTATGCCAAGGTTTTACAAAATTTTCTAGTGAAAAATGCACCACGGTCATGGTGCCAGTGAACTGACATTCCAACAAACTCTAGCTTTTCGATTCCACTGTCAGCTGCTTCATTTATACTTTATTTATTTATGGCTGCTCGTATAAAACCCTCAGCCTCACAGCTTCACTGGGTAATGTCAGCACGTTAGTTCACATTCTCTGTTAACACAAGTCTCTTTCACAACTTAGATTTGGTCACAGTGTGAGGTGATGAGAGGGTGAGTGAGATCATTCTGTTTTCCCCCAGATCTAAGTGAGGCCCCCAGTTGGAGCACAGATCCCCTCTGTCTCTGAGACCAGAGCCTTTTTCCAGGGCTGGTTATGTCAGTAGGTCTAGAACATCCCAAATCCCTGCGTGGTTAAGTACAGCTGTGCAGCATGACACACCAAAACTCTGCTTGAAAACAATAGTCACTCACTCATTCTTGCAGGTCTGTGCTCGACCGGAGGTTTTCTGATCTAGGCTGGGTCAGCGGGCTCTGCTTCGTGCCTCTCTCAACCTCCTGGTCTCCATGTGGCAATGGCAGAAATATGAGAGAGTGAGTGGAAACACAAGGCTTCTAAGACCTGGGCTCAGAACTGGCACATTGTCCTTTCGATGTAATTCCATTGGGCAAAGCTAGTCACACTGACAGACCCAACCCCAACTGAGCAGGGAGGCCCGCCCTGCTTTTGCAAGGAGATGTCAAGGGAATGAATGTTTCTGAGCAAGAATCCACGTGGCAGCTGGGACCCAGGGGCACATGTCTTTCAATGCAAGGTGTGATGAGGTTATTTGGTAAAAAGACCACATACAATTTGAGATATTGATATGGATATCCCTGGAAAATCCTATCTGCAAAACAAAACAAAACAACAAAACAGGGGCGCCTGGGTGGCTCAGTCAGTGAAGCGTCCAACTTTGGCTCAGGTCATGATCTCATGGTTTGTGTGTTCGAGCCTCGCTTTGGGCTCTGTGCTGACAGCTAGCTCAGAGCCTGGAGCCTGTTTCAGATTCTGTATCTCCCTCTATCTGCCCCTCCCCTGCTCGCTCACTCTCTCTCTCTCTCAGAAATAAATAAAAAAACATTAAAATCCCCTACAATAGTGTTTCAAAGAGACACCACACCCCCACCCCCCACCACCTCACGCTCAGTGCTTTGTATGCTGCAGCACTCTCTCAAGTTCCTGAGTGGCGATGGTACCATTTCATACACAGAAGAAATTATTTCCTCCAAAAGGAATGAGTTCCAGGTTTCCCCAGTGTAAATTTCTCCCTGGACACTGAGATCTGTTGTGGCATGACTTTAAGTGATTACATTTCTTTCTGGGAGCGCTGACTCACTGGCAAGTAAGTGCTGTGGGCAGTGCTGATAACATGGGGCCTCTCACAGATCTCTGCAAGATCAACCAAAGCCCATGGCTGTTTTCCCAGGCAGGTGAAAGAAGCGAAGTGAGAAGAGTGTGCAAATTCTGTTGTAGACCGCCAGCTTCCCAGAGTGTGGCCTTGGGCTCCACTAGCTTCTCTTGGTTCCAGTTTTCTTATTTTGTTTTTTGAGTTTTTTTTTTAAAACTTTTTTATAGTTTATTTTTTTTTTTGAGACAGAGAAAGACAGAGCATGAGCAGGGGAGGTGCAGAGAGAGAGGGAGACACAGAATCTGAAACAGGCTCCAGGCTCTGAGCTGCCAGCACAGAACCTGAGGCGGGGCTGGAACCCACAAACCGCAAGATCATGACCTGAGCTGAAGTCGGATGCTTAACCAACTGAGCCACCCAGGCGCCCCAGTTTTCTTATTTTGTGAACCAGGAAGAAGAAGCTTGTTCTAGAGGTAAGCTGGGCTCCTGCACATGAAGCACTGGAATTGGTACTGGGAACACTCTCCACACATACAGACTCATAGTAAGATGGTGGTAGCTGATAGGCATTGGGATGGATACAGAACAGAGAACCATTGGCATTTGCTGTAGACTGAAGGCTCATGTCCCCCACCAATTGAGGTATTGACATCCTAACATCCAAGGTGAGAGTATTAGGAGAGGGGGTGCTTGGGAGGTGATTGGAGCTCACAGGATTAGGATTAGTGTCTTACAAAGACAGTCCCAGGGCGTTACTTATCCTTTTCTACCTTGTGAGGAAGGTTTACCTAAATAAGTAAAAAAAATAAAAATAAAAAACCCATACTGACCCTCTCCTGAGTAATGGGGAACTCCTCTCACCTGCCTCACCTTTAGCTGGGACATTGGTCTTTTCCTAACCTTGGACTGGAAGTGAAACACTGACACCTCTTGGGCCTGGAGCCTTCCAGCATTAGGACTGGAACTTGAACCGTTGGTTCTCTGTGTCTAAATCCTGGTACTCAGGTCTTCCCAGTTGGACTGAACTACACTTTGAGATCTTTTGTGTCTCCAGCTTGTTGGCTGCAGATCTTGGGAATTCTGAGCCTTAATGAGCATGTGAACCAATTCCTTTTAATAAATTTCATTCTGTCTATATACATCCTGTAGTTCTGTTTCTCTGGTGAACCCTGACTAATAAAGACTGCCAGAAGTCTATCCATGAACACAAGAGATCAGTGGACATCAGATTAAGAAGCCCTGCACTAGAGGACTTTAGATATCAGGATTTGTCTACAAGGCATAGGATATACAGGACAGATCTGGTCTCAAATCTTCATGACCCAATGCTATTTGACCCTGATCTTGTTTGCCTGCACAGCCTTCACCAGCTATCCATTTTTACCATCTTCCCTCATAGACCAGGAAGTACTCCTGCCCAGGGCACACATTTGGGATCAAAACCACATGACCTCACAAACATCATGCTCAACAGGGGTAGCAGATGCTTATGATGTTACAAACCTGAAGAGAAACTTGCTCTGGGGACCATGTCACCCTCTGCTACCACCATTCCGTTGTCTGGAAACTAAATGACCTAGCTGACTTCCCCTAGTCCCTTCCTCACTGTAGAATCCATCTCTAGTATCTGAGAAGGTGAAGGAGCCTGTTTGACAGGCCCATGGGGATGACAGAGTCTTCATGTGACTCTCATTCCTGCCTGTGGATGGGGAGTTACAACTGACAATCTGATTTCTGGAGACATAACTGGGGGAGTGATAATATAAAACCTATTATATCATGTGGTTGGGATGTTGAGAAGAATGATGCCAGCTAATATTTTCTTGAGAGAGTTTAAGAATTAGTCTTCATTAAACCTGTATATATAATAAAAGAGAAGTAAGGCAGAAAAGGGAGAAAATTTGTTTTCTATTTACTTAGACTGGTTTGTGCATGGCTACCCATTGAAAAAAACTGAAATGTTGTAAATTATTATAGGCAATACTAAATTATTTCTTAATATAAGAGATGAACGCAAATACTTTCATAATAACTGACTTCTACCGTACAGAACTCCTCATAACAATTTGAATCTGTAACTTTTCAAGTAATATATCCAGTGTGGCCAAGATGGATGTGTGAATGTGGGGAATTCTCATACACTCAGTGAAGACTCAGAGGCAGGTGAGAGGAGTTCCCCATTACTCAGGAGAGGGTCAGTATGGGTTTTTTATTTTTATTTTTTTTACCTATTTAGGCCTTTAACCGATTGGATGAGTGATGCCCTCATTAGGGAGGACAATCTGTCTTACTTTGTATACCAATTCCAGTGTTAATCCCATTCCAAATCATCCCCACAAATACACTGAGAATGTTCGAACAGATGTTCAAGTATTTTCTGACCTAGTCAAGTTGACACATGAATTTAACTATCACAATTTAAGTCCTTGTCCACTTGGCATACTGACACATCTCAAACCATACTTCATCTCCAGATAAAGGCAATGACAAGTTCATAATTCTGCCTTAAATGAACCAACTAAGCTAATACAAACAAAAGTGCACTAATGTCTTTCCCCACAAAGGAAATAATGTTCTTGAATGATACTTACTCTTGTCCTTGATACCCCAAAACTAAAATACTATGATGTGAACATCAACAATAACTAAATACTATGACACAAAGTCAGTACATCTTATGTCACATGATAAAGGAATATGAGAGAGGAGAAAAGACAAAGATATTTTATGCACATACATATTCATATGTTTTCATGCTAAAATAGAAGGAAATGTTCATGATAATGACAACCCTCATTCTGGAAGTAGCCACAGGATACTACATATCTAGTATTTATAACTACTTTCTTCCATAGGCTCTGTCCTTTTCCCCAAAAACTGGAGTGAACCATTCTGCATTCCCTTGGCTCTCAGCAATGATTTGGTTTTGAAAAGATGCTGACTTCTATTCACAAATTGGGTCACCCTACCCACTTGATTATTAAAATCCTCCTCTACTGAATTCACCCTTTGGTGAGCATTCACACAGGACACAAATATCCTTCTACCCATTAAGAAAGGTTTGTTGACATACTTCCCCCCAAATTTCCTTGAAACCACTTATCCAATCATGGTCTTTTCGAGTCTCTAGTCATCCTGCCAAACCAGGGGACACAGCTCACAAATCAGAATATAATAACATGTTTGGTCATATCTCCTTCCAAGCTATATGAACCACCAGGTCTATAACTGGAAGTTCTGACCCTGTGTAGAATCTCTCTTCCCCGCTGTCATTCACAGATGTCCCAGATAAGACTGTAGTGTCACAGCTGTGCACTTTTAAGTGAACCAACCCATTGTGTAGAACAACCTATAAACCAGGTCTGAATTTTATCTGTCAATAGAGAGCTCCCAGTGAGGCCATAGGTGCAGGCTGGGTGAAAGAAATTTGGGCTGCTCTTTAGGGTAAATTACTGATGCCTTCAGGGCCCACTTGGGCCTAACTGTGCATATATCACTTTCATCTGATGAAGGGGTGTTGACGTGCATGTCCAACTATATGGCTTCATTTATCAGATAACATCCATGCATGATGGGCAGCCCAGGTCACACTGTAAACTGATGACCCATGGTTAAATATGCAGTCTCTACTAAGGCTCTGGAGCAGACCAAGACCTTGTTCTCAAAAGAAGAATATAGATTTCCTCCAAAGTCCTCAGTGTCTGTGCTGTGATTCACCTACAGGGGCCTGCCAAAGACTCCAAACAGCACCCCTATCTGCCACTGACCTCAAACACCATTGACCCAAATGGCAGAACAGCCACATAGCTATTGTACTTGCTACAGAGCTTTCTCTTGTTTCTGAACCTCGCTCAAAAGCAGCAGTGTTGTTTTAAGGAGAATAAAGGAATATGTAGTTCTCAATTGTATGGGGAGTAATTATGCCCTATGTCTGGGTTAGAGACATGGCTAAGTATTAAAAAAATGATAATTTCACAGAAAATGGAAGGAAGTGGCAGAGGGTTGATGCATTCTGGGAACTGAAGTTTATACTCCCTCCTTAGGCTCATCCTAGGATTCCAATGGATTCACCTTCACTTCCAGTTCTACTCAGATACTAGCAAGGATTAAGGTTAACACACATTAAAAGAACATGCCAGAGTCTCTCTAACATGTTAGGACATTTTGGCTGCATCAGCCGTGTGTGCTCAGATTTTCGTTTCTCAGTCCTGACTGGGGAACTCCTTCCACACACCCCACTCTCCTTCACCCTGAGTTGTGTGCATTCTTGTGGCAAAGAAAACTGTTCTAAGCTCCATGACCCATGATTTGTACAGTGGAGGCTCAGTGAGCTCAGAGGAACCCAAGCAGTCTGGGCACAAATCCAGCACAGACTGTGCCAAATGGTATTACTAGAAAGGTCAGGCTTGGTGCCAAGGATCACGTGCACAGGAGGAGATCCCACCCCAGCACCCAGGGCTTGGGTTGAAGGCAGGTGACTTGTGGTTCCCATGGCCCCCTCCTCTAGGCACTTACAGCAGTCCACACAGCATGCAAGCATTTGCAGGTAACATACACAGCCTGCCCCACCCCTGCTGGCTCAGAGCTCATGATGGAAGATAGGTGGAGCAGGAAGAAGGTCCTGGCTGGCTGGTCACCATCACAGACTGAGGACATGGACAATGGGACTATCCAAGGGGAGGGAGAAAATCTGGAACACTTGGTCTTAAACCCGTTTCTCTGATTATAAAAATGGGACACTTTGCAAGCAGAAATGTAACGAAGAAAACAAAATGACTCAATTCTCAACACCAATGTAGCCCATATTTCAGCGTACTTCTTTGCATAACATTAGTCCAAATCTGACAAAATCTATGGGGTTTCAGAAGAATGTGTTTGTCCATACCCTGTGTGGTGAATCCTGTGTTGGGAATGACCATTGTCAGGAACAGAATTGTCTAGTGCTCCATAGGCTCATGGTTGCTGAAAGCAGAGCAGACTCCTAAATGTCAGGTATTTTTATAGCTCACTGAGTTTCCATTGTGAGGATAAGAGATTAGAATAGACTTTATATACAGTATGATAAAAATAATAATTTCACAGGAAATCATTGAAATCATACTGGGAAAACATTTTGTTAACTGCTGACCCCTAGTGGTGAAATGTGACAGGCCTCATAGAGAAGCCACCATTGCACTCTGGACAGAAGAGGCTTCCTCCCATGTGCTCCTCTCTGGGGACAGCAGGTAGCAGCCTCTGCTGGGTTGCTCCTGGACACTGGCTCCTCCTCTGCCCTGGGTATTTCCTTCCTATTGCAGCTCCACAATATGGCCAGAGACAGCTACTCAGCTGACGTGGGTCCTTAGATCAGGGGTCTGACCTTGGGGAGATGAGACCTTGCAGCCAGTACATCTGGGCAGGGCAGGGGTGGGGGTGGCCCAGGCCAGAGCTTGTGGGAGAAGGAAGAAGCCAGGACAGGCCGGAGCTGGGCAAAGTTTGCTGTGACCCAGTTCACTGCGAAGTAATTCGGTGCCTCCTGCACCACACACATCTCTTCCCACTTGAAGGTTCAGTGCCCTCACACTGGGGACTTGAAATCAGCCCTGGTGGCAGTATTTACACCGCAGGAACCAGCCAGCACTGCAAATCAAGGCTTGTTTGCCCACAGGGAGCTGGGGAGGCAGCCCACCCCTGGTCTGGGGGCTCCGAAGACCCACAGCCACGGCTTGGGTTGTGGGAACCACCTTCTTACTCTGACTCTGCCCTGTACTCACCCTTCCCCACTGAACAGGTCAGCAGAGCTGCCCAGACCTGCCCAAGAACTGTGCTGTTGCTTAGTCAAACCAATTCTGCCTCCCCAGGAAGAGGAGGGGTTCTTGTTAGATGGTGGGGAGGGGGTGCTGGTAGATTTCACCTGTGCACCTATTTTTATTATCACCATAGTGCCCTTCAGATCTGAGTTTAGCCTTCTAGTTTCAGGGGTGGTCAAGATGTTAGCTTATTTTTATTTTGTTTGATTGTCCTTCTAATCAGATGTTTCATAAGCTGATATTAAAGTAGTTATTTTCTAAGACTAAGAGAGCACAGTGAAGGAAGGTGTCCAGGAACATACTGGAAAAGATGACAAAGTTGGGTTTTGCCCAGAATTAAAAAGTCACCACAAATAAACTGCATTTGCAGAACTGGGAGTTGCAGCTCCCTCCCTGCTGGGCTTAAATGCATCCTGCCTTGTGCAGAAAGCCTTGCCATCTCCCCCGTGTTCCCGGGGGAACACCGTGTTCTCCGGTCCCGTGTTCCCAGATTCTGACAGCTCCTCCCAGTCAATATGCTGAAGTTCAGTCATCTTTGCAAGGGGGAAGTAGAGCTACATTGCCAGGGGGAAATGTTCTGGAAAAAGGGAATGTAGAACCCAAGATTCACCGCGGCTCCAAAGAACAATGCAGTTACCAGTCATATTCACTTAAAAGATATCCACGGTGTCTAGATATGCCAAGCCCTGTTCTAGGCACAGGGAGACCACAGTGCACAAGTGGCAAGACTCAGGCTATAAACAAATAAGGAAGATGCCAGTCAGGGGTTGGCAAACAGCGGCCTAGGAGCCACTACATGTTTTTGTCACTAAACTTTTATTGGAACACAATCACCCCTGTTATTTCCTCTGGTCTATGACTGGCTTAGGGACACATGGCCGTCATGAGAGAAAACACCTGGTCTATTACAGAAAGGATTGCTGGCCTGGTGTAAGTGCAGGGATTCAAACAGGGTGAAATGAGAGAAAGGGGGTGGGGCTATGTTTCACTGACTGCTCAGCGGACTCCTCTCTGCCCATGACATTTAAACCAACACAAGAAGGACAAGAAAGGGAGGCATCAGCAGGGGAGGGGCTGAGGGAAGGCAGAGGGAATAGTGAGTGCAAAGGGCCTTGGGCAGTAGAGAGCTGGATGTATCACAAGTAGAACACCAACAGGAAGAGAGATGGGTCTGGTACCAGGGTTTGAGCATGGTGGTCTGGGGACAATGTGCCTGGAGCGATCTGATCAGAGAGGTAAATGGCTTTACAAACCTAGATCAGGAGATTGGGTTTGGTCCAGGTGTGTTCCGCAGGTGGGAGCAAGATCTGACTCACTTTGGGAATTTCCCTTCGACTGCCCAGAGAGACCAGGTAGAAGGTCATCTTTGAGATATGACAGCACTTGGAATGGGTTGTCCATGGTCAGTTACTCTGTATGATGTTGGCAGGAATGCAAACAGAGCCCCCCATCCCTGGGTAGATACTTCAAGTATAAAGTTACAGCAAATAAACAGGGAAATAGCATATGTCTTGCCTCCTACTTATGCAAATACACTGCTCTGACCACCTGGAAGGAGGGACTCGTTAGAATTCTGATTCCTAGAGTTCTCTGCTGATTCCCCTCACCGCCCACACCCGCTCCCCACCCACCAGTTCTTCACAAGCCTGGAACCCTCACCTGCAAGGGCCCACAGCCATGGACACCAGTCTCACCTCTGCATCCAGCCACACCAGCCTGCCTGTGAGGGGCAGAGTGGGGGAGGAGGGCACATAGGAGAATATTCCAAGGCAAGAGCCAAATTTAGGAAACGCATAGCCCCTGCTCCTCACTCCCAGGTGTTCCTGCAGGAGGGATTGACTTTTTTATTTTTTTAATGTTTTATTTATTTTGAGAGAGGCAGAGCATGAGTCTGGGTAGAGGCAGAGAGAGAGAGGGAAACACAGAATCTGAAGCAGGCTCCAGGTTCTGAGCTGCCAGCACAGGCCTAACGCGGGGCATGAACCCACGAGCTGCTGTGAGATCATGACCTGAGCCAAAGTGGGATGCTTAACAGATGAGCCGCCCAGCGCACCCAGGGCCTGACTTTCTTAATGTTGGGCATCATTTACCTGTTACTACTTCCCAGCCCTAAAAAATTTACACAGAGTAGTCTGGCCTAATCTCCAGGTTCAAATCACACAGGTTGTTCATAAATGGTGAAAGCTAGAAAATGAATTTAACAAAAGCACCTGAGACTGGTACTGAGGCCCATTTTCACCTAGCTTCTAGGCTCTATAATCAGGCTCTGCAGGTCAGACATTTCTATATAATGTTCCTTATGGGCATATCCTAAGGGTCGTCTGGACACCAACAGATCTTTTAAATTATAAAGGTTTTGCCTCTGTTTTTAAAACGTCCTACAAGAGGGGTGCCTGGGTGGCTCAGTCAGTTATGCGTTCAACTCTTGATTTTGGCTCAGGTCATGTTCTCATGGTTCATGAGTTTGTGCAGCGTATCAGGCTCTATGCTGACAGTGTGGAACCTGCTTGGAATTCTCTCTCTCTCTTCTCTCTGCCCCTCCCCTGGCTTGAGCTCTCTCTCTCTCAAAATAAGTAAATAAACAAAAATAATAAATAAAATATCCTACTAGGTGTTGAGAGAAATTAGATAATGACTATTAATGACTGTTCACTCCCCCCTCTTCCCAATTCACAGAGAAAACAGGACCAAAATTGCCCCTAGGCCCTCCTACAAATGATCTGCAAAAGGCCAAAATTCAGGGGCTAATAGAAGCCAATACAGTTGTATAGAGTTGTGTACCCTGAAGGAAGACTTTTGTTAAAATGCTTTACACAGAGTTTACAAAGGTACAAATCTTTTGATTCTCATTTTAGTGAAAAATCTTTCTGATATAAAAACAGAAACAAAAACATTTAGTTAAAAAGATGGGCCAGTCCCTTGGTTTTCAACCTATAAGCCAGTTCTTATGAACTGGAAATTAGAAACAGCCATCTGTGTCTTTCAAATCTCCGCAAGATCTGAAATGCAACCCTAAAAACAAGTCCAAGTCCACATATTTTTACCAATCCCCCAAACTCACCTATTCCTCTCACAATGTTTGTGAACATTATAAAAGATCAGGGTATTGGAACAAATTGTCCAGTACTTCAGAAATGAAAGGTCCATTTTTATTTTTTGGTAACATTTACTTACTTTTGAGGGAGAGAGAATGTGAGCTGGAGAGGGCCAGAAAGAGGGAGACACAGGGTCCGAAGTAGGCTCTGCACAGTGAGCTTAGGGCCCAACGTGAGGTTTGAACTCATGAACCACGAGATCATGACCTGAGCTGAAGCCAAGAGTCAGCAACTTAACTGATTGAGTCACCCGGATGCCCCAAGAAGGATCCATTTTAAATAGCAGTTACTCTGAAACTATAGGAAAAAAAGTGTACATTATTTTCTCTGTCCTTACAACTATAAATCTTGTATTAAAATGTAAAGACAGTCCAGGATCATCTGAGACTGGGATACAAAAAAAAAAAAAAAAAAGGGAAAGTGGCCCTTCAAAAAGTTTTACTTACTCAATTGATTAATTTAGAGAGCTTTTTAAAATATAGACAGCTAAAAGGGCTTTTGTGCCCAGACTCTACCATCTTGGATATCAATAAGATACTCTCCAACTTTCTACTTTGGAGAAAATTTAAAATATTCTCTCTCTGCAGCTTTGTGATATAAATTTTCTACCCCCATATTCTCAAGACCTAAAGTCATTCTTTGAAATACGAACTGTAGAGAAAGGGTATTATCAGAAAAAAAAAATTGAGGGAGATATTTGAAAAATGTTTCTAAGTCCTCTCCAGAAAATTAATATTGTTTTTACTATCTTGTCTGTGTGTATGTCCTCATATGTTGCAAATGTGAGATGTTTTCCGTTCCCCACATGCTATTGCTAACATTAGGTTGTGAAAGAGCTGTATTTAGTGTGAAGGTAAATGCTTGTAAAAATAAGGCATTCTAAAACTCAAAAAGATAAAAACTACTTGAACTGTTTTCAAATTCATGTGATCTTGGAAAATATTTGGTACTAAAGATAATTTAAGGTTATTGATTTAATTAAAATGGACATGTCTTTAGAATTATCAGCATTAAATATGAGACATTATTGTGTGCTTGCTAACATTTAAATGAGTTCAGGGTAGTTCTCTTGAAAAATTTGTCAAAAAAGGTATTAGGATGGAGATGTATAGTTTTTTGTTAGAGAAAAGACAGTGATTTTTCTCTTATTTTTTTAATAAAAAAATTTTAATGGTTTTTATTGACTTCTGAGAGAGACAGAGACAGCATGAGCAGGGGAGGGTCAGGGAGAGAGGGAGACACAGAATCTGAAGCAGACTCCAGGCTCTGAGATCTAGCTGTCAGTGCAGAGCCTGATGAGGAGCTCGAACCCACGAACCATGAGATCATGACCTGAGCTGAAGTCGTATGCCCAACTGACTGAGCCACCCAGGCATCCCATCTCTCTCTTTCTCTCTCTTTTTTAAATTTTAAATGTTTATTTATTTTTGAGAGAGACAGAGAGACAGAGTGCAAGCAGGGGAGGGGCAGAGAAAGAAGGAGACAGAATCCACAACAGGCTCCAGGTTCTGAGCTGTCAGCACAGAGCCCAACGCAGGGCTCAAACTCACAGACCGGTAGATCATGACCTGAGCCGAAGTTGGATGCTCAACCGACTGAGCCACCCAGGTGCCCCAACAGTGATTTTTCTCTTAACATGAGGCCGATTGTGTGGGGGCAAAAACAAACAAACAACAACAACAACAACAAAATCTGAATGTTAGAAGGAAAGTCGTAAAAGGTTTATGGAAAAGGAATCTTTGGAGAGGAATGTTATATGTGGTCAGTACTAGCTAAAATTAAAATACACTTGAAGCACCTGGGTGGCTCAGTTGAGTAAGTCCTGAGTTCGGCTCAGGTTATGATATCACAGTTCATGAGATAGAGCCCCACATCGGCTCTGTGCTGACATCAGCTCTCTTTTTTTTTTTTTTAAAGAGAGTGTGTGAGCAGGGGAGAGGGGCAGAGGGAGAGAGAGAGAGAAAGAGAGAGAATACCAAGCAGGCTCCACACATGTCACTGATCTGGACTCTGGGCTTGATCCCACGAAGTTGGGATCATGATCTGAGACAAAATCAAGAGTCTGAGGCTCAACCTACTGAGCCACCCAGGTGCTCCAGAAATGAATTTTGATACTAAAAGTACCCTGATGCAGGGTTACCTGGGTGGCTCAGGAGATTAAGCATCCTACTTTGGCTCAGATCATGATATCATGTTTTTTGAGTTCAAGCCCCCATCAGGCTCTGCACTGTCAGCGGGATTCTCCCTCTTTCTCTCTACCCCCTCCCCCACTTGTGTGCTCTCTCTCCCTCACTCTCAAAATAAATAAATAAACTATATTAAAAAAAGAAAAAGTAAAAGCACCCTGGTGGAAAATTTGTTTTATTTTAAAAGGACAAAGTTTTCTTGACCTAATGGTTGGCTGTTAATTAAAAATTTAAAAAATATATATTTCTTTACCTTTAAAGTTATCTGCTTTAAAAAATCAGATTCTATATACTGTGAATATAGTTTACTATGTTTATCCAGTTTTCTAAAAATTAAGAAAACTGAGTCTTGGGGCGCCTGGGTGGCTTAGTCGGTTAAGCGTCCGACTTTCGCTTGGGTCATGATCTCGCGGTTCGTGGGTTCGAGCCCCGCGTCGGGCTCTGTGCTGACTGCCAGCTCGGAGCCTGGAGCCTGTTTCAGTCTGTGACTCCCTCTCTCTCTGACCCTCCCCTGCTCACGCTGTCTCTCTCTCTCTCTCCTAGAAATAAATAAAACATTAAAAAAAAAATTTAAAGAAAACTGAGTCTTACTATTAAAAATCTTACCAAATTTTGTTCATAACTATATAACCATTGATATCTTTTTTTTTCACTTTTTTTTAAAATGTTTTTTATTTAGAGACAGCATGAGCAGGGGAGGGTCAGAGAGAGAGGGAGTCACAGACTGAAACAGGCTCCAGGCTCCGAGCCGGCAGTCAGCACAGAGCCCGACGCGGGGCTCGAACCCACGAACCGCGAGATCATGACCTAAGCGAAAGTCGGACGCTCAACCGACTAAGCCACCCAGGCGCCCCATTTTTTTTTTTTTTCACTTTTGACATCCTGTATTGTCACTTAGATTAAATGGGTAACTATTGTTACATAAAGGTCTATGATCCCATAATCAAATGTTCAAACCTTTTGATATATAATATGTATTCTTTTTTTTAACTTTCCAAAATAAGACTCTAAAATTAAGTCTTTTAACCACAATCTAATTGAAATTTTCCAGAGTGCTCCTTGAACATTTAAAAGATTTTCTGAGGAATTAATTAGAGTTTCTTGGTGTGTTAAAAATGACATAAATTAAAGCATTGTCGAATAAGTGATGCTAAATCCTGTTAGATTATAATCGTGTAGAAATGTTATTAAAATAAGCATTTCAAAAATCGTATAAAGCCCACAGAGACTTGTGTCCATGTCTGTTATTGTACTGAAGTGTTATGTGCCATAAAACAACCACGTGTCCTGGTCAATTGCATTGTCATGAACTCTCACCAGTTCTTTAACCATGGCTGTTTTTTAGCCTTTTTTCGTTTGTGGACATTTGTAGTTGTACTCAGATACTTTTATAAAAGCTTCCTCCCACGTGCTTCATCTTCAGTGAGGCTCATGAAAAAAATTAAAAATGGAAACAAAACCAGAAACAAAACCTTTGGGTACAGATTTCTGATAACCTTAAAGTCATAAAACCAAGCTATGTAAAAATATCCAGGACTAGTAGAAAAACTGGATTCAAGCAGAACAAGACTTAATAACATGGTACTGAATGAAACAAGGTAGCATATTTCATGCTCCTATAAAAATTTGTCTTGTTTTTCTGATATAGGAAACTTATCCTTTTACACTAACTGACTTCTAAGCAATTTGATACATTACACTGTTGTAAGCAGGATTGAAACAGCCATTTTTTCTCTCCCTGAACCCTCCAAAATTCAGAATCTCAGTGAGTACTCTTATATTTTTATGGCAATATATTTTGTTGCATACGTTCAGTAAATAACTGTTTTCCTTACAACAGGGACACATTGGAAACACTGGTTACATTACCAAGGCTTTGACTGGAATGTCCTCTCTGGGAAAGACATGCACAGACTCAGATCTGACAAGACAGCCTTAAGGAACTAAGGTTGACCTTAGGGAGCTTATAGAGCCCTGTAAAGATGTCAGCCCAGTATCTTGTTACAGTGTTCCCAGCACTCTTACCAGGTGAGTAAAGAGGGTCTCTTCCTGACAGGTACAGGAACTTCAAGATATTTGGGGAACCTTGAGTAGAAAGGAATCTACCCAAATCTATGGGTATTGCAGGTGAAATCTGAGGGCAAGTCATTATCTTGGCTCCTGGCCTTGAGAGGCTATTAAAAGTTCAATCGAGAAATTTCTTATGAAAAGTTCCATCAGAGCAGGTTTTAAAGAGCCTATATGATCACTATTTTTTATTGTGTTGTGTTGTATTGTGTTGTATTATGTTGTGTTGTGTTGTATTGTATTGTATTGTAATTCAAGCTAGTTAACATATAGTCTAGTCTTGGCTTCAGGAGTAGAATTGAATGTTTTATCACTTACAGATAACACTCAGTGCTCATCCCAACAAGTGCCCTCCCTAATTTCCTGTCACCCATTTAACCCATCCTCACACCCACCTCCTCCTCAGCAGCCCTGTTTATTCTCTGTATTTAAAAGTGTTTCATGGTTTGCCTTCCTCTCTGTTTTTATCTTACTTTTCCTTTCCTCTCTCTATCTGTTGTGTTTCTCAAATTCTACATGTGAGTGAAATCATGTCAATCACTATTCTTTCTGTACTTGGGGAAATAATCAGGCCAAATATTTTTTAAAACCAGACTCATCTTGAAAAATAAACTAATGCTAATTTGGATATCTTTGGTAAAAATGAAGTGACTATAGAGAGAATATATGTTTCAGTCAACACAGATTTGTAGATAGTAGATTCTAGTACTGATCATCGTAAAATCTAGATTCTGATTTCTTCCCATGCCTGGCAACAATTTTCCAAACTACAATTTTGGGGTACTAACTTTGGGCAGGGAGTGGGGGAGGTGTGAGGTCTCTTGGAATGCAGCATGAAACATTAACTGTTGTCCTGTGTATTCTCTTCCATTATCTTCACCGACTGTCAGCCTTCCGTCTCAGGTGTGGCACAGCCCTGCGGTCCTAGGTGCTGCGTGGTCTGGAATTAACAGCTTACAGCTAGCTCCTGAGATAAAATCCTGGCTCTCTGCTTGCTGGTTAAGGAAGTTCCCAAAACTCTCTAAGCTTTAGTTCATTCATCTGTAAGATGAGATAAAGGTTATTATATGCCGGGAGCTGCCTCTCTGGATGGCAGTCACAGCAAGGAAATGGCAGTGTTTGCAGAGTTCCTGCCATGAGAAATGAAAACTGGGATCTCCTGCTACTACTGGCTCATGTTGTACTGGTATTG
The DNA here is from genome assembly GCF_008692635.1 of Crocuta crocuta. Lineage (NCBI taxonomy): Eukaryota > Metazoa > Chordata > Mammalia > Carnivora > Hyaenidae > Crocuta > Crocuta crocuta. The sequence goes on along the minus strand of NW_027551560.1, from coordinate 5,252,541 downwards.
ACCAGGCCTCACAATATTCCATATCAGACCAATATTCTGAACACAGATACCTCATAAGGAAAAGCATATTCCTGCCTTTGCAAGAGAGACTTTAGTTGAAAGCTCTATGGATGATTGTCAAAAGGCTCTTCCTAAGGGCCTTGCAGGTCCAAGACTTAGGGGGTTAAGAACACAAGAATTACAACTGAGCCTGGCCCCGAGACAAAGAGCCTAATTTAGAGTTAAGGTACAGATAAGGGCAGAACTTAAGTTAATACTTACACCTTCTCCTAATTGGTGATGTATGGCAGTCCCTTCCCCAAGGCCTACTTTCTGCAAACACCCTCCCTTACAGGTGGCTAGGATGAGGATAGATAAGAGTAGCTAAAACATTACCCACAAACAAAAGGCTGACACATTTAGGGCCTCCATGGTGTTCACACATTCAGCATCAAATAGGTTTCCACAAACAACTTATTAACCAACTCAGAAACATTCGAGAGCCAGACAGAATGACTCTTAGCCCATCTATACACTTATCCTATGACCTAACCTTAGCGTTATTAACTTAGAATAAATATGTATCCTATCTTTTACTAAGAATACCCTGCTAAATCTTTAGTTATAAGATTTACTTAACCTCACTATAATTGTAATAGTTCTGCAAGAATATTTCTGTAAAACCTGCTTCTGTACACTTTCCAAAGCATCTTATCACAAAGAGTTATCCATTGTAAAAATTCCTTTTTCTGATGTCATGTTATCATTTAATGTATAAATAAAGACACCAAAACCGACAGGACACAGATGCCTGCCTGGTGATCAGAAAGAATCACGGGGCTCTCTCACACTCTCTCTTGCCGACACCGTCCATCCTTCAGGGACCCCTGGACCTACTGGAGCCGCTCGGCCTCCAGCAATTATAAGGTTATTATGGTGATCAAAGGCCATCCGTCAAAACAGTATTCCTGAGTGAGCCATAAATCCCAGTCATCTACTGGTTTCAAGAGGCCAGAATGAAGTAGACTGGGATTTTGGATGCTTTTTTAAAAAGTCTTGCTTACCAGAACTTTGTCATATTTTCAAAATGATTACTTGTTTTTATTTTTTAATTAAAAAAATAGAAGAAATTGCTGGAAGGGTAATGGCCAAGGTCCCTCTGAGAATCCTTAAAAACAGCCACTGCCAAGTTCATGAAAGCTCTAATGGGAAGAGACAAGCCAGGGAAATGGTGCATTCCTGTCCCATCCCCAGGACAACCATGTAAGCAACATCTGACACTATTGCTCATGAGCCTGGCAGCTGGTTTGGTTAATTGTTTCACTTGATAAGTAAACATTCATATATTCTGTATTTTTACAAAAAGCCACTACCTCTTCCATTAGATTACAAATAAGTCAAGACCTAGAGACAGAAATTTTAAGGCAACCGTTCACTCATGTTTGCTGACAAGTCCAGTTTGGAGAGTGAATCCACTAGAAGTAGAGAAAGTTTTTGACCTGATGATTATTTTTCTGAGAATGTGCAAGAAAAGAGGGGAAGAACCCTAGCTTCCCAGATGGATCACCGATGAGCAAGGTTCACTGAGTTGAGTCCAGGAGGCAGCATTTCATTTTTCCCAAAGATCTACCCACAGGTGACCTCTTTCAGTGCATCATGCCCATTTGGAGGTCCAACAAGCACAGAAAATCTGGGTAGAAAGCCATGATGATGGAAGCTGGTGTGGTTGAGAGACCCCAAGTGCACCTTAGTCCTTCACTCTCCATCCAACCTTGAGCACAGAGCACACCTGAGGGTGTGTGTTGAAATGGCTCCAGTTAAGAGTGTTGTGGCCTTCTGACCCTAATCCTCTGTCCATCTCTGCTGTGTCCTGTGACCTCAGGTGTTCTGCCCTCTCCGGACCTAAGGGATTGTCACATGTCCTATTTCTGGACAGTTTGACAGTTCTCAAATTGTCAGTGGTATATCTTAAGATATGACCCTAACAGCGCCTGGGTGGCTTAGTCGGTTAAGCGTCCGACTTTCGCTTAGGTCATGATCTCGCGGTTCGTGGGTTCGAGCCCCGCGTCGGGCTCTGTGCTGACTGCCAGCTCAGAGCCTGGAGCCTGTTTCAGTCTGTGACTCCCTCTCTCTCTGACCCTCCCCTGCTCACGCTCTCTCTCTCTCTCCTAGAAATAAAAAAAAAAAAAAATTAAAAAAAAAAAAAGATATGACCCTAACAAGGGTGTTTTGGTGATAAGGCCCTCTTAAATTCCAGAACATCATTAAGAGTAGTAGTAGTAGGGGCACGTGAGTGGCTCAGTCAGTTAAACGTCTGACAATGGCTCAGGTCATGATCNCCCCCCCGCACACACACACACACACACACACACACACACACACACTCATGCTCTATCTCTTTCTCTCTCAAAAGTAAATAAAAACATTACAATTTTTTAAAAAAATAATAGTAACAGCTCCATGCTAGGAATTGTATGCTGACTGCCATGTAACTTATCCTTTATAATCTTTGTAATACCCTTCAAAAGTAGTAATTTTAAACCCAGAATGTCATTTCAACAGAGTTCCCAAACTGGTACTTTTTTTTAATGTTTATTTATTTCTGAGAGAGCGACAGAGAGACAGAGCATGAGCAGAAGAGGGACAGAGAGAGAGGGAGACAGAGAATCTGAAGCAGGCTCCAGGCTCTGAGCTGTCAGCACAGAGCCCAATGCGGAGCTTGACCCACAAACTGTGAGATCATGACTTTAAACTGGAGTTGGACCCTTAACTGACTGAGTCATCCAGGACCTCAACTGGTTTTTAATACAGAACCTAACTGCAGTTTCCACCTACCCCACCAATGTAATGTTAACCTGTCAGCCAGGAAGTTTTCAACCTAGTCTAATGAATCTGCCACTTGGGTCCTCTCTGTCCCTCAAAAGGGTGAGGTAGTAACCATGATGTGTCCCCTAGAAAGAGGCGTTGTGGGAGCAATCCTTTTCCTTTGCTAATAACTCTCTGGACACCCCCTTATGTAAAAATCTTCCATTTTGTACCACTTCTGTATGTACATCTCTACCTGCTCAGTGGGGTCCCTCCTGATTCATGAAGCATTTCAGAAAGCCACTTAGATCTCCAAATTTATTTGGTTGAATTTGTTAGTTTCCAGGAGGAAGAATTTCCTCTGCCCTGTAAGGTCAGAGTTGGGCTAAGAATCTAACTAATACAGGTTTACAGGAGAAAATCAAACTTAGTTTCATACATACAGGGAATCCATGTTGGCATGGAATTCTAAAGACATGTTACATGAGACTCACAGGACATCCTGAGATAAGGAGAAAGGTCAGGGCTGGGGATATATAGAGGAGGGAGACCATTAGCAGGAAGGAGAGAGGAGATGTTTGGAAAACAATGGTTGTCCTGTTGTGCGGTTTAGTTTCTCAGGGAAGGAGGAACCTCTAGGTTAATTTCCTCTTCCTGCTATAGGCAGATAGTTGCAGGAAGAGGTAAAGGGATTTCTCTGAATCAGCTGGGTTTTGATTGGCTTTAACTCAAAAACAATCTTTATGCCAAAGTGGCCCATCTTGGAGCAACCTGCCCTCGGCCCCTTCATATTTACAAAATTTACTCCAAAACTTGATATCTAATCTACTTGTTTCCAACAATGATGTGCAGGTTGCTTACAAAACTTTATTAAGCATTAGACAAAGTCAGTTTTATACTAAGCTATTATTTTATTTACTTATTTATTTTTGTGTGGATGGAAGATCTTGTAAGATCTTCAATAACATAACTTACTTGGCTAGTGAACTCAGCTAGAATAAAAGTCTGTTTCTTTACTGTTGATAACTCTAAATATGTGTTTGTGTTAATTAAACCATCAATCTTAAAGTACCTTATCAAATAATTTCTTAGATCTTTCGAACTGGAAAGCACTTGGGTTAGCTTCTACCTTTTGGAGTTTTAGAATGCCCAGTGCTTACTGTCATTTACCTTCAAGCCAACTAAATAGAGGTCCTCAAGAAGTAATTTTAGCAATGCCATCTGAATGTAGAAGCATTTACAATGCATAAAAAGACGAACGAGAATGTACACAGTCACAGACCTTATAGCTTCTGGTGTCAAATTACTGTCATGAAATAAGTATAAAACTTACTAGTTTTGGGGCGCTTGGCTAGCTCAGCCAGGAGAGCATGTGGCTCTTGATCTTGGAGCTGTTGCTTCAAGCCCCATGTTGGGTGTAGAGTTTACTTAAAAAATAAAATTTTAAGTTAGATGACTTAAAGCTTTATTTTTCCTCTTAAAATATTTGTGGAGAAGACACTTAAGATTTGTATTTTCCTTAGTAAGTCAAGTTTTAAATGGCCTTGTTTTCCATGTTTGTGTGGTAACAATGATTTCCCTGGAATCTTGCACTGTGAAGAGATGGACCAGATAAGAAATTCCTGGAGAAGACCAGCAGAATATTAAATGTTTAAATTTTGAAGGCAAAGGGAAAAAATGCAAGCACTTCCCAGAAGGACTTTTGATTTCATTTGGCCAGAACCTTTACAATACTTACCTGCCTTTTGAGATAAATAAGGAAGGTTTGAGGGTGGTAAAAAGGATTAGCACTCTCGAATTATTTTTGGAACCAGACCTCTGTTCCAGTAAAGACTCGACTTCTAAGATAAGGACTTCTCTTTTTAGCTTCTCAAAGAATTGGCTTCTTGCTTTAATAATATCAAAGGACTGACACACCCATCCACCTGTCAGAAAGTCTTCCTCTGGGTAAATTTTGCTTAACAGAAAATTACTGTTGTGAAATAGGTACAAAAGTTACTAGGTTTGGGGCACCTCCTGGCTCAGTCAGTAGAGCATGTGATCCTTGATCTCTGGGTTATTGGTTCAAGCCCCATGTCAGATGTAGTAATTACTTAAAAAATAAAATCTTAAAAAAACAACCTTTTAATTTGGATCTGTTTTTATTTTTCTGCTTGGTAGAATAAGGCCTAAAAATTAAAAAATGAAAGACAATTAAAAACTAAAAAATTCCAGCAGGCTCTGATTATCAGCTTTTACTTTGGCAACAATTTTTCTTATGGAGTTATTAAAAATTTTAAAAATATGTTATCAGGCGTTAACCAAAACAGTAACATTTCTGGTGGTATTAAACAACATCATGGACCCGAAAGACATCCTTCAAAAAGGTCTAAACAGTACTACTTTACCAAGATCTAGAGCCACTCCCAAAGATAGCCAAAGAGAGAGCCCCGGCAGATGGAAAGCCAAGCCACATTTTTAGGATGTAAAACCAGAGGGACAAGAAGGAAATAATTATTCCTAGGAAAAAAGGATCCATAGCCAATGGGCTTGGACTTGGAAAAGAAGGGACAATGTGAATTTTTATTTGTCACCTGGGCTTAGGAGGAATTGATTTAAAAATGAAACAGGGATGCCTGCATGGCTCAGTTGGTTCACCATCAAACTCCTGATTTCAGCTCAAGTCATCATCTCATGGTTTGTGAGATGGAGTCCCTAGTCAGGCTCTGTGCTGACAACATGGACCTTGCTTGGGATTCTCTCTCTCCCTCTTTCCCTGCCCTTCCCTGGCTCTTGAGTGCAATCTGTCTCAAAATAAATAAATAAACATTTTAGAAAATGAAACAAACACAGATAAACAAACAAATATTCAACCCATGCCCATCAGGTTTGGGGGCTTCTTGGCTTTCAAGATCCTGCTAGCAATAGCCTTTATTTACACAAAACAAGACAAGCGTATATGTAGCTTCCTTTATTAGCAGAACGATGCCCTGTCACTAGGAAGGCCCTGTCAGCACCCCACCCAGTCCCTTGGGAGCCTTGGAGAGGTTTTCCACATGGGAATGTAGCCTGAAAGAAGGGGGTTGGTTCAGGGTAGACCCTTCTGTCAGCTCAGTGGGGCTGCTCCTGGCAGGGGTGAGATACACTGAGGGGCAGGGCCACCCCCAAACCAGCTTGGCCACCACGTTTTGGGTTAGAGGTTCAGGGTTCCCAGAAGGTGCCGTCCTTGAGCCTGGCCCCATCGTACACCCCACCCGCCAGGCTGTGGATGGCAGTGCCACGTGCCCTTGCCCACATTCCCTCCAAATGGAAATGGTTGCAGAGCCGCGCGCGGTCCTACAAGCCCCCTGCACAACCCGCATCCTCAGCCTTCCTCCCCAGCCCTGTGTAAACACTTGGGAGAATAAATTCAGTATTTGTTCTCCATCAGGGTGGCACTAACATCTCGGAAGAAAGGATGGCTTTTAAGACAGTTTGGTTTAATTAGAAACTCATGTGTTTTCCTTTCCTAGGTTTTGAAACATGCATCCTTCTCTCTTACTACCTGCCCTTTGCCTGAGAATAGCCTCAGCTGTTCTGCAAGTCAGAGCTTAGATAAACAATGGTCCCCGGAAGGCAACATATGGGAAACTATATAGCAGGGTTGGTAACATTTAAGCTGTCCAGAGGGACCCTGCAGAGAACAGTCTGTGCTGGTGGGAGTTCATAGCAGGGAGTAGCTTCTTGACGCTGATCTTACCAAGGCAGTAAGCAGGGCACCATGACTGTGCATAACGTGGGCATATGTCCTGCTCTGTGGTTGCTAGAGAACAGTTCCCAGAAGCATCAGGTCATCCCTGGCTGTGGTTTCTCTTCTTCTCTGTGAGCATGTCCACTTGGTGCAGGTGACTTGGTTTTATTTTATTTTTTTAATGTTTACTTATTTTTGAGAGAGAGAAAAACTGGGGAGGGGCAGACAGAGAGGGAGACACAGAATCCAAGGCTAACTCCAGGCTCCCAGCTGTCATCACAGAGCCCGCATGGGGCTTGAACTCACAAGTGTGAGATCATGACATGAGCCTATGTTGGATGCTTAACCGACTGAGCCACCCAGGCAAACTGAGTTGGTTTTAAATAGAAATAGGGGCACCTGGGTGGCTCAGTTGGTTAAGCATCTGACTCTTGGTTTTGGCTCAGAATGATCTCACAGTTCATGAGTTCAAGCCCCAGATCGGGCTCTGTGCTGACAGTGCAGAGCCTGCTTGGGATCCTCTCTCTCTGCCCACCCTCTGTTCACTCTCTCTCTCTCTCTCTCAAAATAAGTAAATAAATAAACTTAAAAAAATAAATAAAAATAAAGATGATAGGGGAGGATATAAGATGCCAGAGCAGCATGGAGAACCTGAACTGGATTGTCCTTAAAACGCAGCTATATCACCACCAAACCATTTTGAACACCTAGGAAATTGATCTGAGGATTAAGGCAACAATTTGCATAACTTGAGCTACAGAACTCGACAGGTATGCAATGTGGAGAGGTTTTTTGTTTTGTTTTGTTTTTAATGTTTTATTTATTTCTGAGAGAAAGAGAGAGAGAGAGAGAGAGAAGGGGAGGGTCAGAGAGAGGGAGACACAGAATCTGAAACAGGTTCCAGGCTCTGAGCTAGCTGCCAGCCAGAGCCCTACGAGGGGTGTGAACCCACCAGCCGTGAGATCATGACCTGAGCTGAAGTCGAATGCTTAACCGACCAAGCTACCCAGGCACCCCAGTGTGGAGAGGTTAAGTGGGGGAGAGAAAAGCCATGGAGGGAAGGGAACCATTTTCATGGAAAGAGAACAGAGAGAGAAAGGGAAATGGGGAGCGTGTAACACATCGGGATCATGCACAAAAAGCACTCCCCCATGAAAAGTAGTTGGAGAGAAAGAGAGAGAAATAGTGAAAACACTCGCAGGGGACTGAAAAAGAAATATGTTCCCTAAAACCATTGACAGGGAGAAAGGATCACCAGGAGTCTATAAACAGTGGAGAGCAGAGTTTGAAATTTTGAAGCTCAGCGCCTGGCAGAGCTCTGGTGAGGAAGCAGGGTGAATCCCCAGGAACAGGCAGCAGGGTCTGAGGTATCCATGTGCCACATGAGGAGAAGTGGTTTCCCTGCTTGGAGGGCATTTGATAGATGCCATAGGGCCTCCCCGCAGACAAAGGTCCCACAGGACCCCAGAGAGCAGCCACGTTTGTGGGTATTGGGACAGACACCAGACTGCAGCAAAACCTGGTGTCCACTGAATGTTGTGGCTTACCATAATCTCTGAACCTCTGCCACTGCCCAACCGCAAGAATGTTTTCTGGGACAAGCCACCACCTGCCATTGCTCAGTGAGACCCTCCTTCAGAGAGTTGGCACGGGTCCAGCTGTGGGGGTCTCTGAATTGTGTGGTTTTGGAAAAAAAAATAACCCATCTGAGATAAAACTCTGGAGGAAAGTGCCACGTGGCAAGCGAACAGCTTGGGTAGAGGTGGGAGTGGACGGAGGCCTGAGACAAAGGAGGGGTGCTTGATTGTGGGTGGGTGAGAGGGCCAATTTCCTGTGCCAGACTAGAGAGCTGGGTGAAGCTATTTCCATTTGCACACCTATCCCAGTAAACTAAGCAGCGCCACCTAGTGGACAACACAGGTGTTACACCAAGGCCCAACTGCGCCATCCAGGCTAAAGTAGCAGAACAGTCGGGTCAGGAAGGAATCCCCCCAAGGCTGCACCCTACACTCCAACAGACCCTGTTCTGGGGCCAGGATCAGACTGGGGGTGGGAAATCAGGATGTGAGGCTGGATGGAGGCAGGGCGGTGAGAGCCATACCTGACTGAGCAGCCGTCCAGGTAGGCTCTGTGGGTGCCCAGAGTACCTGCCCACAACATCCCACCAAAGTGCTCTTGTTGTGTTTGGAGTCAGTGTTCACGTGTCTGTGTCTCCCCAGGGGATCTGGGCCTTGTCCACACCTTCCTGTCCCTTGCACCGTGCTCAGCATGGGGGCCTCCATAAATGTGTGCTGATGAGTGAGTGAGTGTGCAGTAATCCTCTTTCTCCCTGTAGGGCTGAGAGACCACAGTGGGAAGGTTATGGCTTCCCCTGGCCTGACCACAGCATTTGTGTTTGTACTTCCTGACGCCCCTTCTCAGCATCTAGTGCCATCACAATATCATGAGGGAATAGGACCCCTCCACACAGAGGAGCAGGTGTCCCTGGGCCTACCTGACAGGCTGAGCCTGGTTCCCTTTTAACTTGATGGCATCATGGGAGTTGCTCCACCCCATTCCTGGTGCACCAAAATACCATGGATGTGGGCACATCCCTGTTGACAGCGGCCGGGCAGGGAGAGGGGGTGACTCATTATAGCTACAGAGCTTCCTTAGGGGAGGGAAATGCTGTAGAGCCCAGAGCAGTGCTGGTCGTACACACTGTACATGTAGTAAAGCCTCAGAGCTTCGGTCCACTCTGAAATGGCTAAAATGGTCAGTTACATGTTATGTGCACTTTACATAAATTGTTTTTAGATGTAGTGCGACAGAATAAGACATGGGTAACATCGCTGACCAGGGTACCACTTCCAGGTATCAAATAAGTAAGTCCCAGGATGTACCCTACATGATGGGACCACAGTTCATAGTACTCTATTGCATAATTGAAAGTTCCTAAGGAAGTAGCTCTTAAAGGCTCTTATCACAAAAAGTACAGACTAGGCAGAGGTTCCGAACCTCAAGCAAAATTAAAATCTGCTCAGGGCCTTGCCTTTTTCTGTGAGTAACACATCCTCTGTCACCTGTGTTCAGGGTACGTACTGAGGACTTTTTCTCTAACAGCTGTGACCCTCACAGAACCTCCAGGGTGGAATCAAACTGCCCCTTTCGGTTGGGGAAGACCACTCTGGATGATCCTCAAGTGTGTGTTGCTGAGATGCTTTTCAGAAAACCCTGGCCCAGATTCTTGTCTGCCAGCTCCACCAAGTTCCTGCCCTCACTCCTGGCATCCAAGCAAGCAGGTACACACCTCCTCCCCAGCTCCTGTCTCTCCATTTTGTGCTTGCTTTTGTGCTGTCCTGGCATGGTCTAGGAGGAGCGCTGGCTCTGTGTTGGTGGCCTGGCTCGTGTCTCCTGGGTCCCCATGCCTTGGTGGCCTTAGGTGTGGTCAGCCCGGCTGTGAGCCCTGTGTCCACCCCCTTCCTGGCATGTTCTTGCGGATGCCCCAGCAATAGCAAGGACAGGCCTCACCGAGATAATGGTCACAGAATCCAAAAGTCCAAATCACAAATGTGCAAATTGCATATGGTGTTGTGTTCTTTTGGGAGTGGCAGGTGGGACTCAGCCCTTGAAGACACAGTGAACTTGGATGAGCACAGCTGCCACATTGCCCAGATCAATATGGGCTCCAGGATGGGTCCTCCCCTTAGGCTTTCTTCTTAGAATGCTGGGTACACCCAGTGACTCGAGAGCAGAGAACAGCACATTGGGTTCCTGTGGAATCCCGTTCCTGTGCGTCTCAAAGATGGTGGTGTTGGAATGTATGCTCCGTAATGCGGTTTCAGTTGGGATTGTCTACTCACTCACACAGAGCCTCACTGGGAGGGAAACTGCTGTCTTCTCGCACCTTCAGCAGACAGAGTTATGTGCGGATTCACACCCAAAACTGGGGATGCTTTTCTTTCCCCAGGGAGAGACACCTGAGGTGAGCATAAGGAAGTTGTGTCATCTGGGATGTTTTTTCTCTGGAATTCCCCCGAGTGAGGGAATTACATTTGGGAAAATAAGAACATAGCCTACCATAGATTTTCCATAACAGTTTCAATTTTGTGCCTCAAATTCACTTCTGTACATCACATAATCTCATCTGTAGCCACATCAAAAACAATGGTATTATAGATTGTGTTTCTGTGTGATGCCTCTCTCTATGAAGAAGGACGTCTGAATTGAATTGTCAGGCAGGGGGGACAGTTCACTGAGGTTAACAGCCCCTTTCCACTTATTTTTTCTGAACACAGGGGTAGAATTGATAGTTGGGGAAGAAATATTTACCAAAGTGGATTGATGTCTTTAATGTTGCTCATACATATTGCTGGAACTTTTTGAGCACTAAGTATGTGCAGAGCACTGGACAAAATACAGTATGTGTGACCCCTCATTTCATGTCCACATGACAACCTACAGGGTATTTTCTCCACCATTTTACTGAAGCCTGGAGGAGCCAAGTGGGCTGCCCTTGTCACACAGCTGGCAGTTCATGACGCATCTGGTCCTTCAGCCAGTGCTTAGTGATGACATCTGTGTAAATATATTTCCATATACACATTACCATTTTCTTCTGTAATTTTGATTCAATTTATAAATGTAGGATGGGTTACATTTTCTCTGAAGGCAATAGTTTTCCAGATTTAATGATTAGCCTCAGAGTCTATATATGGAACAGGCCAGTGCTTCTAGCTCAAGGTCAAGTTCATTCACAATTCCTGCTGTTCCCCCTAGAGGGAGCCAGCTCCCTGCTGTGGGTTAAATTTACTCCAGTCTGAACCATAGGGGAGGCAGGATAGGAAGAGACTTGGTGTGCTTGTGTGAGAGACAGAGAGACAGAGACAGAGAACCAGAGAGACAGAGACAAAGAGATTTGAGACAGAGAGACAAATAAATCTATTTAGATCTGTTATCTGGAAATTTCATAGGTCCTCAGGACTATGAAGATTATGCTCCAGGAGCCCAGGAGTTACCCTGAGCCAGCCACACATCAAGGGACACATGGTTCCAGGGGAGGGAGAAGTGTTATTTGCTGCTCACTCCTTACCCGTTAGAAGTAGTGTCTCCAATTCACCTTTCTCATCAATTTCCCCCTACTCGAAGAATCTACAAGTAGATTCTTTACAAAAATGTGGCTCCGGTGGCAAGATTACCTATAGGTGTCACTGTGTGTGGCAGTGTCCTTCACCCACTGTTTAGGAACACTTGGGGCTTGAGGCTCGGTGACAGAAGATTCTGCCTGGAGGATGTGCACTTTGGACCCAGGAGCCACCCCAGCTGCAATCAGCTCAGAGATGCAGCGGGTCTCCTGGGGAGGTTGCTGACCTGGGTTCAGGTGCTGCACGCGTGTCATCTCACTGGATTCTCCTGACTTTGTGAGCATGTGTGATAAACACACTGCAGAGAGAAGTAACCTGGGGCTCAGAGACATAATGTGTATCTGACTGAAGCCCAGGCTGGGATAGTGCTGTGTATATGGGTGAGGGAGGGAGGAGAAAAACTGGATTTGCTGCCATGCTTCATGAGATCTCACTGGACAAGTTGGATATTTGGGCCTCTTGTGGACAATTGGAGGCTCTGGCCGCACTGGATTCACATTCCTGACTGAGGCTGCTTAGTGGGGAGGAGAGAGGCAGCTGCCCAGGACAGAGGTGCTCAGGCTCTGCATTTCACCCCCTCTCTCCCCCAACTCCTCACCCAGAGTTCAATAGATGAGGAGAGAGAGAGCTCAGAACCAGGCTGTCCCCACCCCCACGTGTGGAATTTTGTCCTGTGACAGAAATGACATTTCAGGGATGCATTGGAGTGTGTGACCTGGGCTAGGGTCACTCCTAGTCTACCTCAGAGGTGGAATTCAGCCCCAGTCAGACCTGAGGACCAGAGCTGGGCAGTCTCCCAGACCCAGCGAAGGATGGAGGGATGGAAACCCCACAGGGGCTTGAGTAGGTGGTGTGTTCCAAGGGGTGGGGAGCTTCTCCTTCCAAACAGTGCCTGGAAGTGACAAGATGCATCTGCAGATAAATGCAGACCTGCCTGAGGCTGGGGAATGTAGACCTGCCTGAGGCTGTGTCTGCAGGCTCTATAGTGGATCTCTTTCTGCCTCTGAGGGGCAAGCATGCCCTGGACTGAGGGGACCTGGCTGGAGGCAGCAGCACGTGGAGCCCGGACCCCCAGTCCTTGAGCTGCCGGGTCACCAATCACATCTTGATCCTCCAAAAATGTTTTAGTAGAGTCTTCCAAAAAGCAGACCAGGCCACAAATCTGAGGTGCCATGAGGGCCTCCCAGGTGTGACTGTTCATGGATGGGGACAGGCTCCATGGGGAAGCTGAGGCTTTCAGGGAAGGAGGTCAGGTTCCAGACACAGCAGCATTGTCACCACACAGTGGCTCTCTGAGTATCTGCAGGGTCATATTTGGCCTCCTCCAAGACCACATCCCTGGACGCCTCTGCCTCCTGCTGGAATGGCCAAGATTTTATCTTTTCCCAGGAGAGATGCCCACGTGGTCACATTTATATCATTCAGACAGCAGGTAGTTGGTTTGCCTCAGACACTTGGCCCTTTGTACTGTCATCTCCTGGAAATGCTACAGGATAGGGGATGAATCACCAGTCAGGACGCGGGACCAGGAACCAGGTGGATCCTGGCTGCCTCTGTCTGCAGGCCCTCAGGGTTTGCGGTGTCTTCCCCACACTGTCTGTCTGGCTGACACAGGTATACTTGTTCTGTGGTCAGCTCAGTGTCAAAGCTGTCACATACGGGGCTGAAGGAGGAAGGAGATACCCAGAGCAGAGGGGGAGCGAGTGTCCAGGAGGAGCCCTGCAGGGGCTGCTGCCTGCCGTCCCCAGAGAGGAGCACGTGGGAGGGAGTGTCTTCTGTCAGGGTGCAAAGGTGGCTTCTCCCTCACGCCACTAGAGGTCAGAAGTTAGCAAAAATTGATGTTTCCTTCTATGATTTTAATGTCTCCACATGAAATCATGTATTATTTTCATAATACTGTATACAAGTCTGTCCTAATCTGTCATCCTTCCAACACAAAATCAATAGGTGCAGGAATGCTTTCGTATGGCGAATCTGGTCTCCTCAAAGGAAGCTAGAGGCCATGGTGCCCCTGAGACTAGTCCATCCCTGACAGTGTCCGTCCAGGACCCACGTTTGATGGCACAGAGAGTGGACAGATCCATTCTCAGGAAACCTTCTAGCCTTCGCCAGACTTAGACTAACAGTCTGCAGAGAAGCACACTGCAGAGTGGACCACGTTGCCACTGAGGGTTGAGTCATTTTGTTTTCTTACATTTCTACTTGCCAGTGTGCTACTTTTGTAGCCAGTGAGATATATTCAGTTAATAGTAACTGTTCCTGCTTTCCTCCTTCGTGCCTTGAATATTCCCATTGTCCATGTCCCCGGTCTGAAATCTTTGCTCTTACACAAGGGCTTACCTTTATGTTTGGATCACCGATGACTATGAAAGTCAGGCATCCCGGGTGAAATGGTCAATTCTTCAGGACCTGGCAAAGTGTGTTACTATTTTCTGCAAACCTTAGGTACTAACTGCAGCTGTATCTCAGCTCACTGGGTCCCTCCCCTAGTGCACTCTTGGAGCCTAGCCTCTCACCACCCAAGTCCCAGCCCTGAGGCAGACAAACTAGCTCTGTCCTCAGGGCAATGGAGGAGAGACAGGCAGGCCCACCTGTAGTGGGGAAGTGGGTCCATGGGCACCACTCCTGGGGACCCACAGGCTCTAGGTCCAGATGCCCACGACCCAAACTGTGATATCCAGCTAACCTCACAGGTCTCACCACTGTTTATGTGATATTTTAAAATTGATTCATTATTTTCATTTCTAAATGAATGTCTAAAAGACATTGATTTGGAAAGGAGATTGTTAATATCCTTCCCATAATGGAGAAGCAATACTGATGCCTTTGATAGAAATATCGCATGAACAGCCAACCATGTGATTGACATCCAGTACGTGCAGTTGCTCAGTCTTGCTTTCTCAACAGAGAAGATTAGCAGGGATCGACGAGACGCTGAGGACTTCAGGCCACAAATTGAGACTTGTCTCTAGAGCAACCAAAACCCCTCGAGGGGATTCCATAAAAGAAGACCTTTCTCACTGTGATACTCAGCAGCACTGAATGCCATGGACCGCTCCTGTGTGCAGTTATTTTTGTCTTCAACAAAAAACTGTCTCATGTACCAGAGTGGTATTGCTTCATCCACATCAGTCAGGGTCCTGGTGGGGACATTAATGGAAGGGAAGAGTCAGGGGCAAAATTCAAAAGAATACCCAAGAGACAGTGAAGAATTTGGAGGCTAGGACAGAAGGAAGCCATTACCTCCACTGGACAGAAAGACATAGGAAGAAATCCTTTCCTGAGCAAGCTGGAGCCCAGGGGTGAAGCCGCTCCAGAGTCACAACACACAGCTGGAATCAGAGAAGCAGAAGGGAGTGAAGGGGGGTGGGAATACGTAAGCCTTCTCTCCTCCCAGCCCCTCCAGTGCCCCCTATTGATCAACCCTAAGTAGAAGCCACATGGCAAGCAAGCCTGGGAGAGGCCATCCATTGGGTCTACTTTTCAGGGCCTCTTTCCTTAGAAGCGTGGATGCTCTTTTCTCATGTCAGCATTCTCTTGAATAGCCGCGGCTCTCTCTCTTGCTTCAAAGAGACCCTCACATGTAGGGATGTGGCACCACACCTCCCAAACCCAGAAGTCAGGGTTGTCTCTGGCTTTTCTGTGTGCAGAGCTGCACAGAAGGTTCTGACTGGCCCAGTGTGTGTCCTGGAGCAACCCTGCATAAACATTAAGGGGTGGGGGAGATGGAGTTCCTTGATGGCCTGGACCCAGGGCCCTGGGTGATCCTGGGAAAGGAGCCATCTTCCCCACCAGGAGGTTTCTGCTAACAGGGGAAGGAGACAGAAGAGCTCTGGACAAAGAAAAGTGAAGGACGGCAAGAGTCTCTCTACATTTCTCAGATGCATGTGCTGGGACTGGCATGTGTTCGTCAGGCTGTGGTGCTGCATGGGCTCCTGGATGTTAAAGTAAACAAATGAGGCATATAACCCAAATCTGATGGGTTAAGGACCACTGTGCTCACTGCCCCATCATGGGAAAGGCCTCAGCAGACACGCCAGCGGGGCTTTTGAGATGTTCAGTTCCTGAGGTCAGGTGAAGCGGGAACTGTCTGGTGAACGCCATGGGTAGTCGGCCCCACCTCCTGCAGGAAGGAAGAAACCAGAATGTGGCTCACCCCTGAGGCCACAATGAGACTCCTAGGGTGCAAGGTTTTAGGAGCCAGAAAGAAACACCTCTCCGGGGACCACTGTTCTGAGCGGGGATGTGAGATCCACAGGGAACTGCTCCGTGTGTTGTGCTGCCCCTTCGTACAAAGTCCGCCTTGGGCTGCCCTGTGGTGCCTGAGGTCTCCTTATGGAAAGGAGCCTCCCAGAGACCCAAAGCCTTTATGGAGTGGTGACGGACTTCTGTGGGTTCCAGTTTGTTCAGAAATCTGGATTACACGTCTCTGAAAAGCAATCAGAACTGTGGGTGGGAATTCTGGTAGACACTTAACAGAAAAGGGTATAATTACCACTACGAGATTCCCTGAATAATAAAACCATACTGAGTCTCATCAGTGTCCAGAGTCCACAGGGTTCTTACTAAACCTGGATGGTGTGACCCTGAAAGTGCCCCCTCCAACATGAAGGGCCGCCTGGCTGTATCTGCGTAAGCAGCCACTAGAAGGCAGCCATGCTGTAAAAGCCGCAGGGAGGTTGGGAGATTTGAGGCAGAAAATAAATGCCTTTGTGAGGAGTAAAAGATTTCCAGTTTTGCAAGATGAGAAGCTTTCTGGAGAGGGCTGGTAATGACGGTGCACAGGGCTGGCTTCCCCTGCGCCCTGCAGGGAAATGTGGCTAAAATCAACAATTTTGAGGTTTGTCTCTCTTACCACAGTTTCTTAAAAACAAAGTGAAAAACCCGTCAAGCGGAAGCCTAAGAATAACCTGGTAAGAGAAAAGCTTGCAGAGGAATATGCAAGATTACCCAGTGTGTTTAGAGTATGCAGAGAAGCTGGGCTCCCAAAAAGGGCTCAGATAGAAAACATGATCCATTGCACTTTGCAAGAATTTGATATTTGTTACTTTAGGGAAACCTCTAAAGTGGCATCATAGGAGGAAGAATTAAAATTTTGTTTGACTTTTTTCCCTTTTATTTTTCCGTTTTTTCCCCCAGTTTGAATCCATATGTGGGATGGCACCATAGTCTTGTCCTGACTTTGGATTCTTGAGGACTTAATTGAGCCAAACTGTTTATTAGGAGCAAGGTTATCAGTTTCATTGTCTCCAGACCTTGGCCGAGCAGCTATCATGAGCACCAGCCCCAGGCTCTCAACAGGGCACAGAGACAGGTTCACCCATGTGCCTGCTCACCCAGGTGGGCACCAGGCTCAAGTCAACAGTGCCTAAAAAATTGGCCCTGGGGGGTTATTTTTCAGGGATTGGAGCTGTATTTTGGGGGACCACCGGAGAGTGAGATCAGACTTCATCTTTGCAGACAAAGGTCATGTGCTGCTGAGAGACTGGAGCCTGAACCCCCTCAGGCCTGGGACTCAGCAGCTTCCAGACACAGGCCAGGACAGAGACGGGAGCTCAGGTCCCTGCTGAACACCCTGGAGGAGGAGGGCCAGGGAGGAGCGCCTGGAAGGGGGTTTTAAGGAGTCCTCTGTCCTGGGCAGCTCTGGAAATGTGTGTGGCAGGGGCAGGAAATGACCCAGGGGACAGCTGCTAATCTCCCAGGACCCCAGCCTCAGATGCTTGCTGTTGTGACTATTGCTCACAGGGCAAGTCTTTGCTCCTAAAGAAAGAAGAAAAGCGTGGGTGTGGGGAGGAGGGGCAGGAAAGAAGTTGCACACGTTTCTACAGCAGAGGTTCCCCTGAGATGGGGCTATGATGTGCCCTCCCTCTCAGGGCTGATGTTTGATGACAAACACTTGGCCAGGTGTCCAAGGCTGTGACTCCAGCCTGCGGGGCTCCTGTCAGGAGCACAGGAAAAGGCCTGAGTCCAGCTCTGGGTAGATGATACGCCTTGTCCCCCTGCAATCACAGAATTTTACAACTAATGATGCTTTCAGAGGGGTTGATTAACCATTTTCTCTGTGACCTGAAACAAAGGGTTTAAGAGTTTTAAACAGAATTTTATGTTCAATTATTACAATTCAGACTAAGTATCAGGCCATCTGCCTACACTTGGGGGCTGGTTATTCTCCTGTGCTAAGTATTTATAGTATAATATAGTGTGTGAACATGTGTGTGTTATGAGTGTACATGTATATGTTTATACAGTGAAAGTGTGTATACATACATGTGCATGTGTGTGCATAAGTATACATGTGTGTGCATATATGTATGTGTGCCTAGGTGTAAACGTATGTGTGTGTATATATATGTGTACACACACATACACACACACACACACACACATATGTTTGTGTTGTTGTATATGTAGGTGTGTAGGTAAAGGATTTTCTGGCCCTAAAGCTTTGATCCTCACCAATTCATCCATGAATGCCTATTTCCCACATTCAGGGGGACTGAAAGACCATCCTGAGAATTTTTCCTAGAAAAATATGAATCCATAATAACTGTTGAAATGCTTTTTTACAAAATTGTTTTACTACATATAGCAGCTTATATTTTATCACATTTTAGCAGGAATGGAAAGAAAATTAAATCTTCCTACCATCATGAGAAACAAAAAATGATTGGTCAATATTATAGTTATTAGTAGTTTAGAAAAACTTCAGCTTCAAAACTCATTATGGGTGAAGTTTTAAGAATTTTTTTCAAATCTGGAAAACCTCTATCAAGTTAGATATTTTCTGCTCAAACATAAGCTTTAGAATCTTCAGACACGTGGAGCTTTCTCATCTCCTGACTCATTTGAATGCTCCTTGAATTGACAACACTATTAACCAGTCTGTGGAGGGGTCTGTGTCCTTCTCTGTCTGGTTTGAAGGGCTGAGATCCTCTGTGGGCTCCCCTCGCTGGGGACGTAGCCTCACTAGTGCTCTGGGCCCTTCTCCATGTGAGGCTTCTCTGACACCCGGCCCAGGTCCCCACTTCCCCAGCCTCCTCACATCTCTGTACCTGGGAGCCTGTCATCCAGTCCAGGCCCTGCCCACCCTCCCATTGAGATAGAACTGGGAGATCTTATCAGCCAACAGGGATTGGCTGTCAGAGGAGTGTTCTGGAGATGGATGGTGCTGAGGTGGCAATAGTGATGATGCCACGAAAGACCCTTCCGTGTAGAGAACACCCAGCCCTAGGGCCAACATGCGAAACTGGTTATCTTCTAGAATGTTCTGACTTGTGGCCTTAACTGATTGTTTCTCCTGATGACACCTAACTTATGCCTCATAAACTAAACAAAGTTGGACTTCCGGCTTGAATAGCTTCCATTCATCCTTTGGGCAAAATGCTGTTCTGAAAATAAATAAAAATAAGCTTTACTATCTCCATTCCCAAAGAGTACAGTTTGAGGCTGTTTTTTATGTAGATGAGCTTCTCATTTACTGACTCCTGAACTTGAGCAGCCCTACTGTGTGCCAGAGGTTCCCACACTGTGTGAATTTCACGAAGAACATGGGTACTGACACTCTGTTATAAAGAGTAAGACCGCTTAGAAACAGCAACAGCTGCCCAGCACTGTGCCAGTCATGGTAAAATAGTTTTGAAACATTGTATTGGCAATCAAAAGAAAAAGAAAGCAAGAAAACAAGTATTTAAAAGAAAGAAATCTGAGAAAGTCAGAATCTTAGAATTATGGACATTTTTTCAAGTGAAAAATCTAATCTTAGAACAAAATCACCCCATGGTCCTATTTCTTCTCCGTTTCACAAGACTGATGACCACATTGCTGTGGTCAATGTGGCTTTGTTTATTGTTTTCTTTGTCTAGAAGCATTTGCTCTGTGCCGTGCATAGAAATGCAGAGAAAGTCCCTCAGTCGCCTTCCCACGAAATGTTTCATGGCCATGTGGGTCCCATCACCTGACACTATAAAACTCACCCCGTGTCCCACAAGCAGGGCCTGGTTTTGGGAAGTACAGTGATTCTGGCTGCTCTTGAAAAGTGCTCACAGATCTCAGCATTAGGAGGAAACCTGGGGTCACACACATGTCAGACCACAGCCTTCTCATGAAACATAAGGGTCAGTGCCTCTCTATTCCATAGACTTGGGGATGGAGAATGAGAAGAGCAGGTTTTAATTCATAAGAGTGCTCATATTTGCACTTGAACTTTCCATCCCTTTCCTTCCTTCCATGTTACACAGAAGCCTGGATTCCTCATCCACAATAGCCATGTAAACATTTGTTAACACAGTTATGATGCTGCTTGTAGATTCCTTTGTCTCTTGAAGACGTGCACAGTGGAAGACAAGGTGGTTGTGAGTTAGGGTGTCCTAGGTGCCACCCAGCTTCTCCTGAGCAACTGGCATTTGTAAGGACGGTGTATCTGTCTATAAAGCCTGGCTAATTATTGAAAGCCAGGAGCTCAAAAATCTGGTTTTGCAAGTTAAATCCTGAACATTTGACTTTCATTTTCATTTCTTTTACTACACTTCCCAGGGCAATGGATGCTTCTGGTGAATCAAGGGTGGGTTGCATATATGAATGTGAATAAAAAAATGAACATAACCTTCCAAAAATATTATCCTCATCACAGTCAGGATTGAGGGTCTGAGAGGAGAGGGGAAGGGGAGTTACTGTTTCATGGGGAAAGAGTTCAGTTTGGGATGAGGAATGATCTGGAGATGGATGGTGGTGAGGTTGCAAACAATGTGGATGCACTAAATAAAAATGGTTGAAGGGGTCAGTTTGGTTATGCATATTTCACCACAGTAAAAAGCAATTCAGCTTGCTTCCCAGTGAGCAGGTGAGTGTGGGAAGCTGTCTCACCCCCTCCTGGAGAAAGAACAAGAAACAAGTTGGGCACCATGGCAATGTGTGGTCTCAGGAGGGCAGTGCTGACCACCTGGGGTCCAGCTCCCTGGTGCTGTCCTGGGAGTGTGACCAGCCAGCCAGGACCTTCTGCTGCCCCACTTGTCTGGATCATGAGCTCTGAGTAAGCAGGGGTGCAGCGGGCTGTGCATCTTCCCTGCAGTATCACATTTCCTGTCCGGCCCCTACAAACACTTGTGTGCTGTATGCACTGCTGTAAGGTGCCTGAGGAGGAGGCTGTGGGGCCCACATTTCACCTCAAGTCAACCCAATCCCTGTGCACTTGGGGTAAATCTCCTGTACAGGTGATTGTCGGCACCAAGCCTCACCTTTCTAGGAATATCTTTTGGCAGAACCCGTGTTGGATTATTGTCCAGACTCTTTGCTCTGATTCAAGTACTCACTGAGCCTCCACTACGTTAATCGTGGGGCATTGACCTCAGAACAGTTCCCTTTTGCAAGAGGAACGCACACAAGTCAAGTGAAGGAGAGTGGGCGCAGGGAATCAGTTCCCAGACAGGACACAGAATCTGCACCTGAGAGCAAATGGCTGATGAATGTTTTCCTGTCCTCTTAAGATCTCTGGCCTAACCTGAGAATTAAACCGCCATAAGGCAAATTCATCGGAGGAAGCATCCAAGTTGTATTAAATTTTTATATTGACAAGGGGGCCTTCACAATCAAATTAAATACCCCAAGGGTTGTCCCCAGGAGGTGACCACAGCTGGAAGCTTCTATACCTTTAGAGAAAGTATTGATAAATTTGTAAAGAAATGACAAGAAAAAGCACAAAGTTGTGGGGAAGTGACAAGGAGATACTTTTGGAGGCAGGGGACAAAACTAGTGGCAGACCAGGATTATTTAGGAAATGTGTTTGCACAGATGCATTCAGGGTTGACTCCCAGCTTCTGGTGATCCTATGTTCTTTTGCTGGAGCCTTTCTCAGGGGAGAACACTTTCTCAGGGAAATTTTATAAGCGGCTTCTGGAAAGGGGATGTCAGAGAGCCCTTCCTGCATCTGCTGCTTCTCAAGTGCCTTTAGCTCAAAATAATCAATATGCCACAGTGGCTTATTTTGGGGGAGTGTGTCCTGAACCCCTGAAGCCTCACCTAATAGTTGAAAGTCTTAGGAACAAAACTGAGGTTTCTGGGGAAGGAGGAGTTCTGCGTCAAGACTGTGTGACACAGTGTGTGTGTGTGTGTGTGTGTGTGTGTGTGTGTGTGTGTGTGTGTGTGCATGGGGCAGAGGGCTTAAATTCTGTTCCATTTCTCAGATGCTACACACCCATTTATAGACCTACCCACCAATTCCTACTCTCCTGCATATTTTTCTCAGGCCTTTAGCCCTTCTTTGCAAAAAGAAGAGGATGAAAAGAAGAAGGGGAAGGAGAAGGAGAAGGAGGAGAAAGGGATAAAGAAAAAGAAAAGGAAGGTGACTAGGTTTCATATGTAATGAAAGTAAAGATAGTGTTAATTGTCATTAAGTTAGGTGGAAGCAAAAGACCTTAGCATGGCTCTAATATGTTTCTCTTTCTTTCTTTCTTTCTTTCTTTCTTTCTTTCTTTCTTTCTTTCTTTCTTTTCTTTCTTTCTTTCTTTTCTTTCTTTTCTTTCTTTTCTTTTCTCTCTTTCTCTCTTTCTCTCTTTCTGCATTTCTCTATTGAGACATCCCTTGAGCTAGGGAGGGGATTTGTTTCCATGCTCATAAAAGCTGGAGCAGATTTCTAAGTAATTCCAAATTATCTCAAACTGCTGCAGAACTTTCCACAGTCAATCACCTCCCTACTACTGGCCGCGTTGATCCTTCCAATATGTTTTGCTCTTACAGACAATATGTAACTTTCGAAAGGCTCATCTAGGTTTCCCTGCTGACCCTCAGGTCAGAGGGCCTGCTTATCTAAACTCTCAACGTCCACAGAACTGCCACATTGCCATCCCGTGGCCGTCCCATGATCTGTGATTTGTCTTTCCAGCAGGCAGAAGAGGCCTGTGTCCCAGCACCTCAGGACCTCTGAGAGCATCAGTCACTGCTGTTTATTGTGGATCTGCTAAGTGAGAATGGAGGCACCATGTTCTTCTCATTTTTTGATCCACAAGGAGGCTCATCATCTTCCCCTGGTTTCATCCACTATTTGTATTTTCTCTTCACAAACTGTAGTCTTATATCTTTAGTTTATTTCTCTGAGAGTGATTTATCCTTTCCCCCTTAAGAGGTATGATCCTTGATGTGCATTTTGTGTTACATGTTACAAATCTTTTCTCCTGTGCTGTGAAGTGTCTTTTAACTTTGATCGTCGGGACTAATTTCCATTTTGATAGAATCACATCTATCTTTCCTTTACACCTTGTGGTTGTTGTCTTTTGGTCCCATATAAGGTCATCCATATATTCCCTTTGATCTTTTGTAATACTTTCATACTTTGTTTTTTTATGTTTAATTCTGGAATCCATCAGCAATACATTTTAGGGACCCACTTATATTTTTTCCCAGATGACTAGCTAATTATTCACCATTTTCCTCCCACTGATTTAAAATAGCCTGCTTTCTTCTTATTTTTATAAAGCATCTATTAAAATAATCATATGGCTTTTCTCCTTTTGATGTGTTAAATGCTCTGTCTTCCAGTTGCTGAAGCCCATTTGCCAAGAGGACTATGCAAACCCGTGAATGGTCCCATCTTCCCCAAGTGGGGTCAGACCTGTACAGTGTACTTTGGGGGATAATAGAAAATGGAAAGCACATTTGGATTCCCCCTGAGAAAGACCCAAGCATCTAACCTGGGAAGGCAATCAGGAGGGAATGAGAAACCGAGAAAAAGGAGTTCTCAGATCACAGGCTAGAGATCCCAATAGTTCTTCCGTCCCTTACCTATGGAAGGTAAGTCACGCAGGCACCATTCCACCAGTGCCCTTGAATCTTTGATACGTGGCCTCTAAGAATGGAATGGGGGAAGTCCCAAGCTCTTCCCAGCTCCCTGTTCTCAGGTTTGACATGCAGGAACACAGATCACAAAATCATCACCAAATATATTTCAGTGTTCCTTCAATACACACTTTTTTTCCCCATCTTATAATGGCATCAACTAAATGGAAGTTGCACATAGTTTTCTTTGTTGAATAAGCATGAATTTTTTCCTTAGGGCCTTTAACTGGACCACTGTGACTGCTCTATTGTTTAAAAACCAATTAAGGACCATTTGACCAGGAGGTGAGCCCAGACCATTGTCAACAAGTTTTTTTTCTGTAAAGAACAGCAATTATCATCAAGAAAACATCAGAATAGAAGTCATCAGCTTGGGAAACAAAAGTAGATCTGGGAAGATTACAGTGTACTAGGTGGTATGGACAGGGCCAATCAGGCCAAACCCTAGGGCTTTAAGTGGGTGGCTTCGGAGCCACCGCCCAACATCAGAGAGCCCTGGAGATACACCTGCTGAGGGCATCTGCACAGCTACACGATCAGGTGAGCACTCCCGGAGGGGCCGGTGTAATCCTTGTGTAAGTATTTGGGAGGATAAATTCAATGTTTTACTCCATTCGAGTGGTCTAACATCGAAGAAGAAAGAAGGATAGAGTTTTCGGTAGTTCGGTCTAATCAGATACTCATTTCTTTTTGCTTCCTAGGTTTTGAAACATGCATCGTTTTGTCTTCCTGACTGCCCTTTGCTTGGGAATAGCCTCAGCTACTATACAGCTTGATCAAAGTTTAGATGCAAAATGGATCCAGTGGAAGAAGGCACACGGGAAACAATATGGTGTGGTTGGTAACAACTAAAGTATCCAGGGGACCCACCGAGAACGTCCGTAGGAGTTCATAGCACAGAGTAGCATCTTGAGGTCACTCTTACCAAGAGAGTAAGCTGAGCACCATGACTGCACACAGTGTGGGCATGTGTCCTGCTGTGTGGTTGCTGGGGAACATCTCCCAGAAGCATCAGGTCACCCCTGGCTGTTGTTTCTCTTCTTCTCTTTGAGCACATCCACTTGGAGAAGGTCAGTAGGTTTTAAATACAAGTAAAATGATTAAGTTATATGTTTGCCTCTAGGTTGAAGAATGCAGAAGAGCGGTGTGGGAGAAGAACATGAAAATGATTATAAAGCACAATCAGGAATACTCTCAGGGGAAACACAACTTCACAATGGCAATGAATGAATTTGGTGACATGGTGTGTGTGGCAGGGATTTGTTGAACGTTTTGTTCTTTTTGTCAGTACTTTCCCCCAAAATCTCATGCTTGTCAACATTCTAATTTCTTTTCCCTTAAGACCAATGAAGAATTCAGGCACATGATGCTTGGCCTTAAAATCCAGAAGAATGAGACTAGGAAAGTGTTGAACGTCTCTTTCCCTTCTGGTATCTCTGTACCTGTGTATAGCAGGAGACAGATGCCTGCTATAAGTCCTGTGAGTATCAAGGATGACTACTCATCAGATCAGGTATCTCTCTAAGAGGAAAGCCAAAATGAAACTGGGTCCCTTGGTATGGTTTCCTGCTGTGGAAGAATTGGTGTTGCAGGTTTGTTTGTTTTTTAACGTTCATTTATTTTTGAGAGAGAGAGAGAGTTGGGGAGGGTCAGAGAAAGAGGAAGACACAGAATCCAAAGCAGGCTCCAGGCTCTGAGCTGTCAGCACAGAACCCAATGCAGGTCTCAAACCCACAAGCCTTGAGATCATGACCTGACCTGAAGTCTGAAGCTTAACCAACTGGGCCATCCAGCCGCCCTGCTGTTGCTATGGTTTAAAAGAGTTTTCAGATCAATGTACTGTTGTCAGTCTTGCTGTTGGTTTTATAGACTGAGACCTTTATAATTTATTTTCAGGGTCGGTGTGCTTCTGGCTGGGCTTTTAGTGCAACTGGTGCCCTTGAAGGACAGATGCTCCGGAAAACTGGCAGACGTGTTTCCCTGAGTGTGCAGAACCTCCTGGACTGTTCTTGGCCTCAAGGCAATGAGGGCTGTAATGGTGGTCTAATGAGTAATGCCTTCCAGTATGTTAGGAACAACGGAGGCCTGGACTCAGAGGAATCTTATCCATATGTTGGAAGAGTGAGTGGAGCTCCTCACTTGTCATTCCAGCTCTGCTCTTAGACTTGAATGCTTTTGAAGAAAACAGACACCATATTTAGCATTCACATTTTTAATTGTAGACTCTCTATCTGCAGACTGTCAGGACTGTCATTAAACAGTATTAGCCTGGCACAGTGTTCTGCTTAGATGGTTACCACATAGCTACTTTTATTTCTATGTTACATGGAGATATGCATACCTTTCTATATAGGGTACAGATTTCTCCAGAGTGAAAAACTTCTTATGGACACATGGACCACAAGTGCTTCATTGAATCCACACCAGTTAGTTTTGCCTTAAAAAAAAAAAAAAGTTTATTTATTTATTTATTAATTTTGAGAGAGAGAGAGAGAGCACGAGGGGTGGAGGGGCAGAGAGAGAGAGAGGGAGAGGAAGAGAGAGAGAATCCCAAGCAGGCTCCAGGCTCCATGCAGAGCACAACATCCCACAACTGTGAGATCACGACCTGAGCTTAAATCAAGAGTTGGATGCTTACCAATTGAGCCATCCAGGCACCCCTCAAACCAGTTAGTTTTTCAATTTCAGAACAATAAATACCATTTGATCTCCTGGGATCTTTCACAACAAACTTGACTTGGAATTCTTTCACCTGTAAGCTATCTTGAAGTCATGTTCCCAGGAGGTGGATGGTAGTAATCAAGTTTCTTTTCCTTTACCGTTCAAAGGATGGACCCTGCAAATACAGGCCCGAGTATTCTATTGCCAAAATCACTGCCTTTCAGACCATCCCTCGGCGGGAGGAGGCCCTCTTAGTAGCACTGAACGAGATGTGGGCGATCTCTGCTCTTATAGATGCAAGCCTGGATTCCTTCCGCTTCTATAAAGGAGGTAAGCATTTGTTGATGTAGAAATTTAGGTAGAAAAATTAGATAACCACCCTAACAGCAAGAGTGACTCTTTGGGGGTGTTATGCTGAGCGAAATAAGTCAGGCAGAGAAGGACAAATATCATATGTTTGCACGTATAGGAGGATTAGGAGGAACGTAACTGAGGAACAAGGGGGAGAAGAAGGGGGGAAATGGTGGGGGAAAGGGAGAGAGGCAAACCATGAGGGACTCTTGAATGCTGACAAAAACTGAGGACTGATGGATGGGGGGGGATGGGCATGGAGGAGGGCACTTGTGGGAATGAGCACTGGGTGTTATGTGGAAACTAATTTGACAATAAACTATTTGTAAAAAATAAAAATAAAAAAATAAATTAGAGTTGGACAACAATGAAAAAAAAGAGTGACTCTTTGGTATGTAGAATTTTGGGGTGTGTGGATTTAACATAGTTGTTCATTCTGTACATGTAGTATTTATGCCTGCTGTTTCTATTTGCCATGACTTGACCCAAAGCCCCACGAGTTTAAGGATATCACAAATATAATTAAATGGCTGCACAGTTGGATTGGCATAGCTTACTTTACTTTTTTCTAAATGTTAGGCCGTGAAAATTTTTAAAGAGTTTTGCTACTGAAATTAACACTGGAAAGAAGCCCTTAGCTCAAGTAATTTTATGTTCTCTGCTGTTTACTTAGCCTGACATCCTATAAGAGGAATAAAGTTTTGGCAGGTTTTTTTTTTTTTTTAATGTCCTTTGACTTTTATTTTCAAAAGAGATCGTGACAGTTAGTATTTCTTCTGGTGTGAAATGAGGGCCTAAATCCCCACCCTAGCTAAACAAAAGTATCTGATTTTTAAATCTCATCTGAATTCATATCACAAGTGAATCTTGAAATGCCTCCCTTACTGTGATTGATAGGCTGGGTTACTATCACATGTCGTGTGGGAATCCTCACTCCAGCATTGAATATTACTCCTTAGGCATTTATTATGATCCAAAGTGCAGCAGTGAAGACCCGAATCACGGTGTTCTGGTGGTTGGCCATGGCATTCAAGGAAAAGAATCGGATAACCAAAAATATTGGTTTGTCAAAAACAGGTATGAAAATCCAGGAATACATACTTTTGAATTTGAAAAAGGAATCTTTTTTGAGAACACTTCTGAAATTCCAGCAGTGTTTACCCCACCTAGGGGGGAACACAGATAGTCTTGATGACATTAAGATACTACCTCAGGCTTGCTATGGGTCCTGATATAGCTTTGAGAGCACTGCATTTCTAAATTGGAATTTTTTTCAATGTTCTGTAATACATCTGGTTCCAAGAATTTCCTTTTCCTGCTAACGTTGCAGTTTTGTGAAAGGTCTGGGAATAGAATTTTATGCTGGGTCAGAACTCAACCATAAAGAAGAATGGCCTCTCTTGATTCTTCCTGAATCTGTCCTGACGTCTGGTGCACTTTTCAGTATTTGACGTGATTGTTCAAAAAGATATATGTTTTTGATTGTTTGTAATGGTTGGAAAACCCTGTTTTCTTTCAGCTGGGGCACTGACTGGGGCATGGGTGGCTACATAAAAATGGC
The DNA here is from genome assembly GCF_008692635.1 of Crocuta crocuta. Lineage (NCBI taxonomy): Eukaryota > Metazoa > Chordata > Mammalia > Carnivora > Hyaenidae > Crocuta > Crocuta crocuta. The sequence continues at coordinate 5,224,526 of NW_027551560.1, read as the reverse complement.
CAGAGACCGGAACAACCACTGTGGAATCGCCACCATGGCCAGCTTTCCTATCGTGTGAGATGATGGTGAAGAACAAGGCCTTGATTGGCAACCGAATATCCAGGAAATGGATTTTATTATTGTAAAGTTGATCACATCTTATTGTGTGGGGTAAAACACTTGAATCACTGAAGATCTAAATTGTGACTGGATTCTGTGACTGTTCACACTGGTGACGAAATTACTCATTAATCCCTGCTATAATCAACGATGTGTGATTAATTTGCTTAATAACTCTTGAACGTTCATGTTTTAATTCTTTAAATTTATTTTTGAGAAAGAGACAGGTAGACAGAGTGTGAGTGGGGGAGGGGCAGGAGAGAATGACACACAGAATCCCAAGCAGGCTCCAAGGTCTGAGCCGTCAGCCCAGAGCTCAACGTGGGGCTCAAACTCAAGAACAATGAGATCATGACCTGAGCTGAAGTTGGATGCTCAGTAGGCTAAGTCACCCAGGTGCCCTGAATGTTCATGTTATAAAAAGTTGCCAAAAAGTTTTACCTTTTAAAATAAAATTTATTGCATATGTTTAGGTGTGATTCTGTAACTTCTTTATACAAGTTCTATAGAACTTCATATAGAAGATTCATACAGAAGATTCTATATACTTCTTTATAGTAAAAAATGCAACGCTTTGTAGGTAGGAAGAAATATCCTTATTCCTCCAAAATTCTTCCAACTGGTTTAAGAATTTAATTGATATGAGACAGGTTAATAGGAGGGGAAAAAAACTCTCAAAGTTTTATTACATAGGCAGGTAGTCCCAGTAAGAATTTGAGCCCAAAGAAATGGCCAAGGCAGGCAGATTTTTTTGTTTCTGGCAGTTTTTTAAATATATTTTAGACAAAGACAATTATTTGTGAGGAATTGACAGGAAAAAGAGAAAAGCTGTGTGGGAGCTCTAAATTGGAGTTCTTTTTTTTTTTTTTTTTAATGTTTTTATTTATTTCTGAGAGAGAGACAGCATGAACCAGGGAAGGTCAGAGAGAGATACATGGGAGAACGTGAAGCAGGCTCCAGGCTCTGAGCTGGCTGTCAGCACAGAGCCTGACGTGGGGCTTGAACCCACAAACCATGAGATCATGACCTGAGCCGAAGTCAGACGCTTAGCCGACTGAGCCACCCAGGCGCCCCTAAATTGGAGCTCTAAGTGGAATCTGGGCTGAGGTTGTAGATGAGTAAAAAAGTAACATGGTTTCTCTCTACAGGTTTTTCAGCTTTGAAGCCCCATCTCTGCTGATAAGGATGTCTGTTTACATCGTAGTACAGGGAGGGGACCTTTCATATGGGACACTCATTTCCTACTTTCAGAAGGTACAGATGACAACCTGGGTGTCCTGGCACTGGCTGTGTCCCAAATAGCTTCAACTCAAGTCAATATGCCATTTTGGGGTGGCCTCCTTGGGCCCCCATAGTTTCTTCATCTGAAACTCCCCTGGAACTTTACATACTAACTAGCTGAGTGGGTAACTGTGGGGAGAGAAATCCAGTTTGGATTGAGCGGTAAGAAATCTACAAAGAAAAAAAAAAGCACAGATCAATATGAAGATAAAACATGGGTAAAGGAAGGTGGGAAGGGAGAACACATTTCCCCACACATTTCCCCACACATTTCCCCACACCTCATGGAACCAGTCACATAATCCTGGAAATTGATCAGTCCAATTAAATGTGTTTTTTTATTTGATGGAAAATATTAATTCCTTTTTTAAAGCAGATTTAAGTTAGATATTATGCACCTCATTTGGTTTAGATAAAAGCAACATTTTCCACTGAAAATTGCATGAGCCCCCCTGCTGGGCCATCACTGTATCTACAACATGATGACTTTGGAGACCCCCAGAGGCTAAGCTGTTACCTTCTGACTGGAGTGTTTTCAAAGCTTGCCTAGTGGTAATGAACCCTTCCTTGTTCCATTATCATAGACAGATATAGAATGGCCTTTTCTAATTTGCAGTCTCTGAAACTTGGGAAGAAGACCTTTAATGCTGAAGAGAACTTGGAATTCTGATGTATCATCCGATTTTCTATGATTTTTTCAACAAGCGTGTGTGTGTGTGAATCAGAATTTTATGAACAAATGCTGTCACTAAGCACAGTTACAGAAGAGCTGGGTATCCAAGTCCATATGGTACTGACCATTTAGTTGGAAACCCTTTATATGTTCTGTTGCCACATGAAATAAAGGGACAGGGGTGCCTGGGTGGCTCAGTCCTTAAGCATCTGGCTTCAGCTCAGGTCATGACCTCACAGTTGATGAGTCTGAGTCACACATCAGGTGAGCTAGAGCCCAGCTTCAGGTGAGCCCTTCATCTCTCTAGGTCTCTCTCTCTGTCCCTGTATCTGCCCTTTACTCACTTGTGTCCTCTCTTTCTCAAAAAAAAAAAAAAAAGGTAGTGTGGTTTATAGACAAGGTTAGGTTGAAATCTGTACTTTTCAAAGTCTGGAGTATTAATTGAAAGTGTTAATGTTCACTGGGGGCAAGATGACGGAGAAGTAGGGAGCTTTGTGCATCTTGCTCGCACCCATCTTTCAAACAGAGAAGGCCTGAAGCCATAGGACACTGAGCCACAGGAGTTTGGGAAGAGAAAGGGACAGAGTACACTGGGAAGTCAACCTCATAAGTGTGTGAGTGCGAACTGGGGAAGGTAAAAGCGGGCTGGGACCAGAGACACGGAGGGAGGGGAGGGAGCCCCGCTCGCGGGCAGCTGCGATGAGTCCAGGGAAAAAGAAAGAGCAGCTGAAACTGCTCAAAGACCTGTCCCTGGAGAAGAGAAAAAGCTTGGCTTGGAAGGAGAGTATTTTTAGTTCTAGCTGGGGTGCTGACTTTGAACTGGGTGCCCCTGGTCCCAGAAGGCGCCAGGAAAAACTGCTCTGCTGCACTCCCGGCACCATCCCCGGCAGCGCGGAGACAGAGGCGGCCGGCTGGAGGCTATGTTCCCCAGGCTTGACCCCTGGCAGGGCGGGCAGGGCGGAGGCAGCTGATCTGAGGCTGTGCAGATCTGAGGCTGCGCCGCTGCCCACTCCCCACTTCCCCCCCAACCCCCGCTTGACCCCCGCAGCAGGGAAGCAGCGACCTGTGGGACTGTGTTTCTGGAGGTATCAATAAAGTGTGCAGACTGGGGCCTGGAAAGGAGGTCTAGCTTGGGAAATAGAACACAGCCCACCTTGGCTATGCCCGCAGCAAAGGGAGATTGGACCCAAAAGAGAGATTTGAAACACTTGGTTCAAGAAGGGACTGGGGCGCCACCATTTTTCTCCCCACAACCACCAAGGTGGGGCCTCAGGGAGTTGCTGCAGGACACAATGGAGGCTAAGATGCCTACACCAAACCACGCCCATCCCGGCTAGAGAGCTGCTTNTACACCCGCAGCACAGGGAGATCGGACCCAAAAGAGTGATTTGCAATGCTTGGTTCGAGAAAGGACTCAGGACCATTTTCTCCCCACAACCACTGGGGGGTGGGGGGCTTCAGGGAGTAGCCCCGGGACCCACAGTGGAGGTAACACCTGCCTGCACCAAACCACACCCATCTGCATTGGAGAGCTGCCTTTTTGTTTTGTTTTGTTTTTAACTGGAGCCTGGGGCAAGACCAACATGGATAAACTGCTGTGATTAATTCTAGATCAATTCTTTCTATTCAGATATATTCTCCTTTGTCTCATTCGTAAGGCTCCACTCTGCTGGATGGGGTACTCTGGTCACTGGTTTCCTTAAATAGTCACATTTAATCCATTCTCTAGATGTATATTCTACACCTTCACCTCTACCTTTCTCTCTCTCTCTCTCTGGAGTAATCAGACTATATAGCTTCTCTGAGTAACATTATCTTCATTTCTTTCTCCTTGCCTCTAACCATATTCCCCTCCTCCCTCTGAATCAAGCTTCTTAGTCTCTCTGCCTGGTCATTTCATCTCCAATTTCACTTCCTCCCCGCCCTGTCATTTCTCTCTTTGTATATGCTCTTCCATCAGCACTGCATACACCCGGCTCTTTATTTGTAGCTGGGAATTCTGGTTTTATGCTTTTACACTGTGTTTATCTTTTAGGTTTTTTTCTTTTCGTCTTTTTCATTTTTATATGTTTTTATTATTTGTCTTCCCTCCTTCCTCTTTTTTTTTTTGTTTGGATTTTTGTTCCTTCCTTTTTTCTTTTTCTTTTTTCTCTTTCAGTTTGCATGTTTGTTGGATTTGTATGTGCGTTTCTGTGCCTTTGTTCCCTGTGTCTTGTCTGTCTGTTTTCTTTTCCAGGGCTACCTCAAGAAACAAGCCAAAGTACACATGGTGAAGAGTCCCAAATACCACTATGAGTAGGGAAATAAAATAACCAAAGTCTCAACAAGAGAAACCAATAGAAACCATTCAAAGAACACTTCCTGAATGGACAGGCCCTGAACACTAAAAGAGCCCTCTTTAATACAGTAGCACTCTCAGTTGCGGAGTGCATAACAAGCTTTTAAAACAAACAAGAGATTGTGGGGATGAGCACTGGGTGTTATATGGAAACCAACTTGACAATAAACTATTTGTTAAATAAATAAATAAATAAATAAATAAAATGTAGAAACATAAAAAAAAAAAGCTAGCCAAAATGATGAAATGGAAGAACTCTTCTCCAAAGAAATTCCAGGAAGAAATGACAGCGAAAGAACTGCTCAAAACATATATAAGCAACATAACTGTATCAAGAAAATGATCCCATTTACAATTGCACCCAAAAAAAATAAATAAATAAAACCATCATAAAATACCTAGGAGTAAAGCTAACCAAAGATATAGAAGATCTGTATGATGAAAACTATAGAAAACTTAGAAGGAAGTTGAAGAAGACACAAAGAAATGGAAAAACATTCCATACTCATGGGTCATAAAAAACAGAAAAATTATGCAGCCAAGAATCCTCTATCCAGCAAGCCTGTCATTCAGAATAGAAGGAGAGATAAAAAGTCTTTCCAAAGAAACAAAAATTGAAAGAATTTGCCACCACTAAACCAGCCCTATAAGAAATCCTGAGGGGGACTTTATGAGAGAAATGTTGCAAGAAACGCAAGGTACCAGAGACACCACCACAAGCATGAATCCTACAAAGGACAAAATGAATCTACACCCATATTTTTCAGTAATAAAACTGAATGTAAATGGGCTGAATGCTTCAATCAAAAGACATAGCGTAGCAGAATGGGTTTAAAAAAAATCCATCTATTTGCGGTNATCCAGCAAGCCTGTCATTCAGAATAGAAGGAGAGATAAAAAGTCTTTCCAAAGAAACAAAAATTGAAAGAATTTGCCACCACTAAACCAGCCCTATAAGAAATCCTGAGGGGGACTTTATGAGAGAAATGTTGCAAGAAACGCAAGGTACCAGAGACACCACCACAAGCATGAATCCTACAAAGGACAAAATGAATCTACACCCATATTTTTCAGTAATAAAACTGAATGTAAATGGGCTGAATGCTTCAATCAAAAGACATAGCGTAGCAGAATGGGTTTAAAAAAAATCCATCTATTTGCGGTCTACAAGAAACTCATTTTAGACTTGAGGACACCTTCAGATTGAAAGTAAGGGGATGAAGAAATATCTATCATGCTACTAGAAGTCAAAAGAAAGCTGGAGTAGCTATACTTATATCAGACAAACTAGACATAAACATAGTATCAAGGGATGAAGAAGGGCATTATATAATAATTACAGGATCTATCCATCAGGAAGAGCTAACAATTATAAATGTCTATGCACCGAATACAGGAACACCTAAATATATAAAACAATTAATCACAAACAGAAACAATCTTATGGATAAGAATGTGTTAACAGCAGGGGACTTAAATACTCCACGTACAGCAATGGATAGATCAACTAGACAGATAATCACTAAAGAAACAATGGACTTGAATGACACACTGGACCAGATGGATTTGACAGATATATTTAGAACTCTACACCCTGAGGCTATGGAATTCAGTTTCTTCTCAAGTGCACATGGCACATCGTCTAAGATACATCACATACTGGGACATAAAGCAGCTCTCAATAAATATAAAAGAATTGAGATCATACCATGCACACTTTCAGATCACAATGCCATGAAACTTGAAATCAATCACAGGAAGAAGTCTGGAAAACGTTAAAAAACATGGAGATTAAAGAATACCCTACTAGGGGCGCCTGTGTGGCTCAGTCGGTTAAGCGTCCGACTTCGGCTCAGGTCATGATCTCGCGGTTCATGTGTTCGAGCCCCGTGTTGGGCTCTGTGCTGACAGCTCAGAGCTCCAGGCTCTGCTTCANAAAACCATTCATTGCCATTGTGAAGCTGTGTTTCCCTTGGCTGTGTTCCTGATTGTGCTGTTTAATCATTTGCATATTCCTCTCCCACACTGCTCTCCTCCAGCCTTCTTCATCCTGGAGACAAATGTATAACTTATCATCTTTATTTCTATTTAAAACCTACTGACCTGGGACAACTGTGTGGCTCAGTCAGTTAAGCATCCGACTTCGTCTCTGGTCATGATCTCATGGTTCCTGGGTTCAAGCCCCATGTCAGGTTCTGTACTGACAGCTCAAAGCCTGGGGCCTGCTTAGGCTTCTGTGTCTTTCTCTCTCTTTATTCCTCCCCCACTCAATCTCTGTCTCTATCTGTCTCTTAAAAATAAATAAATGTTATTAAAAAAAACAACCCATTGACCTTCACTTAGTGGATCTGCTCACAGAAAGGAGGAGAAACTGTGGCCAGCGATGGCCTGATACTTCTGAAGGATGTTCTCCAGCAACCACACAGCAGGACATATGCCAGTGTTGTGCACAGTCCCAGTGCCCTGCTTATTGAGTTGGTATGAGTAATCTCAAGATGTTACTTTCTGCTATGAACTCCCACCAGCATGGAATGTTCTCTGCAGGGTTTCCTCTGGACAGCTTAAGTGTTACCCACCACACTATATAGTTTCCCGTGTGTTGCCTTCCACTGGAACCATTGTTCATCTAAGCTCTGATTCACTTGTGGAGCAGCTGAGGCTATTCCCAGGCAAAGGGCAGCCAGGAAGAGAGAAGGATGCATGTTTCAAAACCTAGGAAAGGAGGAGTTTCTGATTAGATCAAACCATCTAAAGGATCAAGCCATCCTTACTTCTAAGATGTTAGAACCACTATAGTAGAGCAAAATATTGAATTTATCGTCTCAAGTGTTTGCACGGGCTCTGGAGGCAGGTTGAGGATATGTGATGTGCATGGGCTCCCGCTCTCTGCCATGAGATTCGCCTACTGCCTCCAGAACACGTAAATGGCAGTGCAGGGAGTGATGGGCCCTGAGTCCGGTGTGTGGGGGCAAGCTGCCATGTATGGAGGGGTCAGGACTTGGAGGAGTGCCTCCTGGGGCCCCAAACCCCCGACCTCAAGGTTCGTGTCCCCAGTATTTTCAAGGTGGCCCCACTCTTCATGCCCATTCTGGGGATCTCACCTGTGGCGGTGCAGTTGTGCGGTTCAGTCACAGCTTCAGGTCAGTGGTGTCCAGGAGGCATGGAGGTGGGTGGGAGGCTGCCCACTTAAGGCCTGGGATTTGGCGTTTACAGCCTTGCCCCGACCACCTGCCTGCTCTGCAATTGGTTTAATCATCCTGTGGGCGGGGCCTCTTTGCCCTGGAGCTCTGTGTGGGAGCGGCATGTGATGCTTGAGTCCCTAATTGTCCCAGGGGAATTTGTACCTGCTTTAGTGGTCCCGGGGGAGGGCAGCTGGGGGAGGGCAGCTGGGGGAGTAGGGACAGCCCTGTGGAGGGGTCCGGCACCTCTCTGGGGACCCACATGAACGAATCCCCATGCATTTATGCGTTGGCAGGTGGTGCATGAACAAAACCTCAAGGGAGCCCTACTTGGGTTTTCAACATCACCCTGCCTATCCTATAGTCCTAGCATTTTTGGTGAAAATCTGGAGGAATGAGAACAGGATAATCTAGTCTGGTGGTTCCTGTTTATTTGGACCAGAGGTGGGGCAGGTGGAGGAAGCAGGGCCCAGAGAGGGAGGTGTTATCACTCTGTCAGGATGGGATGCCCCTGAGTTATGGACGAATCTGGAAAGGGCTGGCAGTCCCTCAAACAGGGGATGCGCTGGGCAAGGCTCAAGTCCCTTCATGGAAAAGGGCAGAAGGGAGGGCTGTTGGGGGAAGGCATGGCATTTTTCAATCCACCTGAATCTGGGCAAGTGTTTATCGTGCACTTTGAGATAAGAAAGAATTACAATTTATTTATTTAATGATGATTAATGATTTTCTGAATAATTCTTTCTAACAAATTACTGGGAATACAACCAAATGCAAAATAATAAGGAATAACAGCAATAATAACAAAAACATTACTAATAATAGTATTCATTAAGTGGTTGCTCATAGCCAGATGCCTTAGTCCATTAGGGCTGCTTTAACAAATACCATAGACTGGTGACTTAAAAACAATAAAAATTTATTTCACATAGTTTGGGAGGCTGAGAAATCCAAGATCAAATTGCAAACAGATTTGGTATCTGTATTTGTATTGTTCTTGTCCTGCATCTGCTAGGTAGGGATTCTTCTTCCCTCTCAAGCCTTTCTCAAAGCTGACAGGAAAGACTCATTTCCAGAATACTATGGTTTAATAAAAGAAGGAAAGGCAGAATGTAGAAATAGCTTTTTCCTCTCTACTCTCTGTGTTATGGATGATGTTCCTCACTATCCGGCATGCTTTTCTTCAGATTTAATTTTAAAAGTTTCAGAAAGACATTTATTTCAAGCAAAAATGTATTTATCAGGAGACCAGAATTTGCCTTCTAATGACCATTTTTGCTCTCCTTATAAACAGGATTCCATATGTCTAGACAGTGAGTGGTTCACGACCTCCCTCTCCAGACCTACGTTCATGAAACATCTCAGTGATATCCCTAACACGTTTTCTCCAACACTTCTCTGCTCTGACACAGCCTTGGTCAAAGGACTTCTGTACAGGGGCCAGCATGGCCATTCTATAGTTCTTCTGGTGTGGGACCCCAGCAGGTTCCAAAATGTCCTCAGCCTCATTTCCTCAATGAAGACATTGGGCAATAATTTGATTTTCCTCAGAGGTTTCTTGTGAAGACTAAATGAGATAATACATGTCAGGCATGAACATAGAGTAGGGCTAATTTATTTTTATTTATTTTTTATTTTTTGCTTCCAAGATGTATTTTATTTTTTATTTTTTTAAATTTATTTTTTAATTTTTTAAAAATTGTATTATTTATTTATTTATTTTACAAATAGTTTATTGTCAAGTTGGTTTCCATATAACACCCAGTGCTCATCCCCAAAAGTGCCCTCCTCCATGCCCATCTCCCCCCCCCCCCCCCCCNCTTCTCCCCCATGGTCCTCCATTAAGTTCCTCCTAATCCTCCTATACATGCAAACATATGATATTTGTCCTTCTCTGCCTGACTTATTTCAGAGTAGGGCTAACTTAATACTGTTTCCTTGTAAGGTCACAGAAAATCCTCCCAAAAGTCTTACTTCATTCAGAAAATATTTGATAATTTGATACGTAAACAATTCCTACTGATTTCTTTGCTTCCTGGGCACTAGGTCACCAGATCAGTGAAATGAACCATAAAGTATAGTGGTTAAGTAAGCCTATATGTTAAAAAGCCAAGCTATATCTCATTAACATTCTTAATTATGCTCCCATATTGAGAAATGAGCCATACATGTCCTAACTATATCCACATATCCTAAAATACATATTTTCTCACATTTGAGCCATTATGCTAGAGGTAATATCACATCTTAAATGTTTTATTTTGCGTGGTATAAAGTCATAGCAAGTGATTTCTGATTAGTTGTCCATGACTGTTGGACTCTTTAGTCCTTCACAGGCTCATTGTCCTTTTATCTCATTCTGAAGGAGCACCACCACCCTCATCATAATCTGTTTTCTGCCATTCTTTACCACTGGTTTTAAATGGCATTTCCAGACTCTGCTATCATCCCTGCCATGATCGCCATGAACAGTGCACTCCATCAGCACGCTGCTTGATGACCTGATGTTGCTCTGAGGAGCTCTCCTTTGCCTCAATGCCTTGGCCAAGCTGTGCCTTCCCCCTGGAATGCTCTTTCTTTCCATTCCACCTCTTCAAATGTCTGGTGGAATCCTACTCTTTCCCCAGTCCCCTATGAAAAGACAGTAAATGGATTTCTTCTTTGTGTTTCCACAGCTTCTGAACATCAAAGCTGTTTATAAGTTCTTGGTAATCCTGACTAGGCTGAGCTCCTCAAAGTCATGTTCATGTGTACTACACCATTGAATCCAGTATCTCAATGGCTGGGTCAGCAGGTGTTTGATTAATAAGAAAGGTTGCATATTGCACTAACGCTATGGGCAGCAGAACTGAATGATGACTTCCGATTCCTTTAGATTTTGACTGTTATTTTTTGATTTGCAAAGTGCATCCATGCATATTTTTGTTTCTTTTTCCAACTATGACAATAATAGTTTGTGACAATTATTCCAAGGCAGGCAAATTTTCCTCTCACACCATATATGAAGAAATAATTTCATGAATAAATTAATGTTTAAGGAAGTGCAGAAAATGTTTTAACTTAATTAATAGAAAAAATGCTTATAACATGGTATTATTATTATCTGCATTCAAATGAACAGAAAATTACTAGTATATGAGCTACTTATTAAGATCATCATTCCACTTGGTTTCACTTTATCAGCAGTAAGAACAAATTACTTGCAACTTTTGCTTCAGACATTCTACAATCCAGGAAACCATCATCACCACCATCATCACCATCACCTTTGTAGTAGTTGTCAACAACTTGTGATATGTTAGGCATTGTTACGTGGTTTAAATATATCACTGCATTTCCATTCACAGTGACTGATGCCTGAGAGAGTCTTTGAATACTTGCTGCACTTCCCAGTGATGAAAATTTGGAGTTAGTGAACTCTGTTAGTCTATAAGCAAAGATAAGAAAACTGACATGATGTGAAACCAGAATAATTGCCTGCTCAGGTATTGTAAGATCTCTCTGAAGAGCAAATGACAGACAACCCAAACCATTGGATTCATTTTTTTAAAAATAGAATTTTGGAGAAGATATGGGGATGTTGACAGAGTTGATAGCAATGCTAAAGAAACAGATGTCAGGACCGAAACAACTGGAATCCAGGGCAAATCTGGCATCTAAGTAGCAGGAATGATTCAGCAATGTTGTCAGGGCTCAGTTACTGAATACTGAAAGAATTCACACTATCTCTTCCATCCTTGCATCATTCTGCTTCCAGATTGAAAAACAAGCAGAAAATACCTTGTCAATATTTCATCCCGTGTCTAAGAGACAGAAACACATCTTAATATAACCCTCCCCACAAGACTTCATGTAATTAGGAAGAAAGAACCCACAAAAGAAAGAACTCTGCTTTTCCAAAACAAGAGGAAATGGATGCTGGTGGGTAAGAAATAACCTTTGTTCAACATGGCAGCCCGCATTTAGCTTCATAATATACAGATAAGCTTTTTCTTTTCATTAAACTTTTTCTTTTGAGATAATTATAGTCATATGCAGTTGTAAAAAATAATACAGAGAAAACCCAGGTCATTCTTACTGGCATAGAAACAAACACATAGATGGATGGAACAGAAGAAAAAGCCCAGAAATGAACTCACACATATACAGAAGATGTGAATAGCTATTTTTCCAAAAAGGACACATGGATGGCCAAAAAATACATGAAAAGATTCTCATCATCATTCATCACCAGGAAATGCAAATAAAAATCACATTGAGATGTTACTCACACCTATTAGGATGGCTATTATCAAAAAGACAAGAAATAAAAAGCATAATGAGGATGTTCAGAAAAGGACTCCCTTGTATACTATTGGTGGGAATGTAAACTGGTGCAGCTCATATGGAAAACAGTATGGAGGTTCTCCCCAAATTGAATATGGAACTATCATAACATCCAGAATTCCCACTTCTGGGTATATATTCATAGAAAATGAAAATACTAACTGGAAATGATATATGTACTACATATTCATTGCAATATTACTTAAAAGAGTCAAGGTACACAAATAGCCCAAGTGTCAATGAATAAATGAATGCATAAAGATTATGAGGCATGTATATATACTGGAATATTGCTCAGCCACAAAAATGAATGGAAATATTCCATTTGTGATAATATGGATGGACCTTGAGAGTCATTATCCGAAATGCAATAAGTCAGATAGCAAAAGGTAAATACTGTATAATCTCTCTCAAACGTGGAATCAAAACAAAAAAAAAATCAAGCAAGCAAACATACAAACAAAAAGCCAAACTTAGCTATTGGATACAGAAAGCAGATTAGTGGTGCCAGACACAGGGGTTGTGGGGCAGGAGAAATGGGAAGGGGATCAAAAAGTAAAGGATATTACAAAAAGAAAAAAAGAAGCCTGAAGGAAAAAAAGCTGTTATTCCCTCCTGCTATCTTACCTTCTGTTCCATCTTTAACTTTAATTCTAACATTAGCCCGAGGCAGAGAATTTAGTGCCTCTAACCCTGCAGGAAAAAACGATTAACAGAATCTAAAACATCTTCAATTATTGTGCACAGAAAGAGCACAATAACTTTTCTTCCTCCTGTTCCCAGATGGGCTGGCGTGCATGGAAGTTTCTCTGTAAAGGAAGCGCGTTTCTTGCTGGAGCTTAGTGCAGGCAGCAAGGAGTAACCACTACCTCCTACGTTCTCACGTTTTTCTGCCAAGTTTCATAATATTTCAGCCTTTGTTAGGCATTGTCGATACCCCTAGAAACAATAGGTGACAGGTAAACTACCTTGTAACAGACATTTCCAGCGTCTCAGCTTACTTAGTAAGGAGAGAGGCACGCTCACTGCACCCACCCTATCACAGCTCAGCCAATCCACATTGTACAGACTTTTATTTATAACACCCTATTTCCAAGTACTGGTTTTTCTTTTAGACATCACTCTTCCAGTTTCAAATGACAGAAATGTAACTTGATATGCTTGAAAATAGTTTATTGTCTTTGCATGGGAAACAGAGCAGTTTCTCTTGAAGCACAGCTGGATTCCATCAAGAGTTTGGCAGGTGTGGGAGGAACCTCCACGAGCGATGTCATCACCCCCAGTGCGCGTGCGCGTTCCTTCCACACATCTGCCCTGGTTCCTGGTTGCTACTTCCCTCTCAGACTTCTCACACTCACTCTTGACCGTTACAGACTTCTCTAATTCTAAGGATGGTATCCTCAGAAAAGAGAAAGGATCTTGTTGAATAGCATAGACAGTCTTGGAATTGTTCCACTGGCTCCAGTGAGCCTGCGGCAGGTGCTCTGTGGCGTGTAGATGAAGGAAGAGATGTCAGGCTTGGTCCTGGAGATAGATAAGTTTGGTCAGTGACACTGAAACACTCTCCAGAAAAGGGGGAAGAAAAGAGAGCAACTGCCGGGTCATAGGGAAATAGAATATTTCCTTTTATAAGAAACGGCTTGGGTGTGGGGGATGTGGGGACAGGAAGACAAAAGTTACCAGCTTCCAGTTATTAGATAAATAAGTTCTTGGGATGTAATGTCCACTGTGGTGACTATGGTGAATAGTGCTGTGTTGTATATTTGAAAGTTGTTAAGGGAGAAAAAGTTATCATCACAGGAGCACCTGGGTGGCTCAGTCAGTTAAGCCTCTGACTCGTGATTTGGGCGCAGGTTATGATCTCACAGTTTGTGACTGCGAGTCCTGCATTGGGCTATGCAGTGTTAGCTCACTCGGAACCTGCTTGAGATTTTTTGTCTCTTCTCTCTCTGTCCCTCCCCAACTCTCTCCCTCTTTGAATAAATAAATAAACTTAAAAAAAAAGCACTCATCACAAGAAAAAATAATTATAACTTCAGGGGAGATGGATGTTAATTAAAGTTATTATGCGAATCGGGGCGCCTGGGTGGCTTAGTCGGTTAAGCGTCCGACTTTTGCTTAGGTCATGATCTCGCGGTTCGTGGGTTCGGGCCCCGCATCGGGCTCTGTGCTGACTGCCAACTCAGAGCCTGGAGCCTGTTTCAGTCTGTGACTCCCTCTCTCTCTGACCCTCCCCTGCTCACGCTCTCTCTCTCTCTAGAAATAAATAAAAACCTTAAAAAAATTTAAAGTTATTATGCGAATCATTCTGCAGTTTATACAGAAATCATTATGCTGTACTACTTTTATACAATGTTATATCTCAGTTATATCTCAATAAAACTGAAAAAACAAAAGCCCAGAAGCCACTAAACTATATTCTAGAAGAGCTGTACCACTTTACATTCCCACCAGCAATGGCTGTGTGGTCCAGTTTCTTTGTATCCTTACCAGCATTAGGTGTTATCATTATTTGTATTTTACCCATTCTGTGTGTAACGATGATCGTCTGGGCATAAGTTATCATTACTCTAGTGGCTGATAGTGATGAACACTTTCTTATGAGCTCATTGGCTGTCTGCATATCTTCCTTGGCAAAGACAAGAAGGCTCTAGCATCCTTCCCTAATGTATATAGTGCACAGATGTCAGGAGCTCATTCAGCATTAAACCAAAGGGCTGCTGTTGTTGCCTATGTTCTGTCCAGGGTCATCCACAGGCACCTGCGCCAAAAGTGGCTGCTTGATCCTGTCCTCCAATGAGTACTGGGTGTTGAGCAGTGTCATCCTATAGAGAGTGTAGCAGAGTGTCTGCTTTCCCTCTTAACATAATCTTGGTAGTGACCCTTATGGTTACTTTGATGAGCTTCTCAGACCCAGTGTGGACCATGGTTGTTCCTACTGCAGGGAGGCTGTCTCTGTAGCTCTGCAGTTCTGGGATGTTTGTTGCAATTAGTCACAGAAGCACTGAGGTGTCACAGGAATGCCTAAGGGTTGTGTTAAAACATAGACTCTTCTCCTATACTAGCAAGCCACTTCGCTTTATTTGAAGCAACAGGAAAGCTCTAAGACCTTCATGATAAGGTTTTACAAAATTTTCTAGTGAAAAATGCACCAAGGCCATGGAGCCAGTGAATTGCTCTTCCAACAAACTCCAGTTTTCTGATTCCATTGTCATTTGCTTCATTTACACTTTATTTATGGCTGCTCATATAAGACCCTCAGCCTCACAGCTTCACTGGGTGATGTCAGCACAATGTTAGTTCACATTCTCTAATAACATGAGTGTCTCACGACTTACGTGTGGTCCCAGCTTGAGGTGTTGAGAGGGTGAGTGAGATTGTTTTGTTTTCCCCCAGTTCTAAGTGAGGCCCCCAGTCAGAGTTCAGATCCTCTCTGTCCCTGAGGCCAGAGCCTTTTTCCAGCCCTGGTCATGTCAGCAGGACTAGGTCATCCCAAATCCCTGTTGTGGTTAAGTACAGCTGTGCAGCATGACACACCAAAACTCTGCCTGAAAACAACAGTCACTCACTCATCTCATATGTCTGTGCTTCGGCCAGAGGTTTTGTGATCTAGACTGGGTCAGTGGGCTCTGTTCCATGCCTCTCTCAACCTCTTGGTCTCCATGTGGCAATGGCAGAAATATGAGAGAATGAGTCAAAACACACAGCTTCTTAAGACCTGGGCTCAGAACCGGCACACGGCCCTTCCATTTAATTCCAGTGGACAAAGCAAGTCACACCGACAGACCCAACCCCAACTTGGAAGGGAATGTCGAGGGAATGAATATTTCTGAGTAGGAATCCAGCTGGCATCTGGGATCTGGGAGCATGTGTCCCCACAGCACGTTGGTGGAGTATGGCATTTGTATGTTCCAGTCTCATAAGATGGTATTCTTTTGTATCTGGGGCAGTCATTAGACTCTACCTGCTTCAAGAAGAGGGACCATAAACCCCACCATCATTTAGTGCAAGGTGTGACAAGGTATTTTGGTAAAAAGGCCACATACAATTAGAGATATTGATACGGACATCTCTGGAAAATGCTATCTGCAAAGCAAGACAAAACAACAAAACAAACCCACAATGGTGTTTCAAAGAGACAAGTCCCCCCTTGGCACTCAGTGCTTTGTGTCCTGCAGCACACTCTCAGGACCCTGAGTGGCAGTGGGTGCCATTTCATATGCAGAAGAAATTATTTCCTCAAAGGGAACGAGCTTCAGGTTTCCAGAGTAAATTTCTCCTTAGATACTGAGATCTGTCCTAGCTTTAAGTGAATATATTTCTTTCTGGGAGACCTGACTCACTGGGGAGCATATGTGGCAGGCAGTGCTGATAACATGGGGACTCTCACGGATCACTACAAGATCAACCAAAGCCCACAACTGTTTTCCAAGGCAGGTAAAAGAGGTGAAATGAGGAGAGTGTGCAGATTCTGGTTTAGACCACCAGCTTCCCAGGGTGTGACCTTGGGCTACACTAGCTTCTCTTCGTTCCAGTTTTCTCATTTTGTAAACCAGGAAGGAGAAGCTTGTTCTGAGAGGTAAGTTGGGCTCCTGCACACAAAGCACTAGAATTGGCTCTGGGAATGCTCTCCACTCATACAGACTCATAGGAAGATGGTGGTGGCTGATAGGCATTGGGATGAATACAGAGCAGAGAACCACTGGGTGTTTCCTGTAGACTGAAGGCTCATGTCTCCCACCAATTCATGTATTGACATCCTAATGCCCAAGGTGAGAGTATTAGGACGGGGGTTGCTTGGGAGGTGATTGGAGCCCACAGGATTGGGATTAGTGCCCATACAAAGATGGTCTGAGACTTCCTTATCCTTTTCTACCCTGTGAGGACACAGCATAAAGATGGCCATCTATGAAGAGAAAATAGCCCTTTGTCAGACTTCGAATTTGTGGTGCCATGATCTTGGGCTTCCAGCCTCCAGAACTGTGATAAATAAACTTCTATTGTGTACAATCCCCTAGTCTATGTTACTCTGTCATAGCAGCTGGGACAGACTAAGCATTTGTGCACGGCAAAGAGCTGAGCCCTGATTTCCACACATGGATACAAGTCTCTGTAGGGTTGGGTGCACAGACATTTCTCTTCTGGGTTTCATTTTTGTAGCCCAAAGAGGAGGACTGTTTGCCCGATAAGTGAAGATAAATGTTCTTCTCCACTGGACAGGATAGATTAGGAGGCATTTGAAGTGATTCTGGATACCGACTATTTATTTGGAGTAGCAGAGGAATTACTGGAATACTAAAATACTTTCTACAGTGTCTCAAGCTTCTTCCTATGTCATTTATTGCCTAAGTAAAAACAATTAAACTCTATGATTTCCTTTTTTTATATATGTCAGATAAAATTTTATATACCACTTACTTTCACCCAAAATATAGCATGTTCTCCTTTTATGTCAGTACATGTAGATCTATGTGGACTTTTTTCATATCTGTATGGAATTCTACTAAGGGACATATTTATAGAAGGACATTTGCCATGTCTTCAGATTGTTGGGCTTTTTTTCCTATGAAAAGTATTGTATGATTATCTTGTACATTCATGTAGATATTTCTCTAGATTCTCTGGAAACTTATTACATCCATTAGTATGGCCATTAAAAGTTTTGTAGATATTTCTAATACTCTATAAAAAAAGCTAAGCCAACTTACAGTCACTCAGTGTATGACAATTCCCCCCAACCCAGACACCCATCTTAGCCCCATTGAATATATTAGTTGAAAATTTATGGATTCAAATAGTATGGAAAGTTCTCTATGGTAGAAGTCCATTCTTTATAAGAGTATTTGCTTTTGTGTTTACCATTAGGAGGTAGTTTAGTACTGTCTGTAATAATCTGTAGTGGGTAATCATATACATAGAATCATGTGACATTTCAGGTTTTTATCTATGGGTAGCCATGTACAAACCAATTTAAGTAAATAGAAAACAAACGTTCTTTTTTACTGCCTTATCTCTCTTTTATTATATATACAGGTTTAATTAAGATCAATTATTTTTTTTAGTATAATTTATTGTCAAGTTGGCTAACATACAGTGTATACAGTGTGCTCTTGGTTTTGGGGGATAGAGTCCCATGGTTCATCGCTTACATACAACACCCAGTACACATCCCAACAACTGCTCTCCTCAATGTCCATCACCCATTTTCTCCTTTTCCCCATACCCCCACCATAAACCTTCAGTTTGTTCTCTGTATTTAAGAGTCTCTTATGGTTTGTCTCCCTCTCTGTTTGAAATTACTTTTTCCTCTTCCCTTCCCCATCGTCTTCTGATAAGTTTCTCAAGTTCCACATATGAGTGAAAAGATATTCTATCTGTCTTTCTCTGACTGACTTATTTCACTTAGCACAATACCCTCCAGTCCCATTCACATTATTGCAAATGGCAGGATTTCATTTTTTCTCATTGCTGAGTAGTATTCCATTGTATATATAAACCACAACTTTTTTATCCATTCATGAGTTGGTGGACATTTAGGCTCTTTCCATAATTTGGCTATTGTTGAAAGCATGGCTATAAACATTGGGGTACATGTGCACCTATGAATCAGCACTCCTGTATCCTTTGGGTAAATTCCTAGTAGTTCGATTGCTGGGTCATAGGGGAGTTCTTTTTTCAATTTTTGAGGAACCTCCACACTGTTTTCCAGAGTAGCTGTACTAGTTTGCATTCCCATTCAAGAGGGTTCCCATTTCTCCACAACCTTGCCAGATTCTGTTGTTTCCCGAGTTGTTGATTTTAGCCACTCTGATAGGTGTGAGGTGGTATCTCAGTGTGGTTTTGATTTGTATTTCCCTGATGAGGAGTGATGTTGATCATTTTTTCATGTGTCTGTTGGCCATCTGGATGTCTTCTTTGTAAAAGTGTCTGTTCGTTTCTTCTGAAGTTTTCTTCACTGGATTATTTGTTTTTCAGGTGTTGAGTTTGGCAAGTTCTTTATAGATTTTGGATACTAACCCTTTATCTGATACCTGATATGTCATTTGCAAATATCTTCTCCCATTCTGTCGGTTGCCTTTTAGCTTTGTTGACTGTTTCCTTTGCAGTGCAGAAGATTTTTATTTTGATGAGGTCCCCAATAGTTCATTTTTGCTAGTATTTCCCTTGCCTTTGGACACATATCAAGCAAGAAATTACCACGTCTGAGGTCAAAGAAGTTGTTGCCTGTATTCTCCTCTAGGGTTTTGATGGTTACTTGTCTTGCATTTAGGTCTCTCATCCATTTTGAGTTTATTTTTATGTATGGTGTAAGAAAGTAATAAAGACCAATTCTTAAACTCTCTCAAGAAAATATTAACTGGGGTCATTCCTCCAGATATCCCAAACAAGTGATATAATTGGTTTTTTACTATTACCCGCCCCCCCAGTTATGTCTCCATAAATCAGACTGTCAGTAATAACTCTACATCTACAGGCAGCAATGAAGATTCTGTCATCTTCACAGGCCTGTCAAACAGTATCACCTTCTCAGATACTAAAGATGGATCCTACAGTGAAGGAGGGGACTGGGGGCAGTCAGCTGGATCATGAAGTTGCCAGATAATGGAATAGTGGTAGCACATGGTGACATGGTCCCCAGAGCACAGGTTTGTAACATCATAAGTATCTGCTACCCCTGCTGAGTATGCGGTTTTTTAGGTCATGTGGTTCTGACCTGAAATACATGTTCTGGACAGGAATGCTTCCTGGACTATGAGGAAAGGTGGTAAAAATGGATAGCTGGTAAAGGCTGTGCAGGTGAACAAGGTCAGGGCCAAATAGCATTGGGTCCTGAAGATTTGAGACCAGATTTGTCCTGTGTATTCTATGCCTTGTAGACAAATCCTGACACCTAAAATCCTTTAGGGCAGGGCTTCTTAAAATGATGTCATTTATCTCCTGGGTTCATGGATAGACTTCAGGCAGCTTTTATTAGTCAGGGTTCTCCAGAGAAACAGAACCACAGGGTGTATGTATAGAGAATGAAACTTATGATAAGGAATTGGTCCACATGCCCATTAAGGCTGAGAATTCCCAAGATCTATAGCCAATAAGCTGGAGACACAAAAGATCACACGGTATAGCTCAGTCCAACTGGGAAGACTTGAGTACCAGGTGCTAGACCTAGAGAGCCAATGGTCCAAGTTCCAGTCCAAATGATGGCAGGCATCAGGCCCAAGATGAGCCAGTGTTTCACTTCCAGTCCCAGCTAAAAGTCAGGCAGCAGGAGGAGTTCTCCATTACTCATGAGAGAGTCAGTTGGTTTTTTTTTTTTAACCTATTTAGGCCTTCAACTGAGTGGATGAGTGTTGCCCATATTAGAGAGAACAATCTGCCTTACCAGTATACCAATTCCAATGTTCATCTCATTCTAAATCATCATCACAAACACATTGAGAATGCTTGAACAGATGTTCAAATTATTTTCTGACATAGTCAAGTTGACACATAAATTTAACTATCACAATTCAAGTCCTTGTCCACTTGGCATACTCACACATCTTCTCTAGCTAGATAAAGACAATGACAAGATCATAATTCCTAAATGATCCAACTAAGCTGATACAACCAAAAATGCACTAATGCCTTCCCCCACAGATGAAATAAGGTTCTTGAGTGATATTTACTCTTGTCCTTGATACCCCAAAACTAAAATACTGCAATGTAAAATCAACAATGACTAAATACTACGACACAAAATCGCACATTTTATGTCACATGATAAAGCAATAAGAGAGGGAAAAAACAAATATATTTTATGCACACACATACTCATGTTTTAACGCTAAAATTGAAAGGAAATGTTCGTGGTAATGACAGCCCTCATTCTGGAAGTGGGGGCCACATGGTACTACATATCTAGTATTTATAACTAATTTCTTCCACAGGCTCTGTCTCTTTCCCCAATACTGGAGAAGGACCATTCTGCATCCCTTGGCCCTCAGAAAGCACCTCAGCTGGTCATGATTCTTTACCTGGTGTGGGGCCGCAACCTTCATCCTGGAAGGGTTTTAGGCCATAACTAGCCTGCTGCATTGGGTTGCTGTAATTTTCTAGTGACTTTAATCACAGGGCACCCTAAGGTATCTCCTGTATTCCAGACTTAATCTCCTTTATTTCCATTGTGGAGTAGCAGTCCAATTTCTCCCTGGTAGTGAGGATAATCCACCTCAGGCAGTACCATAGCTCCTCTTTTACCTGTTGACTCAAAGGTGTGAGAAACCTAAGTGGCTAGGCAGCTCTTAACTTCCAGCTCAATGGACTCATGTGCATATTCAGGTGGAAGCATTTCTCCTCCTGTAACTAGGGCATCTAGGGCAGAAGAGAATAAGGTGGTAAGAACAGGAAGCATGAATTTTACTAGTGGATCACTAGGAGTAACACTGAGAGCTGTCACGCTGATACCACCCCTTGATTCTTGGACCTTAGAAGTCTGGCTATTGGAGAAATAGCACCATCTTGGATGCTGATTCAGACCACATATAGACTGCTAGAGAGCCTTGTCTCAGTCCTGCAAGATATTGCCATGCAGCTGGTGCTGTAACTGAGTCTTCATAAGGCCATCCTACAATTCTATCAAGCTGGCTGTTTTGGATGTTAGGGAACACGATAATACCAGTGGATTCCATGAGCATGGGACCATTGTTGCACTTCACTTGCTGTCAAGTGAGGTCCTTAAGTATGGTGATGCTGTGTAGGATGCCATAATTGCATTGAATGGCTGGTAGTTTTGGCAAAAGCATTGCATGTGGGGAAGGCAAACCTGTATCCAGACTATTACAGGAAGAACAAATGCTGTCTCTTCCATAATGGAAGTGGTCCAACACAATCAACCTGCCACCGGGTAGCTGGCTGATCACCCTGGAGAATGGTGTCCTATCAGAGAATCAGTGTCAGTCTTTGCCGCCAGCATATTGGGCACTCAGCAGTGGCCATAGCTAGTTTGTCTTTGTGAAAGAAGTCTATGTTGCTGAGCTCATGCATAATCTCCACTGCTGCCACCATGGCCACTTTGTCTATAAGCCCATTGGGCAATACCGGGGCGGGGGGGGCTTTGATAAGAGGCTGACTGCTATTCACAAAACGGGTCACCCTACCCACTTGATTATTAACATCCTCCTCTGCTGAGTTCACCTTTAGTGAGCATTCACACAAGACACAAATATCTTCACACCTTCTACCCATTAAGAAAGGTTTGTTCACACACCTGCTACACACATTTCCTTGGAACCACTTATCCAATCATAGTCTTTCCATGTCTTTAATCATCCTACCAAACCATGAGACACAGCTCACAAATCAGAATATAATAACATGTTTGGCCATATTTCCTTCCAAGTGAACCACCAAGTCTATAACTGGAAGTTCTGCCCCTGGGTAGAATTTCTCTTCCCTACTGTCTTTTACAGATGTCTCAGAAAAGACTGTAATGCTGTAGCTGTGTACTTTCAAGTGAACCAACCCATTTTGAAGAACGACCTATAAACCTGGCCTGAATCTTATCTGTCAATAGAGAACTCCCTGTGAGGCCATAGGTGCAGGCTGATTCAAAGAAGGCAGGGTGGGGGCCGTAGACATTTGGGTGCTCCCTAGGGTAAATTTCTCATGCCTTCAGGGCCCACTTGGGCCTAATTGTGCATATACCACTTCCAAATGATGAAAGGGTGTTGAGGTGCATATCCAACTTTATGGCTTCATTCATCAGATAACATCCATGCATGATGGGCAGCCCAGATCACACTGTAAACTGAAGACCTGTGGTTAAATATTCAGTTCTATTAAGGCTCAGGAGCAGGCCATGACCTTATTCTCAAAAGGAGAATATAGCTTTCTTCCAAAACCCTCACTGCCTGTGCTGTGATTCACCTACAGGAGCCTGCCAAAGACTCCAAACAGCACCCCTATCTGCCACTGACTTCAAGCACCATTGAATGGCACCCAAATGACAGAATGGACACATAGCTATTATACTTGTTACAGAGCGTTCTCTTATTTCTGAGCCCCACTCAAAACCAGCAGTGTTTTGGTTAATCAGTAAATAGATAGGACATGACATCCCCAGGAGGAATAGGTTGTTTCCAAAATCAAAGATGCCAAAACTCCAAGGAAGCCTTGTACCTCTTCTTTGGTTGGTGGGTAGGGTGGATGCTATAACATATTCTCCTTAGAAGAGATCCTTCCACCAGCCTACACTTTTGGGCACCTAGAAATTTCACAGAAATAGAACGCCCTAGAATTTTTATCTGATTTATTTCTCACCCTCTAAAACAAAGAATGTCAAATCAGCATAATGTCATCAATGCAATTGACCACTGTAGGGATAGGTCCTGTCTTTGTCTGCTTCACTGCCATAATAAAATACCATAGACTGGGCAGTTTAAAGAGCAGACATTTATTTCCTCCAGTTCCAGAGGCTGGAAGTTCAAAACAAGGTGATGATTGTTTAGGTCTCTGGTGAGAGATCCCTTCTTGTCTTGCACATGGCCACCTTTCTGTTGTCTTAAAAATGGCCATTCTTTGGGTATGTGCTTGGGGAGAGACAGAGATCAGTTTCTCTGTACCTTCTTATATTGCCACCAATCTTATTAAGTTAGAACCCCACATTTATGACCTCTTTTAACATTAATTACCTCTTGAAGCTCTATATCTAAACACAGCCACACTGAGGGTTGACCTTGGACACTGTTGCTGAAAGTGAGGACTGACGGTTTTCTGCAGGAGAAATAGTGCTAGCCATATTGTTCAGACTTATATTTTACCCGGGAAATTTCCCCATAGGTAAGAATTAGTTTTCTCCTGATGAAAAATGTTTTCTTCATGTTTTCTTCTTAATTTAATCATCCGGGCTTTAGAATTACTAAAGTGGGCTGCGCTAGCATGTAAAATAATTAGCATTAAAAATATTTAGCATGTAAAAATATAAAAACATTTTTAAAAGAATGTTAGTGTCCTACAAAAGTCTTAACATGAAGTGTTTCTGGAGTGCAATGAGGAATTCACTTCTGCACCAGGGAGCCACAGAGCTGGCTGGGGCCACAGGCCCCAATGATCCGCCATTCCAGCATTATACTTCCATTCCTTAGGTGTGGACAAGAGGCAATGTTCATTCATTCAACAAAGATTTTTTTAGGACCTAAAGGAACATGATGATGATGGATCAGCAGGCAAAGGCAGACAATAATCAAATAAATATGTATTCATTCAGGACACTGAGTTTGGAATTGAATAATTCTGGGTTCAAATATTGACATTGCTTCTTACTAGCCCTGTATAACCTTGGGCAAGACCCTTTACCTTGCAGAGTCTCCATTTTTTCATCAGTAAAAGGGGATTAAAAATAACTACATCTGAGTGGTATTGTAAGAATGATAGAGGATACATTATATGTTGGTCAGCATACAATCCCTAGCATGTAGCTACTACTATTATTCTTAATGATGTTCTGGAATTTATTAAGATCCCTAAACCATCAAAACATCCCCATTGAAGTCATGCTTTTAGACATATCACTGAAGGTTATAGAATTATCAGACAACACAGAAAAATAATAGAACATGTGACAAGGTCTTGAGGTTTGGGGAGGGCAGAGAACCTGAGGTCATAGGAACAGCAAAATTGGACAGAGGATTAGCAACACAAGGCCATAAATACTCACCTGGGGCCATTCCAACACGTTGCCTCAAGTGTGCTCTGTGCTCAGGATTGGATGGAGAGTGAAGGACTAACATGCCCCTGGAGTCTCTCAACCAAACAGGCTTTCATCATCATAGCTTTCTGCCCTGCATTTCCCTGTTTGTTGAGCCTAAGTGTTCATGACACACTGAAATAGGTCACCTTTGGGCAGATCTTTGGGCAAAATGCAATGCTGAGTCCAGGCTTTGCCTTGGTGAACTTTGCTCATCAGTGATTCATCTGAGAAGCTGGTGTTCTTCCTTCTCTTCTCATGTTCTCAGAAATATGAAAACCAAGTGAAATGACTTTGTAGATTTCCAGCAGCGTCAGTCTACAATTGGTCCAGGCAAATTGGACTTGCCAGAAGACATGACTAAAGAATTACCTTAAATTTTCAGTCTCTATGTCCTGGGTTTATCCATAAACTAATGGAAATACAGTGGTTCACTGTAAAAGTAAAGAGCATGTAAATGTTTCATTACCAAGTAGAACAATCAGCCAAACCAGTCACTTGGCTCATGAGCAATGTCACACATTCCTTACGTTGTGCCCATGGGGAGAGGACAGTAATGCAAGGTAGCTCTGGCTTGCCTCATCCCATTAGAGCTTTCATAAACAAATTGGCAGTGGCGGTTTTCAAGGAGTCCCAGAGGGACTTTGGCCATTTACCTTCCAGCAATTTCTTCATTACTGTTTTTCATTTTTCTTCCTTCTTCCTTCCTTCCTTCCTTCCTTCCTTCCTTCCTTCCTTCCTTCCTTCCTTCCTTCCTTTTCTTTCTTTCTTTCTTTCTTTCTCTTTCTCTCTCTCTTTCTGTTTTTCTTTTTTAGTTAAAACACAAATAAGTAATCATTATGAAGACTTTAGAAAGTACAGGGGCTCCTGGGTGGCTCAGTCAGTAAAGCGTCTGACTTAGGCTCAGGTCATGATCTCACGGTCCGGTCCGTGGGTTTGAGCCCCACATCGGGCTCTGTGCTGACATCTCAGAATCTGGAGCCTGTTTCAGATTCTGTGTCTCCCTCTCTCTCTGCCCCTCCCCAGCTCGTGTTCTGTCTCTCTCTGTCTCAAAAATAAATAAACATTAAAATTTTTTTTAAAAAAAGAAAGTACAGATAAGCAAAATGAAAAAAAATATGCATCTCAAATCCCAGTCTATTTTCTTGTAGCCTCTTGAAACCAGCAGACAACTGAATATAGTCCAAAAAGCACTCTCCATTGGATAATGGCCTTTGTTCACCTTAATAACTCTTATTCTATTGAACAGATGAATGAACTGAAAGTTGGAGAGGCTTGGCAGCTTCCTCAGCTGGTGAGTAGGAGGCCAGGGATTGATCTCAGGAGCTGTAACTCCAGACACAGCAGCACACAGGGCTATACCAGACCCAGAATTGAAGGCTGGCTGTCAGTAAAGATCATTAAAGAGTATTGCAGACAACAGCCCATGCTTTATGCTGCACTCTTGGGGACAGCAACCAAGGACCACACTCCTCCCTGGGGCCCCACATCATTACCCTAGGCACAGTCCCTAACCCTCTGCCACTGTGTCCATTCAACATTTCTGGAAAGAGCCTCTTGTGTTTGTGACTGTGCACTGACTCATGGGGAGACCTTCCCTCCTCCCCCCCGGGAACTACCACCCTCTTCTCCTAGAACACCCCCCACTCCTGAATTATTTCTTCTAGAGCAGATCCTGGGGTGCAGTTGTCAGGACTGAGGGGAGACTGTATCAGATGCTGAGAGAGACCCCTGAGCCACCTGCAGACCTGTGTCATGTGTGACACAGGGTAGTGATACTGTCTAAAATGTCTGTGTTCTTTCCTGTTTGTGTTCCATTTCTAGGGATAGGTCCCCTATACAGCCAGGGACATCCCTGTCTCATGGACAATGAGGATTTCAACAGCAGGAATGCAAAGAGGAAAATGAGTCACTTTTCAGCAATGATATCTCAGTGAGAATTCCTGAGTTCACAAGGGTCCTGAAAGCCAAATTTTCAAGAAAAAACAAACAAACAAACAAACAAAACCAAAAGATTTTCTAATCACAGGGAGAGAGAATACCTGCTGAAACCTGGCTGTTATCAAGGAATAAAGTGTCCATTGCTTAGTGGAATGGGACACGAGGGGAGATGGGTCTTCCCAGCAAGGGGAGAAGGTCAGGAGTTTCTCAAAGACTGAGGTGGGTAGACTACTTGCACTCATGTTATGCTAGGCTGGCCTAGAGAGTGTGTGCTCTGGAATATCCCCAGGCACAGCTTGTGACATGGAGGGGAGCAAGTTATGCATACTGGGATGACCAAGGGCTGAAAACAGAGATTGTTTTTAAAACTACAATGCCTTTGCACAACCATGGGGAGAAGGAAAAGCTCCATGAATGAGAGGCTAGATTTTGCATGGGTGGCTCTAAGTCACATTTGTTTTAAGAAGGATAAACAAATATGGTACTTCTCAGTAGTGTGGAGAGTAATTATGCCCAAAGTATGGGTTATATACATGGTTGAGTATTAAAAAAAAGCTAATTAGTTCACAGAAAATGGAAGGAAGTGGCAGACGGTTGATGCATTATGGGGAACCGAGGTTTACACTCCCTTCTTAGGCTCATCTTAGGATTCCAGTGGATTCACCTTCACTTCCAGGTCTACTCAGATACTAGCAAGGATTAAGGTTAACACACATTAAAAGAACATGCCAGAGTCTCTCTAACATGTTAGGACATTTTGGCTGCATCAGCCGTGTGTGCTCAGATTTTCGTTTCTCAGTCCTGACTGGGGAACTCCTTCCACACACCCCACTCTCCTTCACCCTGAGTTGTGTGCATTCTGGTGGCAAAGAAAACTGTTCTAAGCTCCATGACCCATGATTTGCACAGTGGAGGCTCAGTGAGCTCAGAGGAACCCAAGCAGTCTGGGCACAAATCCAGCACAGACTGTGCCAAATGGTGTTACTAGAAAGGTCAGGCTTGGTGCCAAGGATCACGTGCACAGGAGGAGATCCCACCCCAGCACCCAAGGCTTGGGTTGAAGGCAGGTGACTTGTGGTTCCCATGGCCCCCTCCTCTAGGCACTACAGCAGTCCACACAGCACGCAAGCATTTGCAGGTAACATACACAGCCTGCCCCATCCCTGCTGGCTCAGAGCTCATGATGGAAGATAGGTGGAGCAGGAAGAAGGTCCTGGCTGGCTGGTCACCATCACAGACTGAGGACATGGACAATGGGACTATCCAAGGGGAGGGAGAAAATCTGGAACACTTGGTCTTAAACCCGTTTCTCTGATTATAAAAATGGGACACTTTGCAAGCAGAAATGTAACGAAGAAAACAAAATGACTCAATTCTCAACACCAATGTAGCCCATATTTCAGCGTACTTCTTTGCATAACATTAGTCCAAATCTGACAAAATCTATGGGGTTTCAGAAGGATGAGTTTGTCCATACCCTGTGTTGGGAACAACCATTGTCAGGAACAGAACTGTCTAGTGCTCCATAGGCTCATGGTTGCCGAGAGCAGAGCAGATTGCTAAATGTCAGGTATTTTTATAGCTCATTGAGTTTCCATTGTGAGGATAAGACATTAGAATAGACTTTGTATACAGTATGATAAAAAGATAATTTCACAGAAAACAATGAAATCATACTTTGGAAACATTTTTGCTAACTGCTGACCCCTAGTGGTGAAACGTGACAGGCCTCATAGAGAAGCCACCATTGCACACTTTGGGAATTTCCCTTTGACTGCCCAGAGAGACGAGGTAGAAGGTCATCTTTGAGATATGATAGCACTTGGAATGAGTTATCCATGGTCACTTACTCTGTGAGCTGTTGGCAGGAATGCAAACAGAGCCCCCATCCCTGGGTAAATACTTAAAGTATAAAGTTACAGCAAATAAAGAGGGAAATAGCATATGTCCTGCCTCCTACTTATGCAAATACACTGTTCAGACTACCTGGAAGGAGGGACTCGTTAAAATTCTGATTNGGGCCCACAGCCATGGACACCCCAGTCTCACCTCTGTATCCAGCCACACCAGCCTGCCTGTGGCGGGGAGGCCGGGGGGAGGGCGCACAGAGAATATTCCAAGGCAGGAGCCAAAATTTAGGAAACCCATAGCCCTTGCTCCTCACTCCCAGGTGTAGGATGGCCTGACTTTCTTAACGTTGGGCCTCATTTACCTGTTACTACTTCCCTGCCCTAAAAAATTTACAGGGAACACTCTGGCTCAATCTCCAGGTTCAAATTATACAGGTTGTTCATGTAAATGCTGAAAGCTAGAAAATGAATTTAGCTAGAGCACCTGAGACTGGCAGTAAGGCCCACTTTTCACCTAGCTTCTAGGCTCTATAATCTGCCGCTGCTGGTCAGACATTCCTATACAATGTTCTTTATGGGCATAGCCTAGATGTCCTCTTTTAAATTATAATGGCTTTTGCTTCCATTTTTAAAAATGTCCTACAAGGGGGTGCCTGGGTGGCTCAGTCGGTTATGTGTTGAACTCTTGATTTTGGCTCCGGTCGTGTTCTCATGGTTTGTGAGTTTGAGTCCTTACTGGGCTCTATGCTGACAGGACAGAGCCTCTTGGATTCTCTCTCTCTTCACTTTCTGCCACTCCCATCATAGAGGTCTCCCTCTCTCTCTCAAAATAGATGAATAAATTAACAAAAATAATAAATAAAATATCCTACCAGATGTAGAGAGAAATTAGAATAATGACTATTTATGACTATTCACTCCCCCCCCCAGCCCCAGTGGAAACAGGACCAAAATTTCCCCTAGGTCCTCCTACAAAAGATCTGCAAAAGGCCAATTTTCAGAACTAATAGAAGCCATGTTTCAGGTGTGTACCCAGAAAGAAGATTTTGTTAAAAAGCTTTACACAGACTTCACAAAAGTACAAATCTTTTGATTCCCATTTCAGTGAAAATTCTTTCCGATATAAAAACAAAAACAAATACAAAAATGTTTTGGACCAATCCCTTGATATTCAATCAATGTACATTATTTTCTCTCTCCTAACAATTATAAATCTTGTCTTAAAATGGAAAGATAGCCAAGGATCATCTGAGACTTGGGGGGAGGAGGAGAGAAAAGTGTCCCTTCAAAAAATTTTACTTACTGGGGCGCCTGGGTGGCTTAGTCGGTTAAGCATCTGACTTTCGCTTAGGTCATGATCTCGCGGTTTGTGGGTTTGTGGGTTCGAGCCCCGCGTCGGGCTCTGTGCTGACTGCCACCTCAGAGCCTGGAGCCTGTTTCAGTCTGTGACTCCCTCTCTCTCTGACCCTACCCTGCTCATGCTGTCTCTCTCCTAGAAATAATAAAAAAATTTTTTACTTACTTACTCCATTGTTTAATTTAGAGACAGTTTTAAAAATACAAACAGCTAAAAGGGCTCTTGTGCCTGGACTCTGCCACCTCCGATATCAGTAAGATATGCTCTTAATTTCTACCTTGAAGAAAATTTAAAATATTCTCTTTGCAGCATTATGAGATAAATTTTATACCCCCTTCTTCTTCAAGACCTAAAAGTCATTCTTTGAAATGTAAACACTAGAGAAAAGAGAGTCATCAGAAAAACAAAAGAGGGAGATATTTGAAAAATGTGACATTAATGTCCTCTCCTGAAAATTAGTATTGTTCTTCCTATCTTATCTGTGTATATGTCCATATATGTTGTAAATGTGAGATGATTTCCATTCCCCCAGACCCTATTGCTAACATTAAGTTGTGAAAGAGCTCTATTTAGTTGAAGTCAAGTGCTTGTAAAAATTGGGCATTCTAAAATTCAAAAAGATAGAAACCACCTGAAATGTTTTCAAGTTCATGTGATTTGGGAAAATATTTGTTACTAAAGGTAATTTAAGGTTATTGGTTTAATTAAAATAGACATGTCTTTAGAAATATTAGCATTAAATATGAGACTTTAATTATTGTGTGTTTGCTAAAATTCAAATAAGTTTAGGCTAGCTCTATTGCAAAATTAGTCAAAAAATGATATTAGGATGGACTTGTGTATTTTTTATTAGAGAAAAGAAAGTGGTTTTTCTCTTAACTTGAGGCTGATTGTTTGGGTACAAAAACAAACAAACAAACACAACAACTTAGGACAATATCTGAAAATCAGAATTAAAGTTGTAGAAGGTTTATGGAAAAAGAATCTTTGGAGAGGAGTGTTGTGTTTGGTCAGTAAGAACTAAAATTAAAATAAACTTGGGGCACCTGGGTGGCTCGGTCGGTTAAGTGCTGGACTTTTAATTTCCGCTCAGGTCATGATCTCACAGTTCATGAGATAGAGCCCCACATCCGGCTCTATGCTGACAGTGCTGAGCCTGCTTGGGATTCTCTCTCTCCCTCTCTCTCTGCCCCTCCCCAGTTTGTTCTCTATCTCTCTCTTTTTCTCTCTCTCCCCCAAATAAATAAACATTAAAAAGAATTAAAAACATAAAATTAAGATACATTTAAGTAATAAATTTTGTTTTGAGAGAGAGAATGTGTGTGAGCAGTGGAGAGCGGCAGAGGGGGAGAGAGAGAGAGAGAGAGAGAGAATACCAAATAGGCTCCACACATATCATGGAGCTGGACTAGGGGCTTGATCCCACGATCATGACCTGAGACTAAATCAAGAGTCCACAACTCAACCAATAGTGCCACCCAGGTGCCCCAGAAATGAGTTTTGATATTAAGTACCCTAGGGCAGGGTCATACTTTAGCTCAGGTCATGATCTTATGCTTTGTGAGTTCAAGCCCCATTGGGCTCTACACTGTCAGTGGGATTCTCCCTCTCTCTCTCCACCCCTCAGCCACTTCCGTGCTCTCTCTCTCTCCCTCTCTATCAAAATAAATAAGTAAACTATATATATATATCACCGTGGTGGAAAATTTGTTTTTTCTTTGTTAAAAGAACAAAGTTTTCTTTAACTAATGGTTGGCCATTAATTAAAAATTATAAACAAAGGTTTTTCTTTACCTTTAAAGTTATCTATCTGATGCCCCAAAAAAGAGAGGATTCTATATATTGTGAAGATAATCTTCTATGTCTATACAGTTTTTGAAACCTTAAGAAAACTGAATCTTCTTATTAAAAGAGCTAAATTTTGCTCATAACTATATAATATTTGACATCTTTTTTTTTTTTTGCCTTTGACGTCTTTTATCGTCACTTTGGTTAAATGGATAACTATTGCCACATAATGACCAGTGATCGCATCTAATCAAATGTTCCAAACTTTTGAAATATTCCCAAAATATTTGAAATTTCCCAAAATAAAACTCTGAAATCAAGTCTTTTCACCACAATCTAACTGAAATTTTCAAGAGAGTTCCTGGGACATTTCAAAGATTTTCTGAGAAATTAAACTAATTAGACGTTCTTTGTGTGTTAAAAATGATATAAATTAAAACATTTTGAGTAAGTGATGCTAAATCCTGTTAGATTATAGTTGTGTAGAGAAGTCATTAAAATAAATGTTTCAAAAATCATATAAAGCCCACATAGACTTGATGTCCAGGTCTGTTATTGTACTGAAGTATTGTGTGCCATAAAACAACCAAGTGTCCTTGTCAATTGCATTGTCATGAACTCTCACCAGCTTTTTCACCATGGCCATTATCAAGCTTTTTATCACCTACAGACATTTATACTTCTACTCATATACTTTTATAAAGCTTCCTGCCCATGTGCTTCATCTTCAGTGAGGCTCACTAAAAAATATTAAAAAACAAAACAAACAAACGAAAAAAAAGAAACAAAACCTCTGAATGCAGATTTCTGATAACCTTAAGGTCATAAAACCAAGCTATGTAAAAATATCCAGAACCAGTGGAAAAACTGGATTCAAGCAGAACAAGACTTAATAACATAGTACTATGAACCAAGGAGGATTGGTAGAATTTTTATGACTTTATGCTCATATAAATATTTGTTTTGTTTTTCCAGAGTTGGGAAACTTTTTCTTTTCATCTAACTGACTTCTAGAAATTTGATGCACTGCACTGTTGAAAGCAGGATTGAAACAGCTATCTTTTCTCCCCACCTGAACCCTTCAAAATTCAGAACCTCAGTGAGTTCTCTTATATTTTTATGTCAATATATTTATTTGCATACGTTCAATAAGAATCTGTTTTCCTTACAACAAGGACACATTGGAAACACTGGTTACATTACCAAGGCTTTGACTGGAACGTCCTCTCTGGAAAAGACGTTCACACACTCAGATCTGACCAGACAGCTTTAAGGAAATAAGGTTGACATTATGGAGCCTATAAAGCCCTATGAAGATGTCGGCCCAGTACCTTGTTACAGCAGCCTTACCAGGTGAGTAAAGAGGGTCGCTTCTTGACAGGTACAGGGACCTCAGGATATTTGGGGAACCTTGAGTAGAGAGGAATCCACCCAAATCTATAGGTATTGCAGGAGAACTCTGAGGGCAAGTATTTAGGTTGGCCCCTGGCTTTGAGAGGCTATTAAAAGTTCCACTGAGAAATTTCTTATGAAAAATTCCCTCAGAACAAGTTTTAAAGAGCCTACATGATCAATCACTTTTATTTTATTTTATTTTATTTTATTTTATTTTGTTTTGTTTTATTTAAATTCAAGTTAGTTAACATATAGTGTAGTCTTGGCTTCAGTAGAACTGAATGATTCATCACTTACATACAATACTCAGTGCTCATCTCTCAGTTACTTCCCATCACCCATTTAACCCATCCTCCCACCCACCTCCTTTCCAGCAGCCCTCAGTGTGTTCTGTGTATTTAAGAGTGTCTCATGGTTTGCCTCCCTGTCTGCTTTTATCTTACTTTTCCTTCCCTCCCCTATGTTATATGTTGTGTTTTTCAAATTCCACATAGGAGTGAAATCATATGTCAATCACTCTTCTTGCTGTACTTAGGTAAATAATCAGGGCAAGTATTTTTCAAAACTAGACTTATTTTGCAAATAAATTAATGTTAATTTAAATATGTTTGGTAGAAATGAAGTGATATAAAGAATATATATATTTCAGTCACACAACTTTGTAGATAATAGATCCTAGTATTGTTCACCATAAAAACCAGATTCTGATTTCTACAAGTGTCTTCCCATGCCTGGCAATGATTCTCCAAACTACCATGTTAGGGACTGTGCCTAGGGTAATGACTTTGGGGAAACAGTCAGGGGGATGTGAAGTTCCTTGGACTGTAGCATGAAACATTAACTCTTGTCCTTTGTAGCTCTCTTCCATTATCTTCACCGACTGTCAGCCTTCCATCTCAGGTCTGGCACAGCCCTGTGGCACTACGTGCTGCTTGGTCTGGAGTTACAGCTTACAGCTAGCTCCTGAGATAAAAATCTGGCTCCCTGTTTGCTGGTTAAGGAAGCAAACCTAAGCTTTAGTTCATTCATCTGCAAGATGAGATAAAGGTTATTATGGTGATCAAGGCCATCAGTCAAAACAGTGTTCTTGAGTGAGTCATAAATCCCAGTCACCTACTGGTTTCAAGAGGCCACAACGAAGTAGACTGGGATTTTGGATGTTCTTTTTTTTTTTTAATCTTGCTTACCAGAACTTTGTCATATTTTCAAAATGATTACTTGTTTTTATTTTTTAATTAAAAAAAAAAACCAGAAGAAATTGCTGGAAGGGTAATGGCCAAGGTCCCTCTGAGAATCCTTAAAAACAGCCACTGCCAAGTTCATGAAAGCTCTAGTGGGAGGAGACAAGCCAGGGAAATGGTTCATTCCTGTCCCATCCCCAGGACAACCATGTAAGCAACATGTGGCACTATTGCTCATGAGCCAGGCAGCTGGTTTGATTAATTATTCCACTTGATAATTGAACATTCACATACTCTGTGTTTTTACCAAAAAAAAACCCAAACCCACTGCCATTTCCATTAGATTACAAGTAGAGACTATAATTTTAAGACTATAATTTCACTCATATTTGCTGACAAGTCCAGTTTGGAGAGTGAATCCACTAGAAATGGAGAAAGTACTTTCGACCTGCTGATTATTTTTCTGAGAATGTGCAAGAAGAGAGGGGAAGAACCCCAGCTTCCCAGATGGATCACCGATGAGCAAGGTTCACTGAGTTGAGTCCAGGAGGCAGCATTGCATTTTGCCCAAAGATCTACCCACAGTTGACTTCTTTCAGTGCATCATGCCCATTTGGGGGCTCAACAAGCAGGGAAAAGCTGAGCAGAAAGCCGTGATGATGGAAGCTGGTTTGGTTGAGAGACTCCAAGTGCACCTTAGTCCTTCACTCTCCATCCAACCTTGAATGCAGAGCACACCTGAGGCAGTGTATTGGAATGGCTCCAGCTGAGAGAGTTGTGGCCTTCTGACCCTAACCCTCTGTCCATTGCTGATGTGTCCTGTGACCTCAGGTGCTCAGTCCTACACAGACATCAAGGGCTTGTTATGTGTCCTATTATTTCTGGACTGTGATATATCCAAAAATATATATTCTTTTTTTTTTAATTTTTTTTTTAAATTTATTTCTGGGAGAGAGAGAGAGACAGCGTGAGCAGGGTAGGGTCAGAGAGAGAGGGAGTCACAGACTGAAACAGGCTCCAGGCTCTGAGCTGGCAGTCAGCACAGAGCCCGACGTGGGGCCCGAACCCACGAACCGCAAGATCATGACCTAAGCGAAAGTCGGACGCTTAACCGACTAAGCCACCCAGGCGCCCCCAAAAATATATATTCTTAAATCTTCAGTGGTATATCTTAAGATATGACCCAAACAAAGGCATTTTGATGATAAGGAGCCTCTTAAATTCCAGAACATCATTATGAATAATAGTAGTAGCTACATGCTACTTGTGTGCTGATCACCATACAATTTATCATCTATAATTTTGCAATATTCTTCAGAAGTAGTTATTTTAAAACCAAATGTCACCTCAACTGAGTTCAAACTGGTTTTTAATACAGAACCTAATTGTAATTTCCAACTACTCCACCAATGTAATATTAACCTGTCACTCAGGAAGTTTTCAATCTGGTCCAATGAGTCGGCCACTTGGGTCCTCTCTGTTCCTGGTGAGGTAGAAACCATGCTTTGTCCCCTAGAAAGAGGCATTGCCAGGAGCAATCCTTTGCTAATAAGTCTCTGGCCACTCTCTTCTATAAAAATCTTCCATTTTGTACCACTCTTGTATCCACATTTCTACCTGCTCAGTGGGGTCCTTCCTATTCATGAAGCATTTCAGAAAGCCACTTGGAGCTCCAAATTTACTTGGTTGGATTTTGTTAGTTACCAGAAGGAAGAATTTCCTCTGTCCTTTAAGGTCCTTCAAGTTCGGCTAAGAACCTAATTGATGTTAGGCAGATTTACAGGAGAAAATCAAATGTAGTTTCATATATACAGGGAATCCATGTTGGCATGGAATTCTAAAGACAGGCAACATGAGGCTCACAGGACATCCTGAGATAAGGAGAAGGGTCAGGGCTGGGTACAAAAAGAAGGAAGACCACTGGTAAGCAGGTGAGAAGAGATGTTTGGAAAACAGTGTTTATCCTGTTGTGCAGGTTAGTTTCTCAGGTAGGAGGACTCCCTAGGTTAATGTCTTCTTCCTTCTACAGGCAGATAGTTGAGGGGGAGGTCAAGAGTTTTTCCTGAATCAGCTGGGTTTTGATTGCTTTTAACTCAAAAACAATCTTTATGCCTAAATGGCTCTCTTGGGGCAGCCTATCCTTGGCCCCTCCACATTTAAAAGATTTACTCCAAAAGGTGACATGTAATCATTTGTTTTTAACAATTATGTGCAGATTACTTAAAAAACTTTATTAAGCATTAGATAAATCAGTTTTATCATAAATTACTTTTTTTTGGTGTGATGGGAGATCTGATAAGAGATAACATAACTTATTTGGTTAGCGAACTCAGGTAGAATAAAAGTCTGTTTATTTACTGTTGATAACTCTAAAGATGTGTTTGTGTTAATTAAACAATCAAACTTAAAATACCTTATCAATTAATTTCTTAGATCTTTTGAGCTTGAAAGCACCTGGGTTAGTTTCTACCTTTTGGAGTTTTAGAATGCCCAGTGCTTACTGTCATTTACCTTCAAATTAACTAAATAGAGGTCTTCACAAAGTAATTTTAGCAAAGCCATCCAAATGCAGAAGCATTTATGACACATATCTAGATGCACTTGAGTGTACAGAGTCGCAGACCTTATAGCCTCTGTTGTAAAATTACTGTCCTGGAATAGGTATAAAGCTTACTAGTTTTGGGGCGCCTGGCTGACTCAGTTGGTAGAGCATGTGGCTGTTGACCTTGGAGTTGTTGCTTCAAGCCCCACATGGGATGTAGAGATTACTTAAAAAATAAAATCTTTTAAGTTTGGATCTGTTCTATCTTTTAAGTTTGGATCTGTTCTTATTTTTCTGTTTGATGGAATAAGTTAAGATTTTTGGTCTAGATGACTAAAGCTTTTATTGTTTTTAATATTTTTGGAGAAGACAATAAAGATCTTTATTTTTCCTTGGCAATCAAATTTTAAGTGGCTTTGCCTTCCCTGTTTGTGTGGCAACAATGATCTCCCTGGAATCAGCACTGTGAAGAGATGGACCGGATAAGAGATTCCTGGAGAAGATCAGCAGAACACTAAATGTTTATATTCTGAAGGCAAAGGAAAAAACATGCAAGCACTTTCTAGGAGGACTTTTGATCTTCCTGGGCAAGAACTTTTACAATACTTGTAAGGCTTTTGAGATAAATATGGGAGGTTTGTGATTAGCAAAAAGGATTGACGTTCTTTGAGTTATTTTTGGAACCAGATCTCTGAGCTGCAGTAAAGATTCGATTATAAGACAGGACATCTGTTCTTAGCTTCTCAAAGAACTGGCTTGTCGCTTCAATAATATCAAAGGACTGACACACCCATCCACCTGTGAGAAAGTCTTCTGGGTAAATTTTGCTTAACAGAAAAGGCCTAAAAATGAAAAAAATAGGAAAAAAATAAAATGAAAAAATTCAATATCAGCTTTTAATTTTGCCAAAATTTTTATTATAGAGTAATTACAATTTTTAAAAATATATTATCAGGTATTATCCAGGAAATCCAGTAACATTCCTGGCAGTATTAAACATGGACCCCAAAAGATATCCTTATGACAGTGTAAACAGTACTGGTTTGACAACATCTAGAGTCACTCCTGAAGATAGTGGAAGAGAGAGCCCAGGCAACTGGAAACAAAAACCACCTTCTGAGGATGTAACCCAGAGGGGCAAGAAGGAAATAGTTATTCCCAGGAAAAAAAAGGATCCATAACCAATGGGTCTAGACTTGGAATGGAAGGGATAATGTGAATTTTTGTTTCTTACCTGGGCTCCAGAGGAATTGATTTAAAAATGAAACAAACAAGGGCACCTGCATGGCTCAGCTTGAAATCAAACTCTTGATTTCAGTTCAGGTCATCATCTCATGGTTAGTGAGATGAAGCCCCTAGTCTGGCTCTGTGCTGACAGCATGGACCTTGCTTGGGA
This sequence comes from Crocuta crocuta, assembly GCF_008692635.1. Classification (NCBI taxonomy): domain Eukaryota; kingdom Metazoa; phylum Chordata; class Mammalia; order Carnivora; family Hyaenidae; genus Crocuta; species Crocuta crocuta. The sequence continues at coordinate 5,186,459 of NW_027551560.1, read as the reverse complement.
TTCTCTCTCTCCCTCTCTCTCTGACTCTCCCTGGCTCTCAGATGTGTTCTCTCTCTCTCTCAGAATACATAAATAAACATTTTTTAAAGGAAACAAAAACAAACAAACAAATTAATTAAAATGAAACAAACTCTTGGGGACCCTGCTTAGGTTTAAGAAATGTTTTATTGTGGCCTTCAGTTCAGTCCTTGACCAGGGATGAAAGCTATCTAAGGAGCATCACCTATGACCTCATGTGGTGGCCAATAAAAAGGTCTCTTCAGATGGACAGGCACTAGGAATGAAAAAGTAGCAGACAAAGAGAGAGACAAATAGAATGGAGCCCTGACCCAGAGAAGCTTATCCACCACACTGGGAAAGGGGGAAAAGACCATGAATTCAAGGGTTTATATGTACCACACCTGTGTTTCTCCTTGTCCTGAATGCTGTTGGAAGCTTACTCCACATTTCCTTTCCTGCCACCAAATCTGTTAAATAACAAAATTCAGCAAAGTAAATCTGAAGATCTATTTGGCTTTATTATAGGATTCCTGAATTAAACAGCTTTTCATCTGGCAAATAAAAGGGAACACAGCTGAACTAATAAAAGAAAGGTTTTAAAAGGCAGAGAAAAAGCATAAGAAGAAGAAGTAGTGAATTTATTAGTAAGGAATGCATTGTTTGGACAAGGTGGTCCTGCTAAGAAGAGCAGAAGTGGTCTTAGTAAATTCCCCAGCATGGACCAGGAAATTCCAGGTTGATTCTTTCAAGGTAACCTTGCTGAGGGTTGAAACTGCAGTTGGGTTAGGTATTAAGTCTTTGTTTCCTGACTTGGGCCCTTAACCTAAGCAACACCATTTTGGGCTTGTGGATTTCTGTTCAACAGCCCTCACAAAGAAGCAGTATTAAATTAGCCCTACTCTATGCTCATGTCTGACATGTATTATCTCATTTAATCTTCACAAGAATCCTCTGAGGAAAATCTAATTATCATTCCACATTTTCACAGAGGAAACTGAGGCTGAGGACGTTGCAGAGCCTGCCAGGGCCCCACACTGGGAGAGATATAGAGAGGCCATGCTGGCCCAGCCCTGACTCAGCCCATGTACTGAGTCCCTTTGATAACTGCTCACCAGAGCAGAGAAATGCTGGAGACAATGTGTGAGGAAGATCACTGGCATGTTTCACGGACATACGTGTAGAGAATGAGGTCCAAACCACTGTCTAGACATGTGGAACCCTGTTTATAAGGAAAGCAAAACCGGTCATCAAAGGGCAAATTCATGGTATCCTGGTAAATACTTTTCTACTTGAAATAAATGTCTTTTGAAACTTTTAAATTAAATCTCAAGAAAAGCACACTGGATACTGAGGAACATCCATAATGCAGAGTGTGGGGAGGAAAAATCAATGTCTACATTCCACCTTTCCTCCTTTTATTTTATTTTATTTTTTAAATTTTACTTTATTTTTAATGTTTTATTTATTTCTGAGAGAGAGAGAGAGAGAGAGAGACAGTGTGAGCAGGGGAGGGTCAGAGAGAGAGGGAGATACAGAATCTGAAACAGGCTCCAGGCTCTGAGCTAGCTGTCAGCACACAGCCCATCGCAGGGCTCGAACCCATGAACTGTGAGATCATAACCTGAGCTGAAGTTGGGTGCTTAACTGACTGAGCCTCCCAAGTGCCCCTCCTCCTTTTATTAAACCATATTTTTCTGAAAACAACAACAACAACACTCATTTCTATTGGCTTTAAGAAAGACATAAGAGGGGAGAAGAATCCCGGCCTTGGCAGACACAGGAAAGGAGAATTACAGAATACCACGCCTTCCCTGGAAACCCCTCCCATGTGCCCGTTTCCTTCCAAGGATTTCAGCTAATGTTTGGGGACTGCCAGTCCACTCCAGATCCTTCCAAGATCCAGAAGCAACCCATCCTGAAATAGTGATAATAAATCTGTCTGTGGGCTCTGCCTCCTCCACTTGTGCCCACCTTTCCTGGAATAAACAGGAATCGCTAGACTAGATTAAGGTGTTCTCAGTCCTCAGGGAGATTTTATTCCAAAACTCTAGGACTGAAGGACATGCAGGCTGAGGTTGAAAACCAACTTGGGGCTCACTGTGACTTCTGTTCATGAACTACCTGCCAGAATATGAATTAGGAATAAATAATTAGCTGATCTGGGTCCCCAAGGAGAGCATAGCCTTCTCCTCAAGCACAGTCTCTATTCCCCCAACATTTCCTTCTCCAGGTCATCTGACTCACATATCACTTGCCCTGGGCAAGTGGGATGCAGCCTTGTCACCTGCCGGTAGGCAGGGCCCAGAGGCTCTGTGCACAGGCAGCTTGAGCCAATCATGCCACAAGGCAAGGTGGGAGGTGGGTCTGGCCTGGGAAAACCAGGGCCTTAGTGTATATCCTGGGACCCTAAACCAACCTGAACCTGCACCTGTGACTGGGCCAGTGCTGCTCTGCCTGCCATGGGTAGGGCTCGGGGCCTGTCCTGAGGGGCGGGGCTGCCCCAGAACCACCACCAAAACATGGTGGCTCCATCGTACACCCCACCTGCTGGCCTGTGGGATGACAGTGCCATGTGCGTCTGTCCACAGGCCCTGGAAGCAGCGGTGGTTGCAGGGCAGGGAGCAGTCCTGGAAGTCTCCTGCACATCCCACATCCTCAGCCTTCCTCCCCAGCCCTGTGCAGACACTTGGGAGTATATATTCAATGTTTGTTTTCCACTGTGGTAGCTCTAACATCTCAGAAGAAAGGAGGATAGCTTTTTAGATTTAAAAAAAAATTTTTTTTTTCTGAGGGAGAGAGAGAGACAGTGTGAGCAGGGTAGGGTCAAAGAGAGAGAGGGAGACACGGAATCTGAAACAGGCTCCAGGCTCTGAGCTGGCTGTCAGCACAGAGCCCAACGCGGGGCTCGAACCCATGAACCATGAAATCATGACCTGAGCTGAAGTCGGACCCTTAACCGACTGAGCCACCCAGGCGCCCCTTAGATGGTTTGGTTTAACCAAAAACTCATGTGTTTTCCTTTCTTAGGTTTTGAGACATGCATCCTTCTTCTTTCTTCCTGGCTGCCTTTTGCTTGGGATTTGTCTCAGCTTCTCCATGACTCAGTCAAAGCTTAGATGCACATTGGCCCTAATGGAAGGCAATACACAGGAAACTATATGGTATGGTTGGTGACATCTAACCTGTCCAGAGAGACCCCTGCAGAGAATGTCCCATGTTGGTGGGAGTTCATTGCAGAGAGTAGATTCTTTTTTTTTTTTTAAATATTTTATTTATTTTTGAGAGAGAGATAGAGACAGCATGAGGAGGGGAGGGTCAGAGAGAGAGGGAGACACAGAATCTGAAGCAGGCTCCAGGCTCTGAGCTAGTTGTCAGTACAGAGCCCAATGCGGGGCTTGAACCCACAAACCGTGAGATCATGACCTGAGCTGAAGTCGGATGCCTAACCGACTGAGCCACCCAGGCACCCCGAGAGTAGCTTCTTAAGCCCACTCTTACCAAGGCAGCAAGCAGATCATCATGTCTGCGCACAGCAGGGTCATATGTCCTGCTCTGTGATTGCTGGAAAATAGCTCCCAGAAGCATCAGGCCATCTTTGGTTATGGTTTCTATTCCTCTGTGAGCACATCCACTTGGTGCAGGTCTGTTGGTTTTAAATAGAAATAAAGATGATAGGGAAGAATTTAAGATGGTGGAGCAGCATGGACACCATAATTTGTCTCATCCCTGAAATGCAGCTAGATCACTACCAAACATTTTAAATGCTTAATAAATTAATCTGAGGATTAATGCAACAATCTGCATGACCTGAGCCACAGAACTCACTGGTACATGGTGCACTGGGCAAGACGGGTGAGTTGGGCAAGAGAAAAGCCATGGAGGAAAGGGAGCCATTTTCACAAAGACAGAACAGAGAAAAAGAAATGGGGAGAGTGTGGTGCATCAGGATCATGCACAGAAAGCCCTCTCTTTCCCCTCCCCCCAAAGTAGCTGGAGAGAAAGAGAAAGAGTGAAAACACTTGCAGGGTACTGAACAAGAACTCTGGTCCCCAAAATCATTGACAGGGGAAAAGGGGAGGGTTTCAATATCATCAGGATTCTATAAATAGTGGCGAGCAGAGTTTGAAATTTCATAGCTCTGTGTCTCACAGTGCTCTGGTAAGGAAGCAGGGTGAATCCCCAGGAACAGGCAGTGGGGTCTGAGACGTCTGGGTGCCACATGGGGAGAAGCAGTTCCCCTGTTTCGAGTGCATTTGGTAGAGGGAGGCCATATGGCCTCCTCTTCAGACAAGGTCCCAGTGGACGACAGAAAGCAGCCAGTTTGGGGACAAAGATGTCAGACTGTGGCAAAACTTGGCGCCCACTGTGTATTGTGGTTTTCCATAACCTCTGAACCTCTGCCACTGTGTGACCTCACAGACATTTTCTGGGGCAAGTTGGCACCCAGCCCTTGCTCAGTGAGACCCTCCCCCAGAAAATTGGCACAGGTCGCAGCCACAGGGTTCTCTGAAGTGTAGGATTTTGAAACACAGCCCCATCTGAGATAAAACTCTGGAGGGAGCTGCTGCCAGGCAAGCAGACAGCTTGGACACAGACAGGGTAGAGGTGTGAGTGGACAGAGGCCTGAGACAAAGGAAGGGTGCTTAATCACAGGTCAGTAAGAGCACGAAGTTCCTGTGCCAGAGACTAGGGAGCTAGGTGAAGCTATCTCCACCTCTCTTGCACACGGGCATGCACAGAAGCACACTGATCCATTTCAGTAAGGTAAGCGGCTCCTCCTAGTGGAGAACAGAGCTGTTACACCAAGCACCACCCAACTGCCCCTCCAAACACCCCCCCTCCCTAGAGGACCAGCAGAAGTCACTCCACCTGGGTAGTGTATGGACTATAGAGTGCTTCATAGTTTCAGTTTTAGGGAAAACTGGATGTATCTTCATTCAGGTCATTCTTTCTGCTGGTTCACTTATTTGTTTTATCTGCTTCTCTTTTTGCTTAATTGTTTTCTTTCTTTTCCTTCTCTTTCTTGGATAAAGAAAGAAAAATTTTCTTTTTATTTTTTTCTTTATATTTTATTTTTTAAAATTTTTACTCTATGTCATTTTCTTTATTATATACATTTTTTAACTTTCAAATTTTTTCTTACCTTTTTTTCTTTCCTTTCCCTTTTTTCTCTATTCTCTCACACTTCTTTCAACAAGAAGACTGAATCACAACTAGGATCTAGCTTCTTTTATTTGATTTTTTCCTTTGTTTTTAATTTTTAAAAATTTTAAACTTTATCAATTCATTTTCTTCCTTCAAAATGATGAAATGAAGGAATTCACCCCAAAAGAAAGAACAGGAAAAAATGGCAGCCAGGAACTCATTAACAAAATGTCTGAACTAGAATGAGAACCACAATGATAAGAATACTATCTGGGGTTGAAAAAAGCATAGAAAACACCAGAGAATCCCTTTCTGTAGAGATAAAAGAAATAAAATCTAAAAATACTACAACTGAGATGCAATCTCAAATGGATGTGACAACGGCAAGGATGGACAAAGCAGAGCAATGAATCAGCAATATAGAACATAAAATTACAGAGAATAATGAAGCAGAAACTAAGAGGGAAACAAAGGCAAAAGATCATGTACAAGAATTAAAGAACTTGGTGACTTATTAAAAAGGAATAACTTTGAATCATAGTAGTCTCAGAAGATGAAGGGAGAGAAAAGGGGCCAGAAGTTTTATGTGAGCAAATTATAGCAGAAAACTTTCTTAATCTGCGGAAGGATACAGACATCAAAATCCAGGAAGCACAGAAAACTCTCATTAGATTCAACAAAAAACGACCATCATTAAGGCATAGTCAAATTCACAAAATACACAGACAAGCAAAGAATTATGAATGCAGCAAAAGGGAAAAAGTCCTTAACTTATAAGGGAAGACAGATCAGGTACACAGCAGACTTATCCACAGAAACTTGGCAGGCCAGAAAGGAGTGGCAGGATATATTCAACATGATGAATCAGAAAAACCTGCAGCCATGACTTCTTTATCCAGCAAGGCTGTCATTCAAAACAGAAGGAGAGATCAAGAGTTTCCCAGACAAACAAGAACTAAAGAAATTCATGACCATTAAACCAGTCCTGCAAGAAATTTTAAGGGGGACTCTTTGAGTGGAGAAAAGATAAAACAAAGCAAAAAACCAAAAATCAACAAAGACTAGAAAAGACCAGTGAACATTACCAGAAACACCAACTCTATAGGCAATATAGTGGCACTAAAGTCGTATCTTTCAATACTCACTCCAAATGTTAATGGACTAAATGCTTCAATCAAAAGACATAAAGTATCAGAATGGATAAGAAAAAAAAAAACCCATTGGTAGGATGATTCAATGAAACTCATTTTAGACCTAATGACACCATCAGATTGAACATAAGGAGAAAACCAACTATCATGCTTGTCAAAAGAATGCCAGAGTAGCTATACTTATATCAGACAAACTAGATTTTAAAATAAAGACTGTAACAAGAGATGAAGAAAGATGATTATATGACATTTAAGGGGTCTATCCACCAAGAAGATCTAACAATTGTAAATATTTATGCATCCAACATGAGAGTGCCCAAATATATAAATCAATCACAAATATAAAGCACTCATTGATAATAGTATCATGATAGTCGGAGAATTCCATACCCCATTTATAGCAATGGATAGATCATATAAACAGAAAATCAACATGGAAACAATGGTTTTGAATGACATACTGGACCGGATTGACTTAACAAATACATTCAGAATATTTCATCCTAAAGCAGCAGAATACACATTCTTCTCGAGTTCTCAAGGAACATACTCCAGAATAGATCATACACTGCCTCACAAATCAGCCCTCAACAAGTACAAAAAGATTGATATCATAACTTGTATATTTTCAGACCACAACACTATGAAACTCAAAATCATCTCTAGGGGAAAAAATTGGAAAGACCATGAATATTTGGAGGTTAAAGAATACCTTACTAAAGAATAAATGTGTTAACCAAGAAATTAAAGAGGAAATTAAAAAGTACATGGAAGCCAATGAAATTTAAAAAACGACAACCCAAAACCTCTGGGATGCAGCAAAGGCAGTCAGAAGAGGGACGTATATAGCAATACAGGCCTTCCTAAAGAAGAAGGAAAGGTCTCAAATACACAACCTAACCTTACACCTAAAAGAGCTGGAAAAAGAACAGCAAATAAAGCCCCAAAACAACAGAAGAAGGGAAATTAATAAAGATTAGAGCAGAAATCAATGATACTGAAATTAAAACAAACAAACAAACAAACAAACAAACAGTAGAACAGATCAATGAAACCAGGAGCTAGTTCTTTGAAAGAATTAACAAAATTGATAATTGATAGTCAGATTTAGCAAAAAGAGAAAGGAAAAGACCCAAATAAATAAAATCACGAATGAAAGAGGAGAGATCACAACCAATATTGCAGAAATACAAACAATAATCAGAGAATATGATGAACAATTATACGCCAAAAAACTGGGCAATCTGGAAGAAATGGACACATTCCTAGACATATAAACTACCAAAACTGAAACAGGAAACAACAATAAAGTTGAACAGATCCACAACCAGTAAAGAAATTGAGTCAGGGCGCCTGGGTAGTTCAGTCGGTTAAGCGTCCGACTTCGTTCAGCTCAGGTTATGATCTCACAGTTCATGGGTTAGAGCCCCATGTTGGGCTCTGTGCTGACAGCTAGCCCAGAGCCTGGTGTCTGCTTCAGATTCTGTATCTCCCTCTCTCTCTCTGACCCTCCCCTGCTCACGCTGTCTCTCTCTCTCCCTCTCTCAGAAATAAAACATTTTAAAAAATTTAAGAAATTGAGTCAATAACAAAACAAATCTCCCAACAAATAAGAGTCCAGGGCAGGATGACTTTCAAGGGGGATACCACCAAACATTTAAAGAAGAGTTAACACCTATTATTTTGAAGCTATTCCAAAATATGGAAATGGAAGGAAAACCTCCAAACTTGTTCTAAGAAGCCAACAGTATCTTGATTCCAAAACCAGACAATGACCCCACTGAAAAGGAGAACTACAGACCAATTTCCTTTATGAACATGGTTGCAAAAATTCTCAACAAGATACTAGGATACCAGATCCAACAATACATTAAAAGAATTATTCACCATGATCAAGGGGGATTTATTGCTGGGATGCAGGATTGGTTCAATATCTGTAAACCAATCAATGTGATATATCACATTAATAAAAGAAGGATAATGGAACCATATGAAATCAGAAAAAGCCCTGAATATCCAAAGTAATGAGAAAAAAAAAAAAAGCCAAAGGCATCACAATTTTGGACTTCAAGCTATAGTACAAAGCTGTAATCATCATGACAGTAGTATGGAACTGGCACAGAAACAGACACTCAGATCAATGGAACAGAATAGAGAACCCAGAATTGGACCCACAAATGTATGACCAACTAATCTTTGACAAAGCAGGAAAGAATATCCAATGGAAAAAAATAGTCTCTTCAGCAAATGGTGTTGGGAATACTGGATGGTGAAATGCAGAAGAATGAACCTGGACCACTTTCTTATACCCTACACAAAAATAAACTCAAAATGGATGAAAGATCTAAATGTAAAATAGAAAGCCGTCAAAATCCTAGAGGAGAAAACAGGCACAACCTCTCTAACCTCAGCCACAGCAACTTCTTACTCGACACATCTCTGGAGGCAAGGGAAACAAAAGCAAAAACGAACTATTGGGACCTCATTAAGATAAAAAGTTTCTTCACGGTGAAGGAAACAATCAGCAAAAGTAAAAGGCAACCAATGGAATGGGAGAAGGTATTTGTAAGTGACATAGCAGATAAAGGGTTAGTATCCAAAATCTATAAACAATTTATCAAACTCACCACCCAAAAAACAAATAATCCAATGAATAAATGGACAAAAGACATGAATAGACACTTTTCCAAAGAAGACATCCAGATGGCTAACAGAGTCAGGATTAAGGGTTAAGATTAGGGTTAGGGTGAACCCCTAATCCTAGCATGAAAAGATGCTCAACAGCACTCATCATCAGGGAAATCAAAACCCCAACGATATAACACCTCACACCAATCAGAATGATAAAACTAACAACTCAGGCAACAACATATGTTGCTAAGGAGGCAGAAAGAGGAACACTATGCACTGCTGGTGGTAATACAAACTGGTGCAGCCACTCTGGAAAATATTGTGGAGGTTCATCAAAAATTAAAAACAAAACTACCCTATGACCCAGCAATTGCGCTATTAGGTATTTACCCAAAGGATACAGGAGGAGCAGGTGCTGGGAGTGGGACGAGGTAGCCGAGAACAGCAGGAGGAAGAGATGCCTGCCGTGACCCCAGAGGACCCAGTCAGTGGCACAGGAAAAAAGAGGGGTGTCTGAGCAGAGACTCGGGCTCCGAGCCCCAGAGAAAGAGTGAGTGCATCTAGAGAAGGCGAGAAGAGTGTGGGGCGAGGGTGTGCTGAGATGAGGCTGGGTCCACATGGCAGCTTTAGGGGACGAGGGCACCACAGGGGGCGGGGGGAGCAGTAGAGGGACTGGTTATTTGTTACTGTAAAGCACCCTCCCAGAAACCTAGCAGCTCCAAAAAACCATCCCTCCCGTTTCCCACCTGGGCTCAGGGGTGTGGTTCTCCCCGGAAGTCTCTCCAGGAGCTGGACCCTTCTGTGGGATCGGCTGGGCGGGCGTCCACGCAGGCGCCCTGGTGGGGTGTCCTAGATGCGGGTGTGGGTGGGGCGGTCAGCCTGGTTGCCGACCGGTGCCCCTGCGCGGACCTCCGCGTTGCTTGGTCTCCCACAGCTTGCAGGCTGCTCTGACAGCAAGTCCCAAGAGCAGGTGCCAGGATGCCCACGAGAAGCTCCAGGCCCCTAAGACCTGGCCTTGGTCCCTGGTGAGACTCTACTCCTGTACTGCATTTGAACCCTGTCACCAGGGACGGCCCAGGGACCCGGAGACGGCCGAGACCCCAACTTGTGATGGGGAGAGCCAAGACCACTGAACAGAGGGGCGTGTGGGATGAAGACAAGGCTGGGTCTGTCTTTGGAAATTGCAGTCGGCCAGAGTCATATCCCAATGTCCCCTTGAAAGGACTCCTCATGACGGACATCTTGCTTCATTGTGACAGCCTCCCTCAGCCTGCTGTCCACACCATCCTGGAAGTTCAGCCCAAGCCTCTGAGAACACGTGCAGGTGCTGATGTGAAAGAAATCAGGAAAACCTGGCCAATGTGTGACCAGCTCATCAGATACTAGATTTGTGTACTTTACAAAGTTATGTCTGTTTTTTAAGCTTGTGAAAAGTTCCAAAGTGCATCTTCAGAATCTTCAGAATGTTGTGTTTTCTAAGTTTATCTCCCTTTGGACTGAGCAGCTTCTGACCAGCACTGCCTTGCAAGGAATTTGAACCAGTGAGCTGAGGTCAGAGGAGGGCAGCACAGGGCAGGGCAGACATGACCTCCCTCAGCTGCTCAGGAGCAATCCAGCGTTGGGTCAGAGAGGCTTCTAGAAGTTCACTGGGGCTGCAGCAGTGTGCCATGGTACCATACCTCTAGTGTCTTCAGAATGCAAGGGCCTGAGGGGCTCAGGCAGAGGGGATCCCCTCAGTCCTGCACACAGGACAGACATGGTGGCCAAAGTCAAAGTGCCAAGATCAACAGCACACACAACAGAAAAGGCCCAGAAGCCAATTAATTGCACAGTGCCCTCCGGGACCCTGTAGTTGTATTACAGCCAGAAGCAGGTTTTCTACCTTTCCTCTGTCACAGGAGAAGAGGACACTGGTGTCCTCAAAAGAATCAGCATGTTAGTAAGCTGTGTGTCACAAAATAGGTAGAGAATGTTCTATTCCACCTGGTGAGATACTCTTAATGGACAATGATACTCACAGGAAACAGCGACTGCAGTTCAGAGGCTTCCTGTGCAGGAGAGGGGGTGCCGGGAATTGATTTAAAGGGAAGGGGGAAGGGCTGACTTTGAAGGTTAGAGTGAGGGGAGGCAGATTTGCTTCAGGGGTCAAGGGCTCATCTGCAACACTACATGGCATCAGGAGAGATCCAACGAGCACCCCATCTCTTCCAGCCTGGTGGGCAGCCCTGGGATGAGTGACTGTGTCACAACAGAGCATCTTCAGCCTCTGCACTGACTCGGGCCATAATTCAGGGGAATTAGGGTCAGGCTCTCCCAGCCCTTTCTCTCCTCTGCAGGGCTTTGCATTTGAACCTACTGAGATTTGAGGCTAAGGGAGAAACCAGAATGAGGACAACCTCATGGTCTACACAGCCCTGGGCAGGGGGAGGACTTCTGAGATGACAAGCACCTGCACAGATTGTTAAGCGTGAATGGAACGCCCTACCTGTAAAATAACAAAGACATCAAAGGAAATATCAAGAGTGAGATATAATGTGTTGCAGTATATAAATGCTGGGGCCCAGGGCATGAGGACATGTAGTGAACTTGGCAGATGGGGACCTGTGCACAGTCACTATGCAGTGCCTGCAGACGCGCATGCATCTTGGAGCGCTGGGATGCGTTGAGGACACCGGGGCAGCCTGCTGCCCTGATTTCCATAAAGTGGCAGCGAGGCAGTAAGAGCTCACACTGCTCAAAATGTACACATTCTTCCTCCAATAAATAAACAGCTGCATTTGTGGAAATCTAGTCAGTATTAAACTGTGCACTGTCGCACCAAAGCTCTGGGTCATATGTAACATGCACGTATGTCCTAAGGTCACGTGGTCATAAACATTAGGTTTTTCTGTTATATAAATGTTCAGCAGAAACTCAGAGCTCATGTGGACCCAGGGAATTGTTACCGTCCAGGACACTGTTTGAACATGTGAGGGTGGACACACAGCACCCACATCCAGAAGCACCCCCAACCTCAAGAACTGAAAATGTAGCTGCCCATTTCCATCATGCCCACTAGGCGGCAGTACTGTCGCGTCTGGAAGGAAGGTCACAGTCACCGAAAATGGGGGAGGAGTGGAGTCTGACAAGGAAGCCTGCTCAGTGGTGAGGGGAGGAAGTCACAGTGGCCCAGCGGGAGGAGAGCAGGACACCCCCCCCCGGCCTGGGGTTGGACCTGGACGTGGTGTGTGCCAGGCCTGAGATCACAGGAGACTGAAAGCAAGCAGTCCTCAGAGGTTCCTGCAGGTCCCCTTGAGTTATGTCCTCTGAGTACACACCTCTTTATTGAGCACCTCTCGGTCAGGTGCTGGGAGCACATCTCTCCCATCAAGTTGGCCCCCAGTCTAGGGAGGGGAACATTCCAGCACACCCTGAAGCCTGACACGGGGGTCATGATGGAGAACCCCACCTGGATTGGAGCCTCCTGGGGAGGAACGTTCTGGAAGAGAACCCAGCAGGAGTGGTCCCCTGGATGCTTGGAAGTTAACAGGTTAAAGCAGCGAAACCATCCTGGGTCAGGGATGAATCCCCCCCAGAGCCTGCACCCCACACTCCCAACAGGCCCCTGTTTGGAGCCACGATCAGGCTCGGGGTGGGAAGCAGGCTGGCTGTGAGTCAGATGGAGCCAGGGGGGCGAGAGCGATGCCTCCATCACTGCTCAGGCGTCCATGTGGGCTCTCTGGGTGCACAGAGCGCCTGTCTACACCATCCCACCAAAGTGCTCTTGTTGTGTTTGGAGTCAGAGTTCATGTATCTGTGACTCCCCAGGAAACAGATCTGGGCCAGGTCCACACCTTCCTGTCCCCTGCACCGTGCTCAGCATGGGGGCCTCCATAAATGTGTGCTGATGAGTGAGTGAGTGTGAAGTAACCCTGCTTCTCCCTGCAGGGCTGAGATGATAGTGGGAAGGTTATGGGTCCACAGCCCCACACCAGCATCGTGTGTGTACTTCCTGATGCCCCTTCTGAGCATCTGGTGCCATCACGGTGTCATGAGGGAAAGGACCCCTCCACACAGAGGAGCAGGTGTCCCTGGGCCATCCTGACAGGCTGAGCCTGGTTCCCTTTTAAAATGATGGCATCATGGGAGTTGCTCCACCCCGTTCCTGGGGTGACCAGGAACGGTGACCAGGTGACCAGGTAACATAGCTGACCAGGGTACCACTTCCAGGTATCTAATAAGTAAGTCCCAGGATGTACCCTACATGATGGCACCACAGTTCATAATACTCTATTGCATATTTGAAAATTCCTAAGGGAGTAGCTCTTAAAGGTTCTTATCACAAAAAGCACAGACAAGGCAGAAGTTCTGAACCTTGAGCAAAATTTAAAATCTGCCCAGGGCTTTGCCTTTTTCTGTGAGTAACACACCCTCTGTCACCTGTGTTCAGGGTACGTACTGAGGACCCTTCCTCCAGCAGTTGTGACCCTCACAGAACCTCCAGGGTGGAATCAAACTGCCCTTTCGGTTGGGGAAGACCATCCTGGTGGGATCCTCAAGTGTGGGCTGCTGAGATGCTTTTCAGAAAACCCTGGCCCAGATTCTTCTCCACTAGCTCCACCAGGTTCCTGCCCTCACCCTGGCATCCAAGCAAGCAGGTAGGTGTCTCTTCCCCGGCTCCTGTCTCTCTACTCCGTGCTTACTTGTGTGCTGTCCTCTCATGGTCTAGGAGAGGTGCTGGCTCTGTGTTGGTGGCTTGGCTCATGTCTGCTGGGTTCCAATGCCTTGGTGGACCTAGGTGTGGTCAGTCTGGCTGTGGGCCCTGTGTCCACCCCCTTCCTGGCCTGCTCTTGAAGATGCCTCAGCAATAGCAAAGACAGGCCTCATCAAAATCCAAAGTCCAAATCACAGATGTCAAATCACAGATGGTACTGTGTTTTACTTGAGAGTGGCAGGTGGGACTCAGCCCTTGAAGACACAGTGAACTTGGACGAGCACAGCTGCCAGATTGCCCAGATCAATATTGGGCTCCAGGATGGGTCCTCCCCTTAGACTTTTTTCTTGGAATGCTGGGTACACCCAGTGACTCAAGAGCAGAGAGCAGCACATGGAGTTCCCTTGGAATCCCATTCCTGCATCTCAAAGATGGTGGTGTTGGAATGTATGCTCCGTAATGTGGTTTCTGTTAGGATTGTCTACTCACCCACAAAGAACCTCCCTGGGAGGGAAACTTTGCTGTCTTCCCTCATCTTCAGCAGACAGAGTTGTGCATAGATTCACACCCAAAACTGGGGGTGCCTGTCCTTCCCCAAGAACAGCAACCTGAGGTGAGCATGAGGAAGTTGTGTCATCTGGGATGTTGTTTCTCCAAAATCCCCCCGAGTGAGGGAATTACATTTGGGAAAATAAGAATATAGCCTATCATAGATTTTCCATAAAATCTATGGATTTTATGCCTCAAATTCATTTTGTGCCTCAAATTCACTTCTATGCATCACATAATGTCATATCTGTAGCCACATCAAAAATAATGACATTATAGATTGTGTTTCTGTGTGATGCTTCTCTTCATGAGGAAGGATGTCTCGGCTGAATTTGTCGGGCATGGGGAACATTTTACTGAGATTAATAGCCCTTTTCTACTTATTTTTTCTGAACACAGGGGTAGAATTGATAGTTCAGGAAGAAATATTTACCAAAGTGGATTGATGTCTATAATGTTGCTCACGTATATTGCTGGAACTTTCTGAGCACTAAGTGTGTGCAGAGCACTGGACAAAATACAGTATGTGTGACACCTCATTTCATGTCCACATGACAGCCTACAGGGTATTTTCTCCACCATTTTACTGAAGCCTGGAGGGGCCAAGTGGGCTGCCCTTGTCACACAGCTGGCAGTTGATGACGCATCTGGTTCTACAGCCAGTGCTTAGTGATGACACTGATAACCACATCTGTGTAAATATATTTTAATACCCACATTTTTCAATTTCTTCTGTAATTTGATTCAATATATAAATGTAGATGGGTTACAGTGTCTCTGAAGGCAGTAGTTTTTCAGATTTAATGATTAGGCTCAGGCTCTGAATATGGACCAGCCCAGAGTTTCTGCTTCAAGATCAAGTTCCCTTGCAATTCTTGGTGCTCCCTCTAGAGGGAGCCAGCTCCCTGTTGTTGGTTAAATTTCATTCTGCATTGGAGGCAGGAAAGGATGAGATGTGTGAGAAAGAGACAGAGATAGAGAGACAGAGATAGAGAGAGAGGACAGACAGAGAGACAAGACTAGACAGGGAAAGAGGGAGAGACAAAGAAATCTAATCATATCAGTTGCTGGGGAAATGTCATAGGTCCAAAACTATGAAGATTATGCTTCAGGTTTCCAGGAGTTACCTTGAACCAGCCACACATCAAGTGACACATGGTTCCTGGGGAGGGAGAAATATTTTCTGCTCACCCCTCACCCCTCAGAAGTAGTGTCTCCATTCATCTTCCTTCTGATCAATTTTCCCCAACTCAGAAATTCTGGAAGGAGATGGATCAGGGTGGCAGGATTACCCACAAGTATCACCATGTGTGGCAGTGTGCATCAGCCACTGCTTAGGGACACTTGGCTCTTGAGGCTCAGTGACAGAAGATTCTGCCATAAGGATGTGCACTTTGGACCCAGGAGCCACCCCAGCTGCAATCAGCGCAGAGATGCAGCGGGTCTCCTGGGGACGCTGCTGACCTGGGTTCAGGTGCCTTACACGTGTCATCTCACTGGATTCTCCCGACTTTGTGAGCATGTGTGATAAACTCACTTCGGAGAGACATAACCCAGGGCTCAGAGGCATAATGTGCATTTGACGAAGGCAGAGGCTGAAACCCAGGGCCTGGAGGCTGATGTGCTGTGTGAGGTGTGGGAAGGAGGAAAAACACTGGATTTGCTGCCAACATTCATGCTTCATGAGATCTCACTGGACAAGTTGGGTATTTGGGCCTCTTGTGGACAATTGGAGGCTCTGGCCACACTGGATTCACATTCCTGACTGAGGTTGCTTAGTGGGGAGGAGGGAGGCAGCTGCCCTGGGCAGATGGGCTCAGGCTCTGCATTTCACCCCCCTCCCCCAACCCCCTCAGCCAGAGTCTGATAGACCAGGAGAGAGAGAGCTCAGAACAAGGCTGTCCCCACCCCCATGTGTGATATTTTGTCCTGTGTCAGAAATGATATTTCAGGGATGCCTTGGAGTGTGTGACCCTGGGCTAGGGTCACCCCAGTCTATGTCAGAGGTGGAACTCAGCCCCAGACCTTAAGACCAGGGCCGTCAGTCTCCCAGAGGCCCAAGCAAGCCTGGAGGGATGGAAACACAGGGGCTGGTGTTTCTTAATGCCTGAGTGGGCTGTCTGCTCTGAGGGATAGGGAGGATCTCCTTCCACACAGTCCCTGGAAGTAACAAGATGCATCTGCAGTTAAATGCAGACTTGCCTGAGGCTGAGGAAGAGCCAGGAGCTGTGTCTGCAGGCTCTGTCACGGGTTTCCTTGTGCCCGTGAGGGGCAAGCATGTCCTGGGCTGAGGGGGCCCGGCTGGAGGCAGCAGCACGTGGAGTCTGGACCCCCTCAGTCATCGAGCTGCTGGCTCACCATTCACTACCTGACCCTCAGTAAGTAGTATTACAGGTGTCCTCATAAAAGCAGATCATGAAACACAATGTGGGTCCACAAGAGCCAGCTGGGGTGACCAGGTTGGGGGAGAGAGGCAGGCTCCATGGATCTGCTGTTGCCTCCAGGGAAGGGGATCTGGTTCTGAACACAGCAGCATTGTCTCTGCACAGTGGTTCTGCCAGTGCCTGCAGGGCCATGCTCTACTTCTTCCCAGGCCACAGCCCTGGACACCCATGCCTCCTGCTGGAATGGTCAGGTCTTTATTCTTTTCCTTGGAGAGATGCCCACTTGGGCACATTTATATCATTCAGACAGCAGGTAGTTGGTTTGCCTCAGACACTTGGCCCTTTGCACTGTCATCTCCTGAAAATGCTGGAGGATAGGGGCTGAGCTATCAGCCAGGATGCAGAACCAGATGGTTTGTGTGGTACCTAGCTGCCTCTGGCTGCCTCTGGCTGCATCCGCTCAAGGTCTGGGGTGTCTTCCCCACACTATCTGTCTGGCTGTCACATACATACTTGCTCTGTGGCCAGCAGAGTGTCGCATATGGGGGGCTATAGGAGGAAGGAAATACCCAGAGCAGAGGGGGAGCTAGTGTCCAGGAGGAGCCCTGCAGGTGCTGCTGCCTGCCGTCCCCAGAGAGGAGCGCAAGGGAGGGAGTGTCTTCTGCCCAGGGTGCAAAGGTGGCTTCTCCATCAGGCCACTAGGGGTCAGCAATTAGCAAAGATTAATGTTTCCTTCTATTTCAATGTTTCCCAGTACAATTATTATTTTTATAATTCTGTATACAAATTCTGTCCTAACTTTTATCCTTAAAACGAGAACTCAGTGAGGTGTAGGAATATCTGCATCTTACCAAATCCGGTCTACTCTCACTGGAAGGGGAGTAGAATATGCCACTCCAAAATATGCCACTTTGACATACTGATTATTTCGAATTCAAGTTACTTGAGAAATTGTCAGTACAAGGACATTCTGACCTTCCTTTATGCCCCAGAAAGCAGGAAATAAATCTCCCAGGTGAAAGACACTATCTGTGTACCAAAAGGAAGAGAGACATCTTTAATGCCAGAGGTAGGGACTTCAGGGCCAAGAAGGCTGTATAAACACAACTTGCTACATCACTAATTTGCTACCCCAAGCCCCAACTTCTTTGTCTTCTCAACTCTTCACAAATTTATTGTTTCTTTGTCTAAAAGGTATAAAAGCTGCTTGCTTTGGTCACTTCTTTGAGTTTCCTGCATATATGAAATCAGTTTTTCTCCTGTTAATCTGTCTTACATCTTCTAAATGATTAGACCAGCCAAAGTGCCTAAAGCCAAAGAAAGGAAAACTTTTCCTACCCTACAATACAAACAATTGTTCCCCAGCTGTGTGAAGCTTCTTGGCTTACTATGGTTCATGGCCCTTTTCTGTTCCCTGAGCACCAGAACTTCTTGAACAATAAAAATCTTTCAACTTAAAAAAAAAAGATTATTTATTTTTGAGAGACAGAGAGAAAGAGCATGCGAGGGAGCATGAGAGGGACGGAGAGAAAGGAAGACAGAAAATCTGAAGCTGGCTGTGTGTTTATAGCAGATAGCCCAGCACGGGGCTTGAAGTCAGGTACTATGAGATCATGGCCTGACCCAAAGCCAGACACTTAACTGACTGAGCCACTCAGGCACCCCAACCTTTGCACTTACTGTAACCAGTGTTTAATCACTGGCAAACTTGTAAACAATTTAGAAATCATTCAAATAAATGGACCAACATTCTCTAAACCTCAATTTTATTAGTCCCATAATGGAAAGAATATTTCTTCAGAGAGAAATAAGTCAAAAGTCAGGATTTTCCTCAGTGTCAGGGAGAGAGGGTAAGGCATGAATCTGATTAAAACACTCCTTTGGGAAGGTTTGCTTTTCCCCATCTGAGACTTCATTGTCTAATATTTCTCTATCTGTGCAAGGGAGTACAGAAACTACTCAAGGCAGGCATGTAGTGTTTTGTGTTTGGACAGAGTTTGGGATTAAATCAGCATGGTATAAATAATGAGTAGTGACAAGCTAAGGGAAGCTTCACAATAAGTACTTTGCTTGACAAAAGAAATGTATAAGTTGTAAAGAACAGAATCCAAGCTAAAATGAGTAACAGATCAGAGCTGAGTAAATACTAGTAAGATCAAAGACTCCAGGTGCTGTTCTCCTGAGACATAGAAATCTGGTTGCTTAAAAAAAAATTAGTTGCCAACACTTAAAATTTGGGCAATATCTCATAAGCATCCAAATTTGAAAGACCAGGTAATGCTGAGTATGTGTGGGCACAGCAGTGGCTGTCCATCAGATAAAGGGTCCTGCAGGTTGTCATGGGAACTGCCACCTTTGTACACTTTGGGTTGGCCTCACCTGAATTTGATACTCTCTGACCCACACATCCTGCTTTAGGAGGTTTGAAAAGCAAAGGAAAATGACTATCAGAGTCTTTCAAGGAAAGGAGGAGAAACCAGTAGCATTTAGACTTTGATGGGATCATAAGAGAAATTTATCCAACAAAAGACCAAAATGCAATAAAAGCAGGTACTGTAGATGATTCCAAACCCCAGATATTAGATGGCATGCAAAATCTGCCATAAGCTTCCTAGGTAACAGCATGACTGGTCGTGTTCAGAAATCCTGTGTAAACTCAGTTCAATAAATAATTTTTCAGCATCCTATCTATGTCTGTTACCAGGCTGGGCCCCAAGGATACCAACATTGGGAAAAGAGACTCTGCTCCAAGGAAATCACCAACTGAAGCAGGAGACTAGCATACATAAATGCATAAAAATACATGAATTTACAATTCTATAATAAAAAGACAAATGACTCAATTAGAAACAATATACTAAGGACTTAAACTTAGTTATACTTAAGGACTTAATATGACAGATTAACTCAGAGTGGATGGAAGACCTAAACATAAAAGTTAAGACTCTAAAACTCGAAAACATCAGATAAAATCTTGTACCACTCATGGAAGTCCCCAACTACTATGGTATTTTTACCAATGAACTTCTTCATGTTTGTGATGATTTGATTTATATTTGGGTGCTTTCATGTTGGGTGCATAAATATTTACAATTGTTAGATTTTCTTGGTGGATAGACCGCTTAAATGTGATATAGTGCCCATCTTCATCTCTTGTTACAGTCTTTATTTTAAAATCTAGTTTTTCCAAATATGGCTACCCAGCTTTCTTTTGACAACTATTAGCATGATAGATGGTTCTCCATCCCCTTACTTTCAATCTGATGTCTTTAGGTCTAAAATGAGTTTCTTGGAATCAGTCTATGGATGGGTTTTCTTTTCTTTCTTTTTTTTCAAATTTATTGCTGAGAGAGAGAGCATGAGCAGAGGAGGGTCAGAGAGAGAGGGAGACACAGAATCTGAAGCAGGCTCCAGGCTCCGACTAGCTGTCAGCACAGAGCCCGACACAGGGCTCAAACCCACGAACCATGAAATCATGACCTGAGCCAAAGTTGGATGCTTAATCAACTAAGCCACCCAGGTGCCCCTGGTTTCCTTTTTTTTTTTTATCCATTCTGATACTTTATGTCATTTGATTGAAGCATATGTCCATTAACACTTGGAATGAGTATTGAATATATGACTTTAGTGCCACTATATTGCCTGTAGAGTTGGTATTTCTGGTTATGTTCTCTGGTCTTTTCTAGTTTTTGTTGCTTTTGGTCTTTTTTTGTTTTATCTTTTCTCCACTCAGAGTCCCCTTTAAAATTTCTTGCAGGGCTAGTTTAGTGGTCATGAATTCCTTTAGTTTGTCTGCCAGAAACTCTTGATCTCTCCTTCTGTTTTGAATGACAGCCTTGCTGGATAAAGAAGTCTTGGCTGCATATTTTTCTGATTCATCACATTGAATATATTCTGCCACTCCTCTCTGGCCTGCCATGTTTCTGTGGATAGTTGGTTTTTGTTGAATGTAATGAAAGTTCTCTGTGCTTCCTGGATTTTGATGTCTGTGTCCTTCCCCAGATTAGGAAAGTTTTTCACTAGAATTTGCTCACATGAACCTTCTGCCCCTTTTGCTCTCCCTTCATCTTCTACAACTACTATGATTCAAAGTTATTCCTTTTAAATAAGACACCGAGTTCTCTAATTCTTGTATCATGATGTTTTGCCTCTTTTCCTTCTTAGTTTCTGCTTCATTATTTTCCATAATTTTATTTTCTATATCGCTAATTCACTGCTCTGCTTTGTCCATCCTTGCTGTTGTTG
Organism: Crocuta crocuta; assembly: GCF_008692635.1. NCBI lineage: Eukaryota > Metazoa > Chordata > Mammalia > Carnivora > Hyaenidae > Crocuta > Crocuta crocuta. The sequence goes on along the minus strand of NW_027551560.1, from coordinate 5,165,661 downwards.
CATATATTTGAGATAGCATCTCAGTTGTAGTATTTTTATATTTTATTTTTTTTTATCTCTACAGAAAAGGATTCTCCGGTATCTTCTATGCCTTTTTCAACCCCAGATAGTATTCTTATCATTGTGGTTCTCATTCTAGTTCAGACATTTTGTTAATGAGTTCCTGGCTGTCATTTCTTCCTGTTATTTCTTTTGGGGTGAATTCCTTTGTTTTGTTATTTTGGAGGAAGAAAGTAATAAATAAAATTAAAAATGAAAGTTAAAAATTAAAAACAAAGGAAAAAATCAAATAAAGGAAGCTAGATCCTAGTTGTGTTTCAGTCTGCTTGTTGAAAGAAGCAAGAGAGAATAAAGAAAAAAGGGAAAGGAAAGAAAAAAGGAAACAAAAAAATTAAAAATTAAAAAATTATATAATAAAGAAAATGAAATAGAGTAACAAATTTAAAAAATAAAAGATAAAGCAAAAAAAATAAATTTTTTTCTCTTTCTGTATCCAAGAAAGAAAGAGAAAAAGAAAGAGAAAACAATTTAAGCAAAAAGAGAAGCAGATAAAACAAATAAGTGAACCAGCAGAAAGAATGACACTTGAATGAAGGTACATTCCGTATCCCCTAAAACTGAAACTGTGAAGCACTCTATAGTCCATACACTAACCAGGTGGAGTGACTCGTGCTGGTCTTCAGGGGATTGTGTTTGGAGAGGGCAGCTCTGTTCTCCACTATGTGGCACTGTTTACCTTACTGGGATGGATCAGTGTGCATGTGTGCATGCACATGTGCAAGGGAGATGGAGATAGCTTCACCTAACTCCCTAGTCTCTGGCACAGGAACTTTGTGATCTCAACCACCTATGGTCAAACATCTATCCTTTGTATCAGGTCTCTGTCCACTCCGACCTCTACCCTGTCTGTGTGCATGCTGTCTTCCTGCCAGGCAGCACCTCTTTCCAGAGTTTTATCTCAAATGGGGCTGTGTTTCAAAATCCCACACTTCAGAGAACCCTGTGGCTTGAACCTGTGCCAACTCTCTGGGAGAGGGTTTGCTGAGCAAGGGTTGGTTCTGGCTTGCCCCAGAAAATGTCTCTGAAGTCACACAGTAGCAGAGGTTCAGAGGTTATGGTAAATCACAACACACAATGGGCGCCAGGTTTTGCCATAGTCTGCATCTTTGTCCCAAAAGTAGCTACTTTCTGTCATACACTGGGACCGTTGTCTGCAGGGGAGGCCACATGGCTTCTACCAAATTCGCTTCAAGCAGGGGAAATGCTTCTCCTCATGTGGCACATGGATCCCTCAGACCCTACTGCTCGTTCCTAGGGACTCACTGTGCTTCCTCACCAAGGCACTGCCCAGACACTGAGTTCCTAAATTTCAAACTCTGCTCTCCACTATTTATAGAATCCTGACTAAAATCTGATAATATATTTTTTTAAATTTTAATAAATCTACAAGAAAAATTTTGGCCAAATTAAAAGCTGATAATCAGAGCCGGCTTGAATTTTTTTCATTTTTTCATTGTTTTTATTTTTTAATTTTAGGCATTTTTTCTTTAAGCAAAATTTAACCAGAAGACTTTCTCACAGGTGGATGGATGTGCCAGTCCTTTGATATTATTGAAGCAACAAGCCAATTCTTTGAGAAGCTAAGAACAGATGTCCTTGTCTTAAAAATAGAGTCTTACAGGAGCTCAGAGATCTTGTTCCAAAAATAATTCAAAGAACGTCAATCGTTTTTGCTAATCCACAAACCTACCTTATTAATCTCAAAAGCCTTACAAGTATTGTAAAAGTTCTTGCCCAAAGAGATCAAAAGTCCTTCTAGAAAGTGCTTGAATTTTTTCCCTTAGCCTTCAAAATATAAACATTCAGTGTTCTGCTGGTCTTCTCCAGGAATCTCTTATTTGGTCCATCTCTTCACAGTGCAGATTCCAGGGAGATCATTGTAGACACACAAACATGGAAGGCAAAGCCATTGAAAACTTGATTTGCCAAGGAAAAATAAAAATCTTAAGTGTATTCTCCACAAATATTAAAAATAAAAAAAGCGTTAGTCATCTAGACCAACAATCTTAACTTATTCCACTGAACAGAAAAATAAAAACAGATCCAAACTTAAAAGATTTTTTAAGGATTTTATTTTTTAAGTAATCTCTGCACCCAACATGGGGCTTGAACCAACAATTCCAAAGTCAAGCACCACATGCTCTACCGACTGAGCCAGCCAGGTGCCCCCAAACTAGTTAAGTTTTATACCTATTCCAGGACAGTAATTTTACAGCAGAGGCTATAAGGTTTGCAACTCTGTACGTCCAAATGCACCTAGATATGTTTCATAAATGCTTCTACATTCAGATGGCATTGGTAAAATTACTTTGTGAAAACCTCAGTTTAGTTGGCTCAAAGGCAAATGACAGTAAGCACTGGGAATTCTAAAACTCCAAAAAGTAGAAACTAACCCAGGTGCTTTCAAGTTCAAAAGATCTAAGAAATTATTTGATATGAAAGGTACTTTAAAATTCATGGTTTAATTAACATAAACACATCTTTAGAGTTGTCAACAGTAAATAAACAGACTTTTATTCTACCTGAGTTCACTAGCCAAATAAGTTATGTTATCTCTTATAAGATCTTCCATCCACACACACAAAAAACATAATAGCTTAGGATAAAGCTGACTTTGTCTAATGCTTAATAAAGCTTTGTAAGTAATCTGCATATTATTGTTAAAAACAAATTGATTAAATATCAAGTTTTGGAGTAAATTTTGTAAATGTGGAGGGTCCAAGGGAAGGCTGCTCCAAGATGGGCCACTTTGGCATAAAGATTGTTTTTGAGTTAAAAGCAATCAATACCCAGCTGATTCAGGTCAACCTCTTTACCTCCTCCTCCAGCTATCTGCCTATAGCAGGAAGAGGGCATTAAGGGAAATTACTTCTTACCTGAGAAATTAACCTGCACAACAGGACAAACATTGTTTTCCAAACATCTCCTCTTTCCTTCCTGCTAATGGTCTCCCTTCTCTTTGTACCCAGCCCTGATCCTTCTCCTTATCTCAGGATGTCAAGTGAGCCTCATGTTACCTGTCTTTAGAATTCCATGCCAACGTGATTCCATGTATGTACAAAACTAAATTTGATTTTCTCCTGTAAATCTGCCTCACATCAGTTAGATTATTAGCCCAACTTGAAGGACATTAAAGGACAGAGAAAATTCTTCTTTCTGGTAACTAACAAAATTCAACCAAATAAATTTGGAGATCTAAATGGCTTTCTGAAATGCTTCATGAATCAGGCAGGACCGCCTGAGCAGGTAGACTGTGCATGCAGGTGGTACAAAATGGAAGATTTTTATAGAAGGGGGTATCCAGAGAGCTATTGGCAAAGGAAAAGGATTGTTCCCACAATGCCTCTTTCTAGGGGACAAAGCATGGTTTCTACCTCACCTCTGTGAGGATGGAGAGGACCCAAGTGGCCGACTCATTGGACTAGATTGAAAACCTCCTGGGTGACAGGTTAGTATTGGTGGCATAGTTGGAAACTGCAGTTAGGTTCTGTACTAAGAATCAGTTTGGGAACTCAATTGAAGTGACTTTTGGATTTAAAATGACTACTTCTGAGGAGTATTGCAAACCTTATAGAGAACAATTTTTTTTAATTTTTAAAATGTTTTATTTATTTCTAGGAGAGAGAGAGAGAGACAGTGTGAGCAGGGGAGGGTCAGAGAGAGAGGGAGTCACAGACTGAAACAGGCTCCAGGCTCTGAGCTGGTAGTTAGCACAGAGCCCGACGAGGGGCCTGAATCCACGAACCGCAAGATCATGACCTAAGCGAAAGTCGGACGCTTAACCGGCTAAGCCACCCAGGCGCCCCTATAGAGAACAATTTATATGGCAGTCAGCATACAATCCCTAGCATGTAGCTACTACTCATTCTTAATGATGTTCTGGAATTTAAGAGGACACTTATCAAAACACTCTTGTTAGGGTCATATCTTAGGATATATCACTGAAGATTTTAGAACATATATTGTTAGATATATCACAGTCTAGAAATAACAGGACACATGACAAGGCCTTGAGGTCTGGGGAGGACAGAGCACCTGAGGTCACAGGCCCAGTAGAGATGGACAGAAGATTAGGGTCACAAAGTCACTACTCTCTCCGTATGAGCCATTCCAACCCACTGCCTCTGGTGTGCTCTGCATTTAAGGTTGGATGGAGAGTGAAGGACTAAGGTGCACTTGGGATCTCTCAATCACACCAGTTCCCATCATCATGGCTTTCTGCCCAGCTTTTCCTTGCTTGATAAGCATTCAAATAGTCATGATGCACTGAACTAGGTCACTGGTAGGTAGATATTTGGGCAAAATGCAATGCTGCCTCTTGCACTCACCTCAGTGAACCTTGCTCATCAGTGATCCATCTGGGAAGCTGGGCTTCTTCCCCTCTTTTCTTGCACATTCTCAGAAAAATAATTGGCAGGTCAAAAAGTACTTTCTCCACTTCTAGTGGATTCACCCTCCAAACTGGACTTGTCAGCAAACATGAGTGAACAGTTGCCTTAAAATTTAGTCTCTAGTCCTGAGCTATTTGTAATCTAATGGACACGGCAGTGATTTTTTTGTAAAAATACAGAGTATGTGAATGTTCAATTATCAAGTGTAATAATTAATCAAACCAGCTGCCAGGCTCATGAGCAATAGTGTCACAATTTGCTTACATGGTTGTCCTGGGGATGGGACAGGAATGTTCCATTTCCCTGGCTTGTCTCCTCCCATTAGAGCTTTCATGAACAACTTGGCAGTGGCTGTTTTTAAGGATTCTCAGAGGGACCTTGGCCATTACCCTTCCAGCAATTTCTTCTGTGTTTTTTTTTAATTAAAAAATAAAAACAAGTAATCATTTTGAAAATATGACAAAGTTCTGGTAAGAAGATTTAAAAAAAAATCCAAAATCCCAGTCTACTTCATTGTGGCCTCTTGAAACAAGTAGATGACTGGGATTTATGACTCACTCAGGAACACTGTTTTGACTGATGGCCTTTGATCAACACAATAACCTTTCTCTCATCTTAGAGATGAATGAACTAAAGCTTAGAGAGTTTTGGGAACTTCCTTAACCAGCAATCAGGGAGCCAAGATTTTATCTCAGGAGCTAGCTGTAAGCTATAACTCCAGACCATGCAGCACGTAGCACCACCACAGGGCTGTGCCAGACTTGAGATGGAAGGCTCACAGTCAGTGAAGATAATAGAAGAGAATTTCAAAGGACAAGAGTTAATGTTTCATGCTACAGTCCAAGGAACCTCACATCCCCCCCACTCCCACCCAAAGTCATTACCCTAGTCACAGTCCGTAACATGGTAGTTTGGAGAATCATTGCCAGGCATGGGAAGACACTTGTAGAAATCAGAATCTAGTTTTTATGATGAACAATACTAGAATCTACTATCTACAAACTGTGTGACTGAAACATATATTCTCTCTATAATCACTTCATTTTTACCAAAGATATTTAAATTAACACTAATTTATTTACAAAACAAGTCTAGTTTTGAAAAATACTTGCCTTGATTATTTACCTAAGTACAGAGAGAATGGTAATTTACATATGATTTCACTCATATGTGGAATTTGAGAAACACAACATATAACATAGAGGAGGGAAAGAAAAGTAAGATAAAAGCAGACAGGGAGGCAAACCATAAGACACTCTTAAATACACAGAACACACTGAGGGCTGCTGGAGAGGGGGTAGGTGGGAGGATGGGTTAAATGGGTGATGGGAAATAAGGAGGGGACTTGGTGGGATGAGCACTGAGTGTTATATGTAAGTGGTGAATTATTCAGTCCTACTCCTGAAGCCAAAACTACACTATATGGTAACTAACTTGAATTTAAATAAATAAAATAAAAACAAAATAAAATAAATAGTGATTGATCATGTAGGCTCTTTAAAACCTACTTTTCATAAGAAATTTCTCAATGGAACTCTTAATAGCCTCTCAAAGCCAGGGGCCAACCTAAATACTTGCCCTCAGAGTTCTCCTGCAATACCTATAGATTTGGGTGGATTCCTCTCTACTCAAGGTTCCCCAAATATCCTGAGGTCCCTGTACCTGTCAAGAAGCGACCCTCTTTACTCACCTGGTAAGGCTGCTGTAACAAGGTACTGGGCCGACATCTTCATAGGGCTTTATAGGCTCCATAATGTCAACCTATTTCCTTAAAGCTGTCTGGTCAGATCTGAGTATGTGCATGTCTTTCCCAGAGAGGACATTCCAGTAAAAGCCTTGGTAATGTAACCAGTGTTTTTTTCATGAGCCTCATTGAAGATGAAGTACGTTGGCAGGAAGCTTTTTAAAAGTATTTGAGTAGAAGTATAAATATTTATAAGTGATAAAAAGCTTAAAAACAGTCATGGTTAAAGAGCTGGTGAGAGTTCATGACAATGCAATTGATAAGGACACTTGGTTGTTTTATGGCACATAACACTTCAATACAGTAACAGACCTGGACACAAGTCTCCGTGGGCTTTATACGATTTTTGAAACACTTATATTAATAACATTTCTACACAATTATAATCTAACAAGATTTAGCATCACTTACTCGGCAATGCTTTAATTTATGTCATTTTTAACATACCAAGAAAGTCTAATTAGTTTAACTTCTCAGAAAATCTTTGAAATGTTCCAGGAACTGTCTGGACATTTTCAGTTAGATTGTAGTCAAAAGACCTGATTTCAGAATTTTATTTTGGGAAGAATGTAAATATATACATATATCAAAATGTCGAAACATTTGATTAAATGGGATCATAGATCATTAGGTGACAATAGTTATCCATTTAACAAAAAGTGACAATAAAAGATGTCAAAGGCAAAAAAAAAGATGTCAAAGATTATACAAAATTTAGCTCTTTTAATAGTAAGACTCAGTTTTCTTAAGTATTCAAAAACCGTATAGACATAGAAATTTATTTTCACAATATATAGAATATTTTATTATTATAATTTTTTTGGCATGTAACTTTATTTTTTTAATGTTTTTATTTATTTCTGAGAGACAGATATCATGAGCAGTGAAAGGTGAGAGAGAGAAGGAGACACAGAATCTGAAGACAGGGTCCAGGCTCTGAGCTAGCTGTCAGCACAGAGCCCGACATGGGGCTCGAACCCAGGAACTGAGAGATCGTGACCTGAGCTGAAGTCGGATGCTTAACTGACTGAACCACCCAGGCACCCCCTTTGTTTGTAATTTTTCATTAACAACCAACCATTAGTTCAAGAAAACTTTGTTCTTTTAACAAAGAGAAAACAAATTTTCCACCACGGTGCTTTGTCTTTTTCTTTTTTAAAAATATATTTTATTTATTTATTTTGAGAGAGAGGGAGAGAGAGAGCACACAAGTGGAGGAGGGGTGGAGAGAGAGAGCAAGAATCCTACTGACAGTGCAGAGCCCAATTGGGGGGCTTGAACTCACAAAGCATAAGATCATGACCTGAGCCAAAGTAGGACTCTGCCCCAGAATACTTTTAATACCAAATTTTATTTTTGGGGCACCTGGATGGTTCGGTTGGTTGAGGCTCAGACTCTTGATTTTGTCTCAGGTCATGATCCCAGCATTGTGGGATCAAGCCCAGAGTCTAGCTCCATGATATATGTGGAGCCTGCTTGGTATAGTCTCTGTCTCTGTCTCTGTCTCTGTCTCTCTCTCTTTCTCTCTCTCTCTCTTTCTGCCCCTCTCCCTTGTTCACACACATTCTCTCTCTCAAAAAAATTTTTCTTTTTTTAAATTTTTAAAAATTTATTTCTGAGAGAGATAGTGTGAGCAGGGGAGGGTCAGAGAGAGAGGGAGACACAATATGAAGTAGGCTCCAGGCTCTGAGCTGTCAGCACAGAGCCCGACATGGGGCTCGAACCCACAAACTGTGAGATCATGACCTGAGCCGAAGTCAGATGCTTAATCGACTGAGTCACCCAGGCGCCCCAAAAAATGTTCCTACTTAAATTTATTTTAATTTTATTTTTTAAAATTCTTTTTGATGTTTATTTATGGGGGGGGGCAGAGAGAGAGAGAGAGAGAAACGACCTGAGGAGAGAGAGAATCCCAAGGAGACTCACCACTGTCAGCACAGAGCCCGCTGTGGGGCCCCATCTCATGAACTGTGAGATTATGACCTGAGCTAAAATTAAGAGACCAGCACTTAACCAACTGAGCCACACAGGTGCCTCAAATTTATTTTAATTTTAGCTAGTACTGACCACATATAAAATTCCTCTCCAAAGATTCCTTTTCCATAAACCTTTTACAACTCTTTCCTTACATTCAGATATTGTCCGAAGTTATTGTTGTTGTTTGTTTGTTTGCTTGTTTTTGCCCCCAAACAATCAGCCTCAAGTTAAAGAAAAATCACTTTCTTTCTCTAATAAAAAATACATATGTCCATCCTAATGCCTTTTTTTTTACTAATTTTGCAATAGATCTAGCCTACACTTATTTGAATTTTAGCAAACACACAATAATTAAAATCTCATATTTAATGCTGATAATTCTAAAAACATGTCTATTTTAATTAAACCAATAACCTTAAATTACCTTTAGAACCAAATATTTTCCCAGATCACATGAACTTGAAAACATTTCAGGTAGTTTTTATATTTTTGAGTTTTAGAATGCCCAATTTTTACAAGCACTTGACTTCAACTAAATAGAGCTCTTTCACAACTTAATGTTAGCAGTAGCATCTGGGGGAATGGAAATCATCCCACATTTACAAATATGTGGACATATACACAGACAAGATATGAAGAACAATACTAATTTTTGGGAGAGGACGTTAAAGCCACATTTTTCAAGTATCTCCCTCTTTTTTTCTGATGATACCATTTTCTCTAGTGTTTGCATTTCAAAGAATGTCTTTTAGGTCTTGGAGAAGAAAGGGGTAGAAAGTTTATTTCACAATGCTGCAGAGAGAGTGTTTTAAATTTTTTTCCAAAGTAAAAATTAAGAACATATCTTACTGATACTGGAGGTGGTAGAGTCTGAGTGCAAGAGCCCTTTTAGCTGTTTGTATTTTAAAAAGGTCTCTGGGGCACCTGAGTGGCTCAGTCGGTTAAGCGTCCGACTTGAGCTCAGGTCATGATCTCACTGTTTGTGGGTTCGAGCCCCGCGTCGGGCTCTGTGCTGACAGCTCAGAGCCTGGAGCCTGCTTCGGATGCTGTATCTCCCTCTCTCTGACCCTCCCCTGCTCATGCTGCTCTTTCTCTCTCTCAGAAATAAATAAATCATTAAAATTTTTTTTTTAAAAGTCTCTAAACAATGGACTAAGTAAGTAAAACTTTTTGAAAGGCCGCTTTCCCTTCTTTTCCCCCCAGCCCCAGTCTCAAATGATTCTAGGCTGTCTTTATATTTAAAGAAAAATATTTATAATTTAAGAACAGAGAAAATAATGTACATTTTTTTCTAGAGTTTCTGAGTAATTACTATTTAAAATGGATCCTTCTTGGGATGTCTGAGTGGCTCAGTCGATAAACTGACTGGCTCTTGGCTTCAGCTCAGATCATGATCTCGTAGTTCATGAGTTCAAGCCCCACATCAGGCTCTGAGCTCACTGCAGAACCTGCTATGGATCCTCTGTCTCCCCTTTTCTGGCCCTCTCCAGCTCACATTCTTCTCCCTGAAAAATAAATAACTGTTACAAAAAAATGAAAATGGTTCTTTCTTTCCTGAAGTACTGGACAATTTGTTCCAATATCCTGGTCTTTTATAATGTTCACAAACATTGTGAGAGTAATAGGTGAGTTTGGGGGATTGGTAAATATATGTGGACTTGAACTTGTTTTTAGGGTTGCATTTCAGGTCTTGTGGAGATTTGGAAGACACGGATGGGTGTTTCTTATTTCCCAAAGAACACTGGCTTATAGATTGAATACCAAGGGATTGGCCCATCTTTAAACTGAATGATTTTGTCTTTGTTTTTATATCAGAAAGATTTTTCAGTGAAATGGAAATCAAAAGATTTGTACCTTTGTAAACCCTGTGTGAAGCATTTCAACGAAATCATCTTTCTGGGTACACAACTGAAACATGGCTTCTATTAGCCTCTGAATATTGGCCTTTTGCAGATAATTTGTAGGAGGACCTAGGGGAAATTTGTTATTTTTAAAAGTTTTTTATTTATTTTGAGAGAAAGAGCCAGAGACAGAAAGAGCGAGCGTTCAAGCAGGGGAGGAACAGAGAGAGAGGGAAAGAAAAAGAATCCCAAGCAGGCTCCCCACTGTCAGCACAGAGCCTGACGTGAGACTCAGACTCATGAAACTGTGAGATCATGACTTGAGCCAAAATCAAGAGTTGGATGCTTAACCAAATGAACAACTAAGCACCACTCTGGTAGGATATTTAAAAATATTTTTTAATGTTTATTTATTTTTGAGAGACACAGAGACAGAGCATGAGTGGAGAAGGGACAGAGAGAGAGAGAGAGAGAGAGAGACAGAATCAGAAGCACTCTCCAGACCATGAGCTGTCAGCACAGAGTCCTACTCAGGACTCAAACTCATGAACTGCGAAATTATGACCTAAGCCAAAGTCAGATACTTAACTGAATGAGCCACCCAGGTGTCCCTCTTGTAGGATATTTTTAAAGCAGAAGAAATGGGCTGTATAATTTAAAAGATCTGTTGGTGTCCAGAGGACACCATTCCTTTTGTGGTAGAACTCTAGCATACGCTTCTAAAAAACATTGTATAGGAATGTCTGATCAGCAGCGGCAGATTATAGAGCCTAGAAGCTAGGTGAAAAGTGGGCCTTACTGCCAGTCTCAGGTGCTTTAGTTAAATTCATTTTCTAACTTTCAGCACTTACATGAGAAACCTGTATAATTTGAACCTGGAGACTGGGCCAGAGCGCTCCCTGTAAATTTTTTAGAGCAGGGAAGTAGTAACAGGTAAATAAGGCCCAACTTTAAGAAAGTCAGGCCATCCTTCACTAACACCTGGGAGTGAGGAGCAAGGGCTATGGGTTTCCTAAATTTTGCCTTGGAATATCCTCTGTGTGCCCTCCCCCACCAATCACCCCCCCTCCCCCAAGGCAGGCTGCTGTGGCTGGATGCAGAGGTGAGACTGGGGTGTCCATGGCTGTAGGCCCCTTGCAGGTGAGGCTGCCAGGCCTGGGAAGAGCCGGTGGGCGGGGGGGAGGGGCGGTGAGGGGAAGAAGCAGGATCTCTAGGAATCAGAATTCTAAAGCAATCCTGCCTTCCAGGTGGTCAGAGCAGTGTCTTTGCATAAGTAGGAGGCAGGAGAAAAGCTATTTCCCTGTTTATTTGCTGTAACTTTATACTTGAAGTATTTACCCAGGGATGGGGGGCTCTGTTTGCATTCCTGCCAACATCATACAGAGTAACTGACCATGGACAACCCATTCCAAGTGCTATCATATCTCAAAGATGACCTTCTACCTGGTCTCTCTGGGCAGTCGAAGGGAAATTCTCAAAGTGAGTCAGATCTTGCTCCCACCTGCGGAACACACCTGGACCAAACCCAATCTCCTGATCTAGGTTTGTAAAGCCATTTACCTCTCTGATCAGATCGCTTCAGGCACATTGTCCCCAGACCACCATGCTCAAACCCTGGTACCAGACCCATCTCCCTTCCTGTTGGTGTTCTACTTGTGATACACCCAGCTCTCTACTGCCCCAGGCCCTTTGCACTCACTATTCCCTCTGCCTTCCCTCAGCCCCTCCCCTGCTGATGCCTCCCTTTCTTGTCCTTCTTGTGTTGGTTTAAATGTCATGGGCAGAGAGGAGTCCTCTGAGCAGTCAGTGAAACATAGCCCCACCCCCTTTCTCTCATTTCACCCTGTTTGAATCCCTGCACTTACACCAGGCCAGCAATCCTTTCTGTAATAGACCAGGTGTTTTCTCTCATGATGGCCATGTGTCCCTAAGCCAGTCATAGACCAGAGGAAATAACAGGGGTGATTGTGTTCCAATAAAAGTTTATTGACAAAAACATGTAGTGGCTCCTAGGCCGTTGTTTGCCAACCCCTGACTGGCATCTTCCTTATTTGTTTATAGCCTGAGTCTTGCCACTTGTGCACTGTGGTCTCCCTGTGCCTAGAACAGGTCTTGGCATATCTAGACACCGTGGATATCTTTAAATGAATATGACTGGTAACTGCATTGCTCTTTGGAGCCCCGGTGAATCTTGGGTTCTACATTCCCCTTTTCCTGAACATTTCCCCCTGATAATGTAGCTTCATTTCCTCCTTGCAAAGATGACTGAACTTCAGCATATTGACTGGGAGGCGCTGTCAGAATCTGGGAACACGGGACCAGAGAAGGGGGAGATGACAAGGCTTTCTGCACAAGGCAGGATGCATTTAGGCCCAGCAGGGAGGGAGCTGTAACTCCCAATTCTGCAAATGCAGTTTATTTGTGGTGACTTTTTAATTCCGGGCAAAACCCAACTTTGTCATCTTTTCCAGTATGTTCCTGGGCACTTCCTTCACTGTGCTCTCTTAGGCTTAGAAAATAACTACTTTGATATCAGCTTATGAAACATCTGATTAGAATGCTTCACTCAGTGAATTGGGTCATAGCAAACCTCTCCTGCAGATCCTGAAAGATGGACAGTGTCAGCAAGAGAGGGATGAGAGACCCAGGAGATTCCTTCTGATCACCAGCCAGGCATCTCCACACTGTCTGAGACTCAAATTTATTTTATGATTAAGTGTTTGAGGGATGGCACAGAAGTGGCATTCTGATGATAAAGTCTTTGATCAGTAAAAACTTTCCAGAACATTGATATGCATAAGTGTATGGGGAACAGTCCAGAAGTGGCATTCAAATATAAACAGGTTAATGTTTTTAGCATAGTAAAGGTAAAAGTTCTTTGTGAGCAGGGGTCAATAGCCTGTTTATCGATTAATGGGAGGTATTAAGAAAAACAGGTTTTTCAGTAGCAATGTTGCTCTCATAACCACAAAAGAAGAAGTTCCTACAGTGCTCAAGCAGAAACAATTGAGTGGGGATGGATATCGGTCACCATGTGACGGTAAGAGTCCGTGCAAACTTACCCTAACCTCACAAGGAGTTTTTCTCAACTAGTGAGTTCAGAAATGGCTCCCGACACTCACCAAGCTCAGGCCTGTCCTGGCTTCTTCCCTCCCCCACAAGTTCTTGCCTTGGCCACCCCCACCCCCACCCTGGCCCGACGCACTGGCTGCAAGTTCTCATCTACCCAGGGTCAGAGCCCTGAGCTAAGAACCCAGGCCAGCTGAGTAGCTGTCACTGGCCACATTGTGTGGCTGCAATAGGAAGGAAATACCCAGGGCAGAGGAGGAGCCAGTGTCTGGGAACAACCTTGCAGGGGCTGCTGCCTGCTGTCCCCAGAGAGGAGCACATGGGAGGAAGCATCTTCTGTCCAGAGTGCAATGGTGGCTTCTCTATGAGGCCTGTCACATTTCACCACTAGGGGCCAGCAGTTAGCAAAATGTTTTCCCAGTATGATTTCAATGTTTCCCTGTTAAATTATTATTTTTATATTATTTCATACAAACTCTATTCCAATCTTCTCACAGTGGAAACTCAATGAGCTATAAAAATACCTGACATTTAGCAATCTGCTCTGCTCTCGGCAACCATGAGCCTATGGAGCACTAAACAATTCTGTTCTTGACAATGGTTGTTTCCAACACAGGGTTCACCACACAGGGTATGGAAAAACTCATCCTTCTGAAACCCCATAGATTTTGTCAGATTTGGAATAACATGCTACAAAGAAATACACTGAAATATGGATTATGTTGCGACTGAGAATTGAGTCATTTTGTTTTCTTCCTTACATTTCTGCTTGCCAAGTGTCCCATTTTTATAATCAGAGAAACAGGTGCATTTAAGACCAAGTGTTCCAGCTTTTCTCCCTCCCCTTGGATATTCCCATTGTCCATGTCCTCAGTCTGTGATGGTGACCAGCCAGCCAGGACCTTCTTCCTGCTCCACCTATCTTCCATCATGAGCTCTGAGCCAGCAGGGGTGGGGCAGGCTGTGTATGCTACCTGCAAATGCTTGCGTGCTGTGTGGACTGCTGTAAATGCCTAGAGGAGGGGGCCATGGGAACCACAAGTCACCTGCCTTCAACCCAAGCCCTGGGTGCTGGGGCGGGATCTCCTCCTGTGCAGGTGATCCTTGGCACCAAGCCCGACCTTTCTAGCAACACCATTTGGCACAGTCTGTGCTGGATTTGTGCCCAGACTGCTTGGGTTCCTCTGAGCTCACTGAGCCTCCACTGTGCAAATCATGGGTCATGGAGCTTAGAACAGTCCTCCTTTGCAACAGGAATGCACACAACTCAGGGTGAAGGAGAGTGGGGTGTGTGGAGGGAGTTCTCCAGTCAGGACTGAGAAACTAAAATCTGAGCACACATGGCTGATGCAGCCAAAATGTCCTAACACGTTAGAGAGACTCTGGCATGTTCTTTTAATGTGTGTCAGCCTTAATCCTTATTAGTGTCTGACTAGAACTGGAAGTGAAGGTGAATCCACTGGAATCCTAGGATGAGCCTAAGAAGGGAGTGTAAACCTCAGTTCCCCAGAATGCATCAACCCCTGCTACTTCCTTCCATTTTCTGTGAACTAATTAGCCTTTTTCATACTCAACCATGTATGTAACCCAGACCTAGGGCATAATTACCCTCAACACTATTGAGAACTACTATATTGGTTTGTTCTTAAAATATTCATGTTTATTTTTAAAATGTGACTTAAAGCCACCATGCAAAATATAGTTTCATTCATGGAGCTTCAGCTTCTCCTCGTTGTTGTGCCAGGGTCCTGGGGTTTTATAAGCAATTTGTTTTTGCAGCTCTTGGTCGTCTCCAGATGTGTGATCTGCTCCCCTACTTGTCACAGGCTGTGCCTGGGAATCTTTCAGAGCCCCCCCTCTCTAGATCAGTCTTGCACAGTATGAGTGCAAGCAAGCTATCCTGTCCTCCCACTGCTGGGGAGCCACTTCTCCCCTCTTATCCATTCCACTAGGCAATGGACACTTCATTCTGTGATGACAGCAACCTTTTGGAGGCATTCTCTATCCCTGCAATGAGGAAATCTTCGGGTTTTTTGTTTGTTTGTTTTGTTTTGTCTTCAATCTTGGCTTTCAGGACCTTTGAGAACTCAGGAATTCTCATTGGGATGTTAAATGCTGAACTCATTTATCTCTTTGCATTCCTACTATTGAAATCCTCATTGTCCTTGAGACAAGGATGTCCCTAGCTGTAGAGGGGACATTGCTCTAGAAATGGAACACAAACAGGAACACTGACATTTTAGACAGTATCACTACCCTGTATCACACATGACAGGGCCCCTCTCAGCATCTGATACTGGCTCCCCACAGCTCTAACAACTGCACCCCAGCACCTGCTCTAGAAGAAATAACTCAGGAGTCGGGGGGTTTCTGCTAAGAGAAGAAGGAAGTGGTTCCTGTGGGGAGGAGGGAAGGTCTCCGCATAAGTCAGTGCACAGTCACAAACACAAGAGGCACTTTCCAGAAATGTTGAATGGACACAGTGGCAGTGAAAACTCCAGAACAGAAGTCATCAGCTTGGGAAACAAAAGCAGATCTGGGAAGATTACAGTGTACTGGGCGGTATGGACAGGGCCAATCAGGCCAAACCCTAGGGCTTTAAGTGGGTGGCCTCAGAGTCACTGCCCAACATCAGAGAGCCCTGGGGCTACACCTGCTGAGGGTATTTGCACAGCTACACGATCAGGTGAGCACTCCCGGAGGGGCCGGTGTAATCCTTGTGTAAGTATTTGGGAGGATAAATTCAATGTTTTACTCCATTCGAGTGGTCTAACATCTCAGAAGAAAGAGGGATAGTTTTAGATAGTTCAGTCTAATCAGATACTCATTTCTTTTTGCTTCCTAGGTTTTGAAACATGCATCGTTTTGTCTTCCTGACTGCCCTTTGCTTGGGAATAGCCTCAGCTACTATACAGCTTGATCAAAGTTTAAATGCACAGTGGATCCGGTGGAAGGAGATACACGGGAAAAAATATGGTGTGGTTGGTAACATCTAAACTATCTGGGGGACCCACCGAGAACGTCCGTGCTGGTGGGAGTTCATAGCACAGAGTAGCATCTTGAGGCCACTCTTACCAAGAGAGTAAGCTGAGCACTGTGACTGTGCACAGTGTGAGCATGAGTCCTGCTGTGTGGTTGGTGGAGAACATATCTCAGAAGCATCAGGTCACCCTGGCTGTTGTTTCTCCTCCTCTCTCTGAGCACATCCACTTGGTGCAGGTCAGTAGGTTTTAAATACAAATAAGAATGATAAGTTATATGTTTGCCTCTAGGCTGAAGAATGCAGAAGAGCAGTGTGGGAGAAGAACATGAAGATGATTCTAAAGCACAATCAGGAATATTATCAAGGGAAACACAGCTTCACAATGGCAATGAATGGCTTTGGTGACATGGTGAGTGTGGCATGGATTTGCTGAATATTTTGTTCTTTTTCTCTTCAGTACTTTCCTCCCCAGATCTCATGCTTGTCAACATTCTACTTTTTTTCTCCTGCAGACCAGTGAAGAATTCAGGCACATGATGATTGGCCTTCCAATGCAGAAGAATGATACTGGGAAAGTATTTAAAGTACCTTTCTGTGCTGGTATATCTGTAACTGGGGATAGGAACCAGAAATCTGCTGTAAGTCCTGTCAGTATCAAGGATGACTACTCAACAGGTCTCTCTCCAGGAGGAAAGCCAAAAACAAAGTGGCCACCCTGCTAAGGTTTCCTGCTGTGGAACAATATGTTGTTGCGATATTGTTGTTGCTGCTGTTTGTAACGTTCATTATTTTTGAGAGAGAGAGAAAAAGAGCATGAGCGAAGGAGGGGCAGAGAGAGAGGGAGACACAGAATCCATGCAGGCTCCAGGCTCTGAGCCGTCAACACAGAGCCTGACATGGGTCTCACACCCATAAGCCCTGAGATCATAACCTGGCCCAAAGTCTGACTCTGAACCAACTGACCCACCCATGTGCCCCATCATTGCTATGTTTTAAAGTTTTCATATAGATGGACTGTTGTCACTCTTAATATTTATTTTGTGGACTGAGACCTTTATAATTTGTTTTCAGGGTCGGTGTGCTTCTGGCTGGGCTTTTAGTGCAATTGCTGCCCTTGAAGAACAAATGTTCCGGAAAACTGGCAAACCTGTTTCCCTGAGTGTGCAGAACCTCCTGGACTGCTCTTGGGCTGAAGGCAATGAGGGCTGTAATGGTGGTCTAATGAGTAATGCCTTCCAGTATGTTAGGAACAACGGAGGCCTGAACACAGAGGAATCTTATCCATACGTTGGAAGGGTGAGTGGAGTTCCTCACTTGTCATTCCAGCTCTGCTCTTAGACTTGAATGCTTCTGAAGAAAACGGACACCATATTTAACATTCACATTTTCTTTTTTTTAATGTTTATTTATTTTTGAGAGAGAGAGAGAGCATGAGTGGTGGAGGGTCAGAGAGAGAGGGAGACACAGAATCCAAAGCAGGCTCCAGGCTCTGAGCACAGAATCTAATGTGGGACTCAAACTCACCAGCCATGAGATCATGACCTGAGCCGAAGTTGAATGCTTAACCGACTGAGCCACCCAGGTGCCCCTAATATTCACATTTTCAATTGTAGACTCTATCTGCAGACTGTCAGGACTGATAGCCTGCACAGTTCTCTGCTTAGAGGGTTGCCACATAGGTATTTTTATTTCTATGTTACATGGAGATATGCGTACCTTTCTCTATAGGGTACAGATTTCTCCAGAGTGAAAAACTTCTTATGGACACTTAGACCAATGGTGCTTTGATGAATTCACACCAGTTAGATCTTTTTAAGTTTATTTATTTTGAGAAAGTGAAAGAAAGAGGGAGTACGAGAGGTGGAGGGGTAGAGATAGAGAGAGGGAGAGAGAATGCCAAGCAGGCTTCAGGCTCTGTGCAGAGCCCAACACAGAACTTGATCCCATGACTGTGAGATCATGACCTGAGCCACAATCAAGGGTTGGACGCTTAACCTAATGAGCCACCCAGGTGCCCCTCACACCAATTAGTTTTTCAATTTCAAAACAATAAATACCATTTCTCTTCCTGGGATCCTTCACAACAAACTTGACTTGGAAATCTTTCACCTGTAAGCTGTGTTACATGTTCCCAGGAGGTGGATGGTAGTAATCAAGTTTCTTTTCCTTTACCGTTCAAAGGATGGACCCTGCAAATACAGGCCCGAGTATTCTGCTGCCAATATCACTGACTTTCACACCATCCCTCAGCAGGAGAAGATCCTTAAGATGATACTGAGAAAAATAGGGCCTGTCTCCGCTACTCTAGATGCAAGCCTGGATACCTTCCGGTTTTATAAACGAGGTAAACTTTTGTTAATGTAGAAATTTAGGTAGGAAAATTGGAAAACCGCCCTAACAGACGGAAAGAGTGACACTTTGGTATGTACAATTCAATGTAGAATTTGGGGGGGGGGGGTGGATTTAAACTAGTTGTTCATTCTGTACCTGTAGTATTTATGTCTGCTGCTTCCATATGCCATGACTTGACCCAAATCCCCATGATTTTAAGTATATCACGAATATATTTAAATAGCTACATAATTCGATGGGTAGAGTTTACTTTACTTTTTTTCCATGTGTAGACCTTAAAAACGTTTAAAGAATTTTGCTACTGAAATTAACACTGGAAAAAATCCCTTGGCTCAAGTAATTTTATGTTCTCTACTGTTTCACTAGGCTGACATCCTATAAGTAGAATAATAAGGTTTTGGCAGGTAATTTTTAAAAACCTCTTGACTCGGGGTACCTGGGTGGCTGAGTTGGTTAAGCGTCTGACTTCGGCTCAGGTCATTATCTCACGGTTCGTGGGTTTGAGTCCCATGTGGAGCTCTGTGCTGACGGCTAGCTCAGAGCTGGAGCCTGTTTCAGATTCTGTATGTCCCTCTCTCTCTGACCCTCCCCTGTTCGCACTGTCTCTCTCTCAGAAATAAATAAGACATTAAAAAAATTTTTTTAAAAACCTCTTGACTATTATTTTCAAAAGAGATTGTGACAGTATTTCTCCTGGTGTGAGATGAAGGCCTGAATCCCCACCCTAGGTAAACAAAAGTATCCGACTTTTAAATCTCATCTGAATTCATATCACAACTGAATCTTGAAATGCCTCCCTTACTGTGATTGATAGGCTGGGTTACTATCACATGTCATGTGGGAATCCTCACTTCAGCATTGAATATTACTCCCTAGGCATTTATTATGATCCAAAGTGCAGCAGTGAAGACCTGAATCATGGTGTTCTGGTGGTTGGCTATGGCTTTAGAGGAAAAGAATCAGATGACAAAAAATATTGGATTGTCAGAAACAGGTATGAAAATCCAGGAACACATACTGTTGAATTTGAAAACAGAATATTTTTTGGAACCAGTGTTAAGACACTGGTCCCCCACACTTGACAATACTTCTGAAATCCTAGCAGTGTTTACCCACCTAGTAGGGAGCACAGACATTGTCCATATGATAACAACATTAAGATATTGCCTCCCACTGGCCCTAGGGTCCTGATTTGGTACAATTGCATTTCTTAATTGGAATTTTAAAAAATTTCTATAACACATCCGGGTCCCAAAATTTTCCTTTTCCTGCTCACGTTACAGTTTTGTGGAAGGTCTGGGGATAGAATTCTATGCTGGGTCAGAACTCAGCCATGAACAAGAATGGCCTCTCCTGATTCTTCCTGAATCTGTTTTTGATCATTTGTAATAATTGGAAAACTCTGTATTTTTTCAGCTGGGGCTCTGAATGGGGCATGGATGGCTACATAAAAATAGCCAGAGACAGGAACAACCACTGTGGAATCACCACCATGGCCAGCTTTCCTGTCGTGTGAGATGATGGTGATGAAGAAGTCCTTGACTGGCAACAGAATATCCAGGAAATGGATTTTATTGTAAAGTTTATCACATCTTATTGTTTGGGGTAAAACACTTGAATCATTGAAGATCCAAGTTGTGACTGGATTCTGTGACTGTTCACACTGCTCTTTAATCCTTGCTGTAATCAATGGTGTATGATTATCTTCCTTAATAACTTTTGAATGTTCATGTTATAATTTTTTAAATTTATTTTTGAGAGAGAGACAGGCAGACCAAGTGTGAGTAGGGAAGGAGCAGAGAAAGAAGGAGACACAGAATCCGAAGCAGGCTCCAGACTCTGAGCTGTCAGCACAGAGCCCAATTAGGGGCTTGAACTCACAAACCGTGAGATCATGACCTGACCTGAAGTCAGATGCTCAATCAGCTGAGCTTCCCAAGTGCCCCTGTATGTTCATATTTTAAAACGTTGCATGAATTTTTATCTTTTAAAATAAAATTTATTTGCATATGTTGGGGTGTGATTCTGTTTTTAATACATAAACTTCTTTATAGTAAAAACATGCAGTGGTTTTGGAGAGAGGAGGAAATGTCCTCATTGATTTAAGAATTTAATTAATATGAGACAGGTTAATGGAAAAAAATATCTCAGAGTTTTATTATATAAGCAGGGAGGCCCAGTAATGAATTTGAGCGCCCCCAAAATAGCCAACAGGTAGGGTTTTTTTTTTTTTTGGCAGTTTTTATACATTTAGAAAAAGACAATAATTTGTGAGGAATTGACAGGAAAAAGAGAAAACGTGTGTGGGAGCTTTAAATTGCAGGATCTCTAAGTGGAATCTGGGCTGGGGTTGAAGATGAGCAAAAAAGTAACAAGGTTTGTTTCCACAGCTTTCTTACCTTTGAAGCCCCATCTCTGCTGATAAAGATGTCTCTTACCTTGTTCAGGGAGAGAACTTTCATATGGGACACTCACTTTCTGCTTTCAGGGGTCACAGAAACAGCCTGGGTGTCCTTGAACCAGCTGTATCCCAAGTAGCTTTAATTCAAGATAGTCAATATGCCATGTGGTACATTTTGGGGTGACCTCCCTGGGCCCCCATAGTTTCTTCATCTGAAACTTCCCTGGAAATTTGCATACTAACTAGCTGAGCGGGTGACTGTGGAGAGAGAAATCCAGTTTGTAAATGAGCGGTAAGAAATCTACAAAGAATAAAAAAAAAAGCACAGAGCAGCATGAGGATGAAAATATGGGTGAAGGAGGGTGGGAGGTACAGGCTTCCAGGTATAGAATGAATCAGCCATGGGAATCAAGGGCACAGCACAGGGAATATAGTCAATGGTATTGTAATAGTGATGTAAGATGACAGGGGGTGGCTACACTTGTGGTGAGCACAGCATAATGTATACAGTTGGCAAATTACTGAAACAACGGTAGCATCGTGTGTCATTTATACTCAAAACATTTGAAAAGAAAAAAAAGCAAGACGATGAATAAACAGAAGAGAACATACTGCCCCACACCTCATGAAACCCGTCCCACAATACTGGAAGTAGATCAGCCCAATGAAATGTGTTTCATTTATCTGATGGAAAATATTAACTCCTTTTTTTAAGGCTGATGTAAGTTAGATATTATCTATCTCATTGGGTTTAGATAAAAGCAACATTTTCCACTGATGATTGCATGAGCTGCCCCTGCTGGGCAGTCACTGTATCCAGAACATGATGACTTGAGACCCCCAGATGCTAAGCTTTTACCTTCTGACTAGAGTGTTTTCTTTTTTTTCTTTTGTCTATAGATATCTTTATTATTTTTTTATTTTTTTAATTAATTAATTTATTTTTTACAAATAGTTTATTGTCAAGTTGGTTTCCATATAACACCCAATGCTCATCCCAACAAGTGCCCTCCTCCATGCACNAATTTTGTTTACTTTTTTAAAAAACCAACTCTTGGTTTCATGGATCTGTTCAATTGTTTCTTTGGTCTCTATGTTGTTTATTTCTGCTCTGATTTTTACTATTTCTCTTCTTCTTCTGTGTTTGGGGCATTCTTATTGCTCTGCCTCTAGTTCCTTTTGGTGAGCTGTTAGATTTTGGGCTTGCACTTTTTCTAATTCTTGAAATAGGCCTGGAGTGCAATGCACTTCCCTCTTAGGACTGCCTTTCNGAAAGTGAATTCCCTGGCCTCAGGATGTAGAGTTCTAAATATATCTGTTAGATTCATCTGGTCCAATGTGTCTTTCAAGTCCANCTCTAAGTATAGCTACTCCAGCTTTCTTTTGACTTCTAGTAGCATGATAGATATTTCTTCATCCCCTTACTTTCAATCTGAAGGTATCTTCCAGTCTAACATGAGTTTCTTATATACAGCATATAGATGGATTTTGTTCNTTTTTCAAGCCCAGCTATTAATTTTATGATTATTATTCTAAAATCTTGTTCAGTGTTGCTGCTTATATCTGTTTTGAGAAGTTCATTAGCTGTCAGTTCTCTTTGGAATTTCTTTGGAGGAGAGCTCTTTCGTTTTGTNGCGAAAGTCGGACGCTTAACCGACTAAGCCACCCAGGTGCCCCTCGTTTTGTCATTTTAATTACTTTCTGGCTTTTGTTAGTTTTAAAGACTTGTTATGCTCTCTGCACCTGTGAGCACTGCTGTATCTAATAAGGCTCTTTGTCCAGGTCCTATCCTTTCAGAGACTGTTTTTTTTTTTTTTTTTTTGAGTGGTATCTCTTGGTCTCTCTTGTTGAGACCTTTATTATTTTATTTGCCTACTCATAGTGATATTTGGGACTCTCCATCATGTGTACTTTGGCTTGTTTTTTGAGGTAGCCGTGGAGAAGAAAACAGACAAACACACAAGGAGCAGAGGCACAGAAACGCACAAACAAATCCAACTAACTTGCAAACCGAGAGGGAAAATGCAAAAGTTAAGAGAAAAGATGGAGGAGGGAAGTCAAACAATAGAAAATAAAAAAATACGTAAAAAGGTCAAAAAGAAGAAGAGAAAAGGAGAAAAGTAGAAAACGGATGGACAAAGAATGGTTTAAAGCATATAACCGGATTTCCCAGCTACAATTAAATAGCCGGGTGTATCCAGTGCTGGTTGAAGAGCATAGAGAGAGAGAAGACAGGGTGGGGATGAGGGACAATTGGAAATAGAATGAACAGGCTGAAGGGATAAGAAGCTTTTTTCAAAGAACTAAA
Source organism: Crocuta crocuta (assembly GCF_008692635.1). Classification (NCBI taxonomy): domain Eukaryota; kingdom Metazoa; phylum Chordata; class Mammalia; order Carnivora; family Hyaenidae; genus Crocuta; species Crocuta crocuta. The sequence goes on along the minus strand of NW_027551560.1, from coordinate 5,142,535 downwards.
GGGTGGAATATGGTTGGATAGGTGAGAGAAGGACGCTGGTATTATCCAGAGAGACTATATAGTCTAATTACTCCTGAAAGAAAGAGATGAAAATGTCGGTAGTTGTAGAATTTACATCTACAGAATGGAATAAATGTGACTGTTTAAGCAAGCCGGTGACCAGAGTTAATCAAGTCAGTGTTCCGGGAAATAAAAAAAAAAAAAAAAAGAAAAAAAAAGAGGGGAAGGGCAGCTCTCAAGCAGGGATGGGCGTGGCGTGATCCATTGCCTCAGGCGGGGGTTCTGCATTGGTTGTTGTGGGGAGAAGAGTGGCGGCGCTCCAGTTCCTTCTTGAACCAAGCGTTGCACCTTGCTTTTTTGGGTGTTTAAACTCGCCAGGTCAGGGGCACAGCCAAAGTGGGTTGCGCTCTTTAACCCAGGCCAGCCCTAGTTTCCAAATCCCAGTCTGCTTGCCCCACTGAAATTACCATAGACACAACCTCGCAGGTGATCCCCTCAGGGCAATTCCAAGCCACTTGCCTAGCCCTGGGGTTGGAGCCAGAATCGCAGCTACCTTCTCCTCCAGGTCAGGTTGGCGAGCATGGGCGGGGTTTTGCCTACGGGCCAGGCCGGGCCTGCTGGAGAGCGGGAAACCAGGTCCCTCTGTGTCTCCTCACCTGAAACACGAACTCGCGGGCAAATCTCCCAGTTTTTAAGCTCTTCGCCTTCTCTCTAGTGTTCCAGCCAGCCAGGAGCGCGGAGGCCCAGCACGCACGTGAGGCTCCTCCAGGAGTCCGGCCAGCCAGGAGCACAATGGCGCGGTAGGCACACAGCTCCTCTAAGCGTTCAGTCAGCCAGGAGCACAAAGAAGTGGTCAGCGCACAGTCCCTCCGGGATGAGTTGGCACGCGGGGACCTGGCGCGCAGGGATTTGGCGCGCATGGTCCTTCTGTGCCCTGAGCGGAGGGTTTTCTGTTTCCCAGCGACAGGGCCCGTGTCTTGAGTGGTTTCAGACTCTCTTTTTCCCCTCTCACTCCCCGCAGAGGGGGATCGCCCCCGTCCCTGGAGTCTCCGATCCGGGCCCGATTTTATCTTCCCCCGTTCACACTCACGTTGTTAGAAGGCTTTCTCAGTGGGTTCTGCGTCCTTTTTCTCCCAATCTCTTGGGTTCTGTAAGGTTTGGCTTCGGATCTTTTCCTTGCGAGATATGGGGGCGAGTGCAATGAACGGAGCTCCCTACTTCTCTGCCATCTTGCCCCCTCCTCCTGACTAGAGTGTTTTCAAAGCTTGCCTAGTGGTATTGAGCCCTTCCTTGTTCCATTATCATAGACAGATATAGGATTGCCTTTTCTAATTCACAATCTCTGAAACTTGGGAAGAAGACCTTTAATGCTGATGAGAACTTGGAATTCTGATGCACCATCCGATTTTCTATGATTTTTCAACAAGCACGTGTGTGTGTTTGTGTGGCAGAATTTTATGAACAAGTGCTGTCACTAAGCACAGTGACAGAAGAGCTAGGGATCCAAGCCCAAATGATTCTGACCATTTAGTTGGGAACCCTTTATATTTCTGTTGCCACATGAAATAAAGGAGCAGAGGTGCCTGGGTGGCTCAGTCCTTAAGCATCTGACTTCAGCTCAAGTCATGACCTCACAGTTGATGAGTCCGAGTCACACATCAGGTGAGCTTGAGTCCTGCTTCAGGTGAGACCCTGTCTATCTCTCTCCCTCTCTCTCTCTGTCCCTCTGTCTCTGTCCTTTATTCACTTGTGCTCTCTTTCTCTCTCTCTCAAAAAAGAGAGAAAAAAAAAAGAGCAGTGTGGTTTATAGATAAGGTTAGGTTGAAACGTACTTTTCAAAGTCTGGAATATTAATTGATAGTGTTAATGTTCATTTATCTCCATTTTTTCTTGTGGTCCTGTGTGTCTTTGAGAGCAGCGCACATTTTAAATAGCTGATTTCAGAGATGCCTGGGTGGCTCAGTTGGTTAAGCATCTGACTTCAGCTTAGGTCATGATCTCAAAGTCTGCGGGTTCGGGCCCCACATCAGGCTCTGTGCTTACAGCTCAGAGCCTGGAGCCTCCTTCAGATTCTGTGTCTCCCTTTCTCTCTGCCCCTCCCCTGCCCAATCTCTGTCTCTCTCTCAAAATAAAGACATAAAAAAAATTTTAAATAAAATAAAATGGCTTATTTCAGAGGCTCTGAAATGGCTCTGCAGCTAGGAAGCTTGGTTTTGTCCCCCGGCCAAGTAAGCCCAGATTTTTGGTCCACATTTTTAGGTGGCCTGCCTTTGTTCAATATAGTTCCTTCCTCTGCAACTTTCTTGGAAGATTCACACATTCAAAGTTGAGCTGATAGATGGTTTTATCTCCTTACTCCAGTTTCTTTGTTCTGACAATGAGTCAATTCAGTCAAATTCATTTCAGAAAGAGATGATGCAGGTATGTTCTTAGAATGAGGCCTCTGCTTCAAATAATCAGGTAACAAATAAGAGGCAATTCTATGGCAATACAATAAAAATAATGGTTAATAAAAGGATCAAATTATAAACAACTTTCTGAGTTCCAGGGCAGCCAGTCGAAAGAATTTCTAGATGCTGGGCTTAAAGCATCTTAGACAGAATAAGAGTAGGTAGTGGCAGGCTGACAGACTATCTGAGTGGCTCATAGAGGAACAGGCATGAAGATTGTCTACACATGAGCTGTTGTGGTGATTTCTCTGAAGGTTACATCAAGTTCATATTCAATTTGGAGGGCTTTAGGAAAAGGGTAGTTTTGGTTATCCAGTGATTCCAAGTAAAAAGGATAGAAAAAAGCAGAAAACATTAGTTTGGAGACTTGTAGACAGACTTTGCAGGAAACTAGAAGAAATTAGGATCTCATCCAGTTCATAGTGAACTCTATTAGACACTAATATCCACAACGGTGTGTTATTGAAATATAATTTTTCTTTGTATAATCACCCTCAGTTTTACCAAGGACAGCCAAATTTAAGACCAATTTGTTTGCAAAGTGTAGATTTCTTCTTCTTCTTCTTTATTTTAACTTAGCCTATAATGATTGCTATAATCATAGCTTATGAGAAAAAAATTTCTTAGGATTCCTTGAAATTAACGCTACTGTACATCTGTTTTCTTCATCCTGTTAATTCATCGTGAATTTGTTGTCTCTTTGTCGCAATGGATGAAAACTACCTGTCTTGCTTATAGACTCAGATATAAGTATCAGGCTGTTTTTCCAAGGGGCTTTATTGGCTCCATAAAGTCTGTCTGAGTTCTTTCAGCCTCTGGTCATATCTGAGTCTGTGCAAGTCTCTCCTCGAATATGACATTGCAGTCAAAGCCTTGGTGGGGTAACCAGTGTTTCCAAATGTGCCCTGTTACAAAGAGAGCAGATTCTTATTCAACTTCTACAAATTAGCATATTGTCATGAAAATATGAGATTACTCACTGAACGTTTTTGAATTCTGGGCAGATCAGGTAGGGAGAACAATTTAAATGTCTCAGTCTGTTCACACAGGCATATTTTATCAAATGGCTATAAGTCATAACTTCAAATAATTTCTTTAACACTGGAAAAAACATTTAAAATCATCAATGTTTCAAAAAAGTTATAAAATGAGAAGCATCCTCCGTTCACTCAATCCCATGTTATTAATTCTTGTTCTGGTTGAATCCAGATCTTCCATTCATTCTAGAACTTCTTACCCCGTTCGGCTTTATGATCCTAAGGTTATCAGAAACCTGTACTCAAGAGTTCCATCAGTCTCATTGCAGACGAAACACATAATTACTAATTAGTATAATATCTTCGTTTTTATAAAGAGACCAAATCTCTTGCAAATGGTCCATGGATCCTCGGGAATATTTTAGTTGCATTGTGGTCAAAATACTTCAATTTAGAATTTGATTTTGGAATGCCTGTTTTACAAAAAATCAAAATATTTGAACATTTGATTAAATGGGATCACAATTCATCATGCAACAATATTTATATATTCAACCCAAGTGACAATAAAATATTTCTTTTTGAAGAGAAGTAAAGTGGGCTGAATTGGTTGCTTTTTGGTGATTAATCAAGAGACCAACAAGTCCCATGTCCTTGTCCACCTCATCTGACTCTTCCTTTGCTTCAACTTTGTCCAGGGCTATGGCAGCAGCAGGTGCAGCAGTGGTGGTGATGGCTTCAGCAAGTGGGAAGGTGTAATTAATCAGTCTACACAGACAAAGCCAGGACCTGCTTGTATCCATTGATGATAGAATGGGGCAATGATGTAACAATTGGATGACCGATCTGCAGACAGATGCTGGCAACAGTGCGGACATCCTCCAGGAAGACAGAATGCAGTTTTCTCTGTGATGTCAAGCACTTCAGGGCTGTAGATTCTTCCATTGTCAGATACTTGCTGATTGATTACCCCAGAGGAGAATGGGGAGGTGTTCACCACGTTCAGCTGTGTGGCTTCGCTGCCCCCGCTTTGTCTCCAGTCTTAATCAACTGCATGTCACTCAGGATTTCAGCGGTGCCCCTGGAGATTTTAGTGGTGATGCTTAAAGCCTGGGAGAAGAAGGTCTTGCCCCAGACAAGTGTTCTGGCCTGGTATAGTGACTTCATATGGGGCTATGGCACTAACACAGGCAACAGTTGGCACCTTATCAGCCAGTAGCATGTGCCTGGTCTCGGTGAGGTCCTCCTTGGTGAGCACAAAGCCCACATTCACCCAGATATGAGGCAAAAGTTTCTCCAGAGCTGGCTGTTCTCCAGATGCCCTCAGATGGCCTCGTACATCATGGTGCTCATGCCACAGCAGCACCACAGGGTTTCCATGGAAATACATGCGGATCTACTGCATCTTCTTGGAACCCACGTTGTCTGCTCCCACAATGAAGGATGATCATCCCAAAGGTGATGATTTTAAGGAAGTACTCGGATTTCTGGGTCACTCTGTATTCCCTGGGCATCATGGAAATTATCAGGATTGCCACTATGGCTTAAGCAAGATGTTACTCTCATGAGGATGCCTGGAGAGAGGAGGGCCAAGAATAAAAATTTTAAAGGCAAATGCTGCAAGTTATACCATAGTGAACAAACCTTAGCTCTTTTAATATTAAGACTCAGTTTTCTTGAATAATCTGATAAAGATGAAGCATAGAAAATTTGTATTTCTAAACGATTAAAGGTAAGAAAAATCTTTGGTTATAATTTTTTCTAATAAGCAAACTAAGACTCTTTTTTTTAATGTTTATTTATTTTTGAGAGAGGGTACACACATACAAAGCATGAGTAGGGGAGGGGCAGAGAGAGAGGGTGACACAGAATCTGAGCAGGCTCTAATCTTGGAGCTATCAGAATGGAGCCTGACTCGGGGCCCAAATTCAGGAACTGTGAGAGCATGACATGAGCCGAAGTCGGATGCTTAAACGACTGAGCCACCCAGGTGCCTCAAGCTAACACTTTTAAGAAAATGTTTTGTCCTTTTTAACAGAGAGAAAACGCAAGTTCTAATGTTGCATCAGTGTACTTTTGATATGAGAACTTGTTCTTTTTTTTTTTAAACATCAGTGTTTTTTTTTTTNGCGAGATCATGACCTAAGCGAAAGTCGGACGCTCAACCGACTACGCCACCCAGGCGCCCCGAGAACTTGTTCTTAAATAAAATATTTTTTAATTTTTTAACTTATTTCTGATAGAGAGAGAGACAGCATGAGCAAGAGAGGGTCAGAGAGAGAGAGAGAGAGATACAGAACGTGAAGCAGGTCTACAGGCTCTGAGCTAGCTGTCAGCACAGAGCCCTACGTGGGGCTCGAGCCCATGAACCATGAGTCTATGACCTGGGCCGAAGTCGGACGCTTAACCGACTGAGCCACCCAGGTGCCCCGATAAAATCTTAAATAAAATCTATTTGGGCATGGCTTGCAAGAATCCAGGAGGGTTTTTCTTCTGTTCGGATGGTGGTGTAGCTGGTGAGCAGCACCTCATAAGGTCCTTCCCAGAGAGGTGATGGCACATGTTCTCTTCTGAAGACCTTGAGGTCCCCCTGGTCTTCTGGTGGACAGGTGTGGTGAGCCTCACCAGTTGGTGGAGGCCATATCTTTTTTACCTGTTGGTGATGTGCTCCAGGTGTACTAGAGAGTCCTTGTCTCGAGTTAGTCATAGCATCACATTGTTCACTCAGCCATGAGTGGAAGGTTTAGAGATGCCAGTAGGCTTTGACAACCAAACACTATTTCAAAAGGGGTCAATCCATGTCCCCTCTTTGGAGTATTTCGGACCTTAATAAGGGTCATGGTTAGTTTCTTGATATTTTTCCTACAGTCTGTCTCCTGTCTAGACTTCTATGTTCCATTTGTGCTGATAATTGAGTATCATATATGGTATGAAATTTTAATGTATACCCCAGAGTTTTTGTAAGCAGGTGGTTTCACGCATGCTGTAAAATAAATTTCTTTGTCTGATTGAATCCATAAGGAATGGAAACATGAGGAACAGAGGTGTTAATTTCTTTACTACCTGCTGTGGCATCATCACATCTAGTCAGAGAGCATGAGCCCATTCACTGATCATGCAGGCAGTGATCAAATAGTGAGAATATCACAAGGAGGGGGCACATCTATCAAATCCATTTATTCAACCACAGAGGGTGGTGTGGGCCTAGGAAGACTTCCTGGGGTATGCTGATTTCTTCCAGAGATTTCCCGGGATTTACAAATAGTGCCCTGGGAAATCATTTGGTCAGGAATGTTGTGGATGCTAGGTCCTTCATTGTCTTTGGGTCCAATTTGGGGAATGGTATGCATAAGCCACAGAGTCAAAAGAAAGAATGCTGAAGAAAGTCCATTCAGCTGCTGTATAATCCATCTGATAGTTGTTTGGCACCTTTTTAAATCTGAATGTCTTTTGTAGGCTGTGGGGCATTTCCCAGGTAATTAATACTGTCAGTCAGGGATAAAGGTAGGGTGCACAATTGGGTGGAGAAAAGAGAATGGGGTCTGTTTGTAGTACATGCTTAGCAGCTCTTTCAGCCCTGTCATTTTCTAACGATACAACATCAGCTTTCTTAGTATGTGCAGAGCAGTGAACAATGATGATTTTAGGAAGGTGAATAGCTGTAATAGGTCAACAAATATAAGCCTTTTAGCAAAAGGAATAAGATGATAGAGAGGTGCTATGATTTATGAACTTTTAAGAGAGCAGGCACCACAACGCAGAGTACTAACCACTATACGATCACGGCGCGCCACCGGGGACCAATGAGAAACAATGAAATCTGGCCATGTGTAGCAACATGGATGGACCTTGAGGGTGTTATGCTGAGCGAAATAAGTCAGGCAGAGAAGGACAAATATCATATGTTTGCACGTATAGGAGGATTAGGAGGAACTTGACGGAGGAACAAGGGGGAGAAGAAGGGCGGAAATGGTGGGGGAAAGGGAGAGAAGCAAACCATGAGAGACTCTTGAATGCTGACAAAAACTGAGGACTGATGGATGTGGGGGGAGGAGGGATGGGCATGGAGGAGGACACTTGTGGGGATGAGCACTGAGTGTTATGTGGAAACTAATTTGACAATAAACTATTAAAAAAAAAAAAAAGAGAGCAGGCACCATGTGGGGAGGGGACACACAGGTGAACAGGAAAGCTTAATGTCAGAGTGCTGGCTTTGTCTGGTAGAAGCTGTGGCCACCCGAGGAGAGCATGGGGGCATACCTGATGCCACAGCATCTGACGGGCATGAGAAGTATGCTCCTGGTTATATCTGACGGGCAAAAGCCTGTCCCAGAATGCATGCAGCAACACTATTCTTTTCATGCAGTATAAATGAAAGGGCTTGTCAAAATCAGGTAAGCTAAGAGCTGAGGTGTGGACAGAGCCAGTTTTAAGGCTTCAAAGGAGGTTAATGTCTCTAAAGTCCATTGATATCTGAGAGAAGAGCATACAAAGGTTTATCAAAAATTGCAAAATTAGGGACCCTTTGGAGGCAGTAGCCAGCTGCTCCTAAAAATTTATGTAACTGTGTTTTGATTTTGGGGAGAGAGATGGACAAAAGTTACTCAAGAATATTTGGAGTGAGATTTTGAATGCCCTGAGGTATGTCCTAAATAGGTCACAGCATCCTAAATAGATAACAGTTGTTTACACTCCTTGGAGTCTAGATATAGAGCTGTATAAGCTGTCTGCCTTGTTCAGCTAGTGCCCTTAAGAGAATGAGGGAGTCCATATGAGCTCCTGGCTTGCTTTGATTATAGAGTAAAAGCCACCAGCAGGTATTGTGCCAACAGGGAGTCTCAGGTACAGGTTACAGCGTCTAGCTTGACTTTAAGGACTTAGGAGAGTATTGAGTGAGACTCACAATATTCTTGGTGCATGCAAGCCCAGGTGAACGGTCTCCTTTAACTGTGATTGCACAAGAAACCAGGAGTCAGGGTGCAGAGGGATTGAAAAGAAAGCTACTCAGAGGTCATTTCTGTAAACCAGGCTGCATCAGCAGGAATGACGAAGAATATCAGCTAGATTGGGGAGAACTGGGTGCCAAGAAATTATGAAAGAGACTATGGCCCCTAGATCCTGTACACACTGATGGACTGGTTTTCCCTCTGAGTCACATTTGCCTTCTTTCTTTATGGGCAAGATTGGGTGGCACAGGGTCAGGTGGTAAAAAGGATGCTGTGGTTCAAGAGAAACTCTATTATAGGGGTATCACTTGCCTGGAGTCTCTAGAGAGAGGGAGCTGAGCCACGAGGGAGAGGGTGAGTTCCCCTCCCAAGAAATGCACCCAGGCTCCCACTTCCTAACAACTCAACTTCAATCACATGTGTAGCCCAAAGACTGACTGAGGTATCTTTTAAAGATCGATCCTCTTCACAGGAATTTATCTCAGGATGAACCTCCAGTAAAGACAGCAGGACACTTGGGGCTTGGCCTGAAGGTGAGAAAACATAAATGTGTTTGTTTGTTTGTTTGTTTGTTTGTTTTTTACTGCAATTTATATTGGCATTCAATGTAGATAACAAATCTTTACCAAGAAGGTTTGCCAGTGAAAAGTTGGGAAGTAGCAAGGCCTGGGGAGTGTGAAGAGGGCCTGAAGATACTGGGCTGGGCTGGGACATGGGCAGTAAGATGGGTCGCCTCGGGACTCCGACAGCCTGAAGAGAGTCAGAGGTGACAGGTAGAGATCAGTCCTCTGAGCAGATGCAAGAGAAAGTCACACCAACGTCAATCAAGAAATCTAGTTCCTGAGCCTCTGTCTGAAGGTTTCTGGGAGGCTTGCAGGGGTGACTGAGTACTGGCTGATGCGTCATTTAAAGGGGGAATTGTCTTTCAGATGAAAAATGAAAATTTTTAATGGTTATGGGGCTTAGGGAAAATGGTTTCTTAGTCTTTCCTGCATCTGAAGTGCAGGGCGATTTCTCCTCCAATTTCCTGTTTTATTTGCAATATCTGCAGTTGTCTGGAGGCAAACAGGGAAACATCAGAGTGGGCTGATAGTCATTCTCTGTCATGCTTTTGCCTTTACAAAGATTCAAGTTGTAAACCAAAATTTGTTTTCAGTTCCTTTCTTTTATTCTTGTTGGCTTTCTTGCAAGCTATTTTTTTTTTTTTAAATATTTTTTATTTATTTCTAGGAGAGAGAGAGACAGCGTGAGCAGGGGAGGGTCAGAGAGAGAGGGAATCACAGACTGAAACAGGCTCCAGGCTCTGAGCTGGCAGTCAGCACAGAGCCCGACGCGGGGCTCGAACCCACGAACCGCGAGATCATGACCCAAGGGAAAGTCGGACGCCCAACCGACTAAGCCACCCAGGCGCCCCTCTTGCAAGCTATTTTCAAAAACCCAGGTAGCTGCTTCCATTATTTTGTTGCCTTCTCCAACCAACCACACTATCATCATTTTTAAAACATTTTTTTAAAGTTTATTCATTTATTTCTCAGAGAGAAAGAGAGAGCACAAGCAGGAGAGAGAGAGAGAGAGACATACACAGAATTTGATGCAGGCTCCAGGCTCTGAGATGTCAGCACAGAGCCTAACATGGGGCTTGAATTGTGAGATCATGGCCTCAGCCAAAGTTGGATGCTTAACTGACTGAGCTACCCAGGTGCCCCCCTAGCTTTTAATATCCAGGAGGAGATTTCCCACTGAAGCAGAAATTAGAAGATTTCTATGTTCTGGGGCTACCTGATTGAATACAATGTTTTTTTTTAAAGTTTGTATAAAATGCTTAACAAGCACTTTTGGGTATTCATCTTTCTGAGTGTATGTTTCAACCCTAGACCAACTCACTTTGGAGGAACAGGCCTCCTTTGTTGCTCCTATTAACCCTTGAACAATTGAGCCATCTCCTGGTCATTCCCAGGAAGGCCAGAGAGAGGCTGCAGCCCTCTGTGTCCCCTTTGAGGGGGGCCATTTGGCCTGCTGGGTAACAGCCGAATACTCATGGGCTGGAAGGACTCCCCTTAGCAGCCAGGGAAGGTGTCTGTGAGTTGGGTTGTAAAAAGCTACAAAATGTTTAAAATGTCTCTCTCAATTTGGTAGGATCCTCAAGAGCAGAAGTAAAGTGACTTTATAATTGAAAAGATCTGTTGCTGTCTAGGGGACATGAATTCTCTGCCACAGGGGTCCAGGAAACACTTCTCAAGGACAGCACACAGGAATGTTTGGAACTGGCAGAGCTTGACCACAAAGCCCTGGAGACTCTGAGCAATTGTACGGACCATGGCACGAGCTTTACCACCCCTCCTGGCCGCCCCCACTAGAGTTACTTCTTTACACTCAGCATCTACAGGAAAAAAAACTGTATTTCCCAGGCCAGGAGGCCAGACCAAGGTACTCCCTATAAATCTTGTAAAGAAACAATAGTTAAAATAAGAGCTAGTTGTTAAAGGTTTTTTTCTGGAACAGATGGAGTTTCAGATTTAAGGAAACTGGCTGAATAGTTGGGGTTGGGTTTTGAAGGGAAAGTTTCTAGACCGGGAGCCCAGAGATCCAAAGTCCTTATGGAGGGTCAGGGGCAGAGTGGTGGGGATCAAGGGGATATAAGAAGGGGAACTGATGTCAGATTTGGTTTTTGATTCTTGTTTTAAGTCTGAATTTTATTTTTTATTAAGAGACTCCCTAAGGATAGTCTTATAGTGGTCTGTGTTTTCATTTTGATCCTCCTCTAAATACCAAGAAGGCAGGTGCTAGGAAGAAGAGCTCTCTAAGAAATGTTCTAAATATAGAAAATTTTCCAGTTTGAAAGATCTGTTGCTGCTACTGGCGAGTGAGATCACCATTAGTGTATTTATTCTAATAGTGAATCAATCCAATAAGCCTCTTTACAAAAGGACTCAGAAACAAATTTCCAGGTTTAGAATAAATCTCTACCCTGGATGCAAGAGATGTCTCTGGAGAGGATATGGATGATGAGGCCCCCATGATCCAAAGTTTTCTCCCAAAGAGAGTCTGAGAAAGCAAAGACCTTTGAGTGACATCGCAAGAGCAGGTATGCCAGGACGCCCACGAGGAGCGTGGCCTTGATGCATAGTGGAGCCTGTCACCAGGGACGGCCCAGAGACCCAGGGACAGGCTGAGATCTCACCTGTGGCAAGTGCAGTTGTGCAGCTCAGTTACAGCTTCAGATCAGGGGTGTCCTGGGAGCCCGACGATGGATAGGAGGCTGCCCTTTCAAGGCCTGGGATCTGGCCCTGCCAGCCCTGTCCCCGCCACCTGCCTGTCCTGCAATTGACTGAGCCATCCTGTGGGCAGGTCTCTGAGCCCTGGAGCTCTGAGCTATTGGGGCATATGTTGCCTGGGTCCCTAATTATCCCACTGGAATTCCTGATTGCTTCAGTGGCCTCAGGGGAAGTGAGCTGGAGAACCAGGGACAGCCCTGTGGAGGGGTCCAGCACCTCCCTGGGGACCCACATCAACTAATTACCATGTATTTATGCATTGGCAGGTGGTTCATGAAAAGACCCCACAGGGAGCCCCAAGTGGGTTTTCAGCATCACCCTGCCTGTCCTTCATTCCTAGTGTTTCTGGTGAAAATCTTCTGACAGGATGAGTACAGGATAATCTGGTCTACTGGTTCCTGTTTATTCAGATTAAAGGTCGGGCAGGTGGAAGAAGCAGAGCCCAGAGAGGGAGATGTTATCGCTGTGTCAGGATAGGATGCCCCTGGGTTATGAACGAATCTGGAGAGGGCTGGCAGTCTCCCAAACAGGGGATGCACTGGGCAAGGCTCAGGTCCTTTCAGGGAAAGGGGCAGGAGGGAGGGCTGTCCTGGGAAGGCCTGACGGTGTGTAATGCCCCCTCTCTGCCTCCCCTAGGTAGGGATTCTTCTTCCCTCTCAAGCTTTTCTCAAAACCAACAGAAAAGAGTTATTTCAAGAAAAATATGCTTTAATAAAGGGAGGAAAGGCAGAATGTAGAAAAAGCTTTTTCCTATCCACTCTCTGCGTTATGGATTATTATGTTTCTCAATTTCCAATATGCTTTTATTCAGCTTTAATTCAAAAAGTTTCAGAAAGACATTGATTTCAAGCAAAAAAGTATTTATCAGGAGACCATCAATTTTCTCTTTTACAACGAGTTTTGCTCTCCTTATAAACAGATTCCCTGTGTCTAGACTAGCGGTTGACAGCCTCCTTCCCTGGATCTATGTCTATGAGCCTCCCCAGTGATCTCCCTCTCGCATTGTGTCCAACACTCCTCTGCTCTGGGACAGCAGTGATCAAAGGGATCCCATGCAGGGGCTCAGAGTCAGGCTAAGCCAGCATGGCTATGCTATAGCTCTGCGGCCCGGCAGGCTCCCCAACATCCTCACCCTCAGTTTCCTCAGTGAGGACATGGGGCAATAATTAGATTTTTCTCATAGGATTCTTGTGAAGACTAAACGAGATAATATATGTCAGGCATGAGCATAGAGTAGGACCAATTTAATACTGCTTCCTTATGAGTTCCCAGAAATTTCTTCCAAAGGTTTTGTTTCATTCAGAAAATACTTTCAAGAACTTGATACAGAGGAAATCCCTACTGATTTCTTTACTTTCTGTGAGCCAGGACACCAGATTAGTGAAATGAACCATAAAGTATAGTGGCTAAGTAAGCTTATAGGATCCCAAGTACGACTACTCTCTGTGTTTGTTGATGTAGTGGAAATAAGTGGAGACAGTAAGCCTCCCTTGAAGAAGCAGCTGGGAAAGGAAAGCCTGACTTCCAGCTTCTCTGGGTCACCAGTGCCTGCATCCTGGGTTCACCTGAAGCCATAAGGTAGCTGTCAGTGGACAGAGTGGTCCAAACTCAGGGTGAGTTCCTGGGAAGCCTGTTAACCTATTGGGGCCTTGCTCTCTTCTGTAAATTATCCTAAAATACTCAGATGACACAGGATTTAAGTAGCATTTTTAAATCTTTAAAACAGCAAGAGAACATTAGTTACTGATTTCACATTTATTTGTAAAACAATACAAATTCCCCCCAGATCCTTAGTCCATGTTTCTGAAGAGCAGCGTTAGAACATCTCCCAGGGACACTAAATGTACGCACCTGCTGAGAAGGAGCTAAAGATGGAGAGATGCGGGAACCGACTTTCCTTCAGGGGAAGAGCTGTTTTTTATTCTGTATTTGACTCTTCTGTTTGGAGAGCCTGTTTTTCTATGTGAGGGACCTCATCTAAACTAAACTATATGCCCCAGTCATTTCATACAATAAAAATCTCTACAGTAATGCTTGCTCTCAAGGATTTATATATGTTTATGCTTTGGGGGAAATCTGTCTTTAAAAAAACTATTACTTCAGTGAAGCATTTATTGAGAATAGTTATCTTGTTCAGTACTCCAAATTGTGGAGACTGAGTCCTTTAAAAATTCACACTTTTATATTTGATATCACATTCATTACAGTTTCCAAATATTTTGCATCCTCTGGGTAGCACCAGAATGATCCATTAATAGAAGAAATACATTGTTTCTAGGTAGTTTAACAGGAAGTAGAAGAGATGGTCACAGTGAGCACTTGTGATGCCACTGTAACAGTCCAAGTCCCTCACACTTCTATGCAATATAGGCAGTAAATGTCTTGTTTTGCATGGTGTAAAGTCATAGCAAGTGGCTTCAGATTAATTTTCCATGACTATTGGGCTACTTAGTCTTTCACAGTGTTATCCCTAGGCTCATTGTCCTTTTATCCTATCCTGAAGAAGCACCATCACCCTCCTCACAATCTTTGTTTTCTGCAATTCTTTACCACTGGCTCTATATGACATTTCCAGGCTCATCTCTCATTGCTGCCATGAACACCATGAACAGTGCACTCCATCAACATGCTGCTCTGATGACCTGATATTGCTCTGAGGAGCATTCCTGTGCCTCAATGCCTTAGCCAAGCCATGCATTCCCCCTGGAATGCTCTTTCTTATCATTACACCTCTTCAAATGTCTGGTGGAATTCTGCTCTTCCTCCCAGTCCCCTATGAAAAGGCAGTAAATGGATTTCTTCTTTATGTTTCCACAGCTTCTAGACTTCAAAGCTATCAGGGTACCTGTTACAGTGCTTATAAGTTTTTGGTAATCCTGGCTAGGCTGAGCTCCTCAAAGTCATGTTCATGTCTACTAACCATTGAACCCAGTATCTCAATGACTGGGTCAGCAGGTGCTTGATTAATAAGAAAGGTTGCATTTTGCACTAACACTATGGACCACAGAACCAAATGATAACTTCTGATTCCTTTAGATTTTGACAGTTTTTTGATTTGTAATGTATACCCATGCATAAAGTTGCTCTCATTTTGTTCACATTAAAATGAGTAAATGGAACTGAAATAGTCACATTTATGTTTACATATTTTTCTGTTTTTTTCCCAACTTTAATCTGTGACAATTCATCTAAGGCAGCCAAATTTACTTCCACACCATATATGAAGAAAGAATTTCATGAATAAATTAATGTTCCAGCAAGTACAGAAAATGTTTTAAATTATTTAATAGAAAAAATGTTTATAACATGGTTAGTATCATTATTATCTGCATTCAAATGACCAGAAAATTACAAGTATATCAGCCACTTATTAAGATCATCATTCCACTTGGTTTCACTTTATCAGCAACAAGACCAATTACTTGCAACTTTTGTTTCAGACATTCTACAATCCAGGAAACCATCATCATTATCATCACCATTGTAGTAGTTGTCAACAACTTGTGATATGTTAGGCATTGTTACATGGTTACATGGTCACTGCATTTCCTTTCACAGTGACTGCTGTCTGAGAGAGTCTGAATCCTTGCTGCACTTCCCAATGATGAAAATTTGGAGATGGAGAACTTTAAGTTAGTCTATATGCAAAGAATAAAAAAAACTGACATGATGTGAAACAAGAGTAATTTCAAGCTCAGATATTTTAAGATCTCTCTGAAGAGTAAAAGACAGGTAACCCAAACCAATTAGATTCATTTTTTTTTAAAATAGAATTTTGGAGAAGATATGGGGATGTTGACAGAGTTGATAGCAATGCTAAAGAAACAGATGTCAGGACCGAAACAACTGGAATCCAGGGCAAATCTGGCATCTAAGTAGCAGGAACCATTCAGCAATGTTGTCAGGGCTAGTTGTTGTAATAAAAGAATTCACACTGTTTCTTCCATCCTTGCATCATTCTGCTCCCAGATTGAAAAACCTGGAAGACAGTGTCTTGTCAATATTTCATCCTGTGTCTATGGGAGGGAAAGGCATCTTAATATAGCCCCACCAAGACTGCATGTAATGGGAAAGAAAGAACCCACAAAAGAAAGCATACTGCTTCTACCAAGACAAGAGGAAATGGATGCTGGTGGGTAAGAAATAGCTTTTGTTCAACATGGCAGCCCGCATTTAGCTTCTTAACATATAGATAAGCTTTTTCTTTCATTAAACTTTTTCTTTTGAGATAATTATAGTCACATGCAGTTGTAAAAAATCACACAGAGAAATCCCATGTCCTTCTTACTGGCATGAAAACAAACACATAGATGGATGGAACAGAAGAAAAAGCCCAGAAATGAACTCACACATATACAGAAGATGTGAATAGATATTTTTCCAAAGAGGACACATGGATGGCCAAAGAATACATGAAAAGATGCACATCATCATTCATTACCAGGAAATGCAAATAAAAATCACATTTAAATGTTACCTCACACCTGTTAGAATGGCTATTATCAAAAAGACAAGAAATAAAAAGCATAGTTAGGATGTGGAAAAAAGGACTCCCTTGTATACTATTGGTGGGAATGTAAACTGGTGCAGCTCATATGGAAAACAGTATATAGTTCTATATACACTAGAAATAGAACTACCATAACATCCAGAATTCCCACTTCTGGGTATTTATTTGTAGAAAATGAAAACACTAACTCAAAAAGATAAATGTACTAAATATCCATTGCAGCATTATTTGAAAGAATCAAGATATAAAAACAGCCTAAGTGTCAATCAATGAATGAATGCATAAAGATGTGGTATATATCACAGCCATAAAAGGCTTGCTCAGCCATAAAAAGGAATGGAATTTTTATTTGTGACAATAGGATGGCCCTTGAGGGTCATTATCGCAAGTGCAATAAGTCAGGCAAAGAAAGGTAAATACTATATAATCTCTCCTAAATGTGGAATTAAAACAAAAAACAAAAATTAAAAAAAATCAAGTAAATAAACAAACTAAGCTAATAGATACAGAAAGAAAGTTAGTGGTTTCCAGACACAGGACTGTGGGTGGGAGAAATGGGAAGGAGGTCAAAGGTAAAGAATATTACCAAAAAGAAAAAAAAAGCCTGAAAGAAACACTCCCACATTAGCCTGGGGAAGAGGATTTAGTGCCTCTAACCCTGCAGGGAAAAAGATGAACAAAATCTAAAAACATCTTCAATTATAGTGCACACAAAGAGTTTCTCTTAACAAGGTTTTCTTTTCTTCCTCCTGTTCCCAGATGGGCTGGCGTGCATGGAAGTTTCTCTGTAAGGGAAGCGCGTTTCTTGCTGGAGCTTAGTGCAGGCAGCAAGGAGTAACCACTACCTCCTACGTTCTCACGTTTTTCTGCCAAGATTCCTAATATTCCAGCCTGGTTAGGCATTGTCGATAGATACCCTGAGGGACAATATGTGTCAGGTCAGCCACCTTGTAACAGACATTTCCAGCGTCTCAGCTTACTTAGTAAGGAGAGAGCTACGCTCACTGCATCTACGCTATCACAGCTCAGTCAATCCACATTGTACAGACTTTTATTTATAACACCCTATTTCCAAGTACCGGTTTCTCTATTAGTCATCACTCTTCCAGTTTCAAATGACAGAAACCTAAGTCCATATGCTTGAAAATAGTTTATTGTCTTTCCATGGGAAACAGGGTAGTTTCTCTTGAAGCACAGCTGGATTCCATCAAAAACTCGTCAGGTGTGGGAGGAACTTCCGTGAGCAATGTCATCACCCCCACTGCGCGTGCACGTTCCTTCCACACATCTGCCCTGGTTCCTGGCTGTTGGCTTCACTCTCAGACTTCTTATACTCAGTCTAGACAATTACTGACTTAGCTATATCTAAGGATGGTATCCTTAGAAAAGAGAAACGATCTTGTCAAATAGCATAGACAGTCTTGGAATTATTCCATCGGCTCTATGAGCCTGCGGCGGGTGCTCATTTTAAACATATCTCTGTGTGGGGCTCCTGGGTGGCTCAGTTGGTTAAACACCCAACTTCAGCCCAGGTAATGACCTCACGGTTCGTAGGGTCTAGCCCCGCATCGGGTTCTGTGCTGACAGCTAGCTAAGAGCCTGGAGCCTGTCTTCGGATTCTGTGTCTCCCTCTCTCTCTCTTACCCTCCCCTGCTCATGCTCTCTCTCTTTCTCTCAAACATAAATAAAACATTTAAAAAATTTAAAACGTATCTTTGTGGCTTATAGATGAGAGAAGAGATGTCGGGCTTGGGCCTGGAGACAGATCAGTTTGGTCAGAGACACCATAAACACTCTCAAGGAGATGGAGGCGATTGAAAAGGTGAATGTAAAGAGTGCAATTGCTGGGCCATGGGGTAATTGAATGATTCCTTTTATGAGAAAATGCTTGGGTGCCTGGATGGCTCAGTCGGTTAAGCGTCCGACTTTGGCTCAGGTCATGATCTCATGGTTTTTGGATTCGAGCCCCGCATCAGGCTCTGTGCTGACAGCTAGCTCAAAGCCTGGAGCCTGTTTCGGATTCTGTTCTCCCTCTCTCTCTGACCCTCCCCTGCTCATGCTGTCTCTCTCTCTCTCTCTCCGAAATAAATAAAACATTAAAAAAAGAAAACACAAAAAAAGAAAATGCTTTGGGGTCAGGTACATGAGGGCAGGGAGACAAAAGGTATAAACTCCCAGTTACTAGATAACTAAGTTCTTGGGATGTAATGTCCAGTGTGGAGACTATGGTGAATAGTATTGTGTATTTGAAAATTGCTAAGAGAAAACTTAAAAGTTCTCATCACAAAAAAAAATAACTATAACTTTGTGGGATGATGGATGTTAATTAAAGTTATTGTGGGGATCATTTTGCCATGTATGCATATATTAAATCATGTTGTACACTTTAATACAATGTTATATCTCAATAAAATAGTGAAAACCAGAAACTGCTAAGCTATATTCTAGCATAGCTGTGCCACTTTACGTTCCCACCAGCAATGGCTGAATGGTCCAATTTCTCTGCCTTACCAGCATTACCGCTGGTATTATTGACATTTGTATTTTACCCCATCTAATAGGTGTGTAAAGATGATCATCCTGGCTTAAGTGGGCTTTTCTCTAATGGCTGATAGTGGTGACCATTTCTCATGTGCTCATTGGTTGTCTGCATATCTTCCTTGGTGAAGACAAGAAGTTTCCAGCACTCTTCCCTCATGCACATAGTTCACAGATGTCAGGAGCTCATTCAACGCCAAATGAAAGGGCTGCTGTCGTTGCCTATGTTCTGTCCAGGGTAATCCACAGGCACCTGCACCTTAATCCTGTCTGCTGATGAGTACTGGGTGTTTAGCAGTGTCATCCGATAGAGAAGTGTAGCAGAGTGCTTTCTCTCTTAACATAATCTTGATCATGACCCTCATAGGTACTTTGATGAGCTTCTCAGACCCAATGTGGACTGTGGTTGTTCCTGCTGCAGGGAGGCTGTCTCTGTAGCTCTGAAGTTCTGGGCTCTTCTTTGCATTTAGTGACAGGGAGGAGGCACTGAGGTTCCTCAGGAATGCCTAAGGGTTGCATTAAAACATAGACCCTTCTGCTATACTAGCAAGCTACTTTGCTTTATTTGAAACAACAAGAAAGTGCTAAGGGCTTCATGCCCAGGTTTTACAAGATTTTCTAATAAAAAATGCACCAGGGCCATGAAGCCAGTGAATTGCTGTTCCAACAAACTCCAGTTTTCTGATTTCACTGTCAGTTGCTTCATTTATACTTTATTTATTTATGGCTGCTCATATAAAACCCTCAGCCTCACAGCTTCACTGAGTGATGTCAACACAATGTAAGTTTACATTCTCTAATAACATAAGTGTCTTTCACGATTTAGATGTGGTCAAAACTTGAGGTGTTGAGAGGGTGAGTGAGATCATTCTGTATTCCCTCAGTTCTAAGTGAGGCCAACAGTCGGAGCTCAGATTCCCTCTGTCTCTGAGGCCAGAGCCTTTTTCCAGGGCTGGCCATGTCAGCAGGATGAGAACGTCCCAAATCCCTGCGTGGTTAAGTACAGCTGTGCAGCATGACACACCAAAACTCTGCTTGAAAACAATAGTCACTCACTCATTCTTGCAGGTCTGTGCTCGACCGGAGGTTTTCTGATCTAGGCTGGGTCAGCGGGCTCTGCTTCATGCCTCTCTCAACCTCCTGGTCTCCATGTGGCAATGGCAGGAATATGAGAGAGTGAGTCAAAACACATGGATTCTTTTTTTTTTTTAATAGTTTATTTATTTTTGAGACAGAGACAGAGCATGTGTGGGGGAAGGGCAGAGAGAGGGGGAGACACAGAATCCAAAACAGGGTCTGAGTCGTCAGCACAGAGCCTGGCGGGTCTCGAACCCACCAGCCATGAGATCTAACCTGAGCCGAAGTCGGATGCTTAACCGACTGAGCCACCCAGGCGCCCCAAAACACATGGATTCTTAAGGCCTGGGCTCAGAACTGGCACACTGTCCCTTCGATGTAATTCCATTGGGCAAAGCAAGTCACACAGACAGACCTGAATGGAGCAGGGAGGTCCACCCTGCTCTTGCATTGGGATGTTGAAGGAAAGAATGTTTCTGAGTAGGAATCCATCTGGCAGCTGGGATCTGGGAGCATGTGTCCCCACAGCAGGGTGGAGGAATATGGCATTTTTATGCTCCAGAAGATGCTACTATTCTGTATCTGGGGCAGTCAACCAATTCCACCAGGTTCAAGAAGAGGGGACATAGGAGTGCCTGGTTGAATCAGTTGGTTAAGTGTCTGACTTCGGCTCAGGTCATGATCTTGTGGTCCGTGAGTTCAAGCCCCACATCAGGCTCTGTGTTGACAGCTCAGAGTTTGGATCCTGCTTTAGATTCTGTGTTTCCCTTTCTCTCTGCTCCTCCCCTCCTCACTCTCTATTTTTCACTCTCTCTAAAGACTAAATATTAAAAACTTTTAAATAAGATGGGACATAGACCCCATCATTCAATGCAAGGAATGACAAGGTCATTTGGTAAAAAGTCCACATGCAATTAGAGATATTGATATGGATATTCCTGAAAAATGCTGTCTGCAAAACAAAACAAAACAAAAAAACACAAACCCACAATAGTGTTTCAAAGAGACATCCCATCTCAACACCCACCACTCCACGCTCAGTGCTGCAGCACTCGCTCAGGACCCTGAGTGGCGATGGGTACCATTTCATACACAGAAGAAATTATTTCTTCCAAAGGGAATTAGTTTCTGGTTTCCAGAGTGTAAATTTCTCCCTGGACACTGAGATCTGTCCTGGCTTTAAGTGACTACATTTCTTTCTGGGAGCCCTGACTCACTGGTGAGCACGTGCTGCAGGCAGTGCTGATAAGACGTGGCCTCTCACAGACCACCACAAGATCAACCAAAGCCCATGGCTGTTTACCCAGGCAGATGAGAGAGACGAAGCAAGAAGAGTGTGCAGATTCTGGTGTAGACTGCCAGCTTCCCAGAGTGTGACCTTAAGCTCCACTAGCTTCTCTTGGTTCTAGTTTTCTTATTTTGTAAAACAGGAAGAAGCTTGTTCTGAGTGGTAACTTGGGCTCCTGCACACGAAGTACTAGAATTGGCTCTGGGAATGCTCTCCACACATACAGACTCATAGAAAGATGGTGGTGGCTGATAGGCATTGGGATGGATACAGAACAGAGAACTACTGGGCATTTGCTGTAGACTGAAGGCTCATGTCCCCCACCAATTCATGTATTGACATCCTAACATCCAAAGTGAGAGTATTAGGAGCCAGGGTGCTTGGGAGGAGATTGGAGGTCCCAGGAATGGGATTAGTGCCCTTACAAAGACAGTCTCAGAGAGTTACTCATCCTTTTCTGCCCTGTGAGGACACAGTATAATGATGGCCATCTATAAAGTGGAAATAGCTCTTTGTCAGACTCTGAATTTGCTGGTGCCTTGATCTTGGCTGTCCAGCCTCCAGAACTGTGAGAAATAAACTTCTATTAGGCACAAGCCCCCATTCTATGTTACTCTGTCATAGCAGCTAGGCAGACTAAGACAGCATTTGTGCATGGCAAAGAGCTGAGTCCTGATTTCCACACATCCAGACGTGGATGAAGTCTCTGTAGGGCTGGGTGGGCAGACAACATTTCTCCTCTGGAGTTTCTTTTTAAAGCCCAAAGAGGAGGACTGTTTTGTCTGAGAAGTGAAGATGGTCTTCACTGGACAGGGTAGAAGTAGAAGGTATTTGAAGTGATTCTGGATACCAAGTATTTATTTGGAGTAGCAGAGGAATTACTGGAATACTAAAAGTCTTTCTACAATGTCTCAAGCTTCTTCCAATGTCATTTATTGCCTAAGTAAAGAAAAATTAAAGTCTATGATTCCCTTTTTTATATATATCAGATAAAATTTTATATACCACTTATTTTCACTCAAAATATAGCATGTTCATCCTTTTCTGTCATTACATGTAGATCTATGTTGTTGTTTTTAATAGCTGTATGGAATTCTATCACAGGGATATATCTATAGAGGGACATTTGGCCTGTATTAAGATCGTTGTGGGTTTTTTTCCTATGAAAAGTATTGTATGATTATCTTGTACATTCACGTAGATATTTCTCTAGAGTCTCTGGAAACTCGCTATATCCATTAGTATGGCCATTAAAGTTTTGTAAATATTTTCAAATACCCTAGAAAAAAGCTAAGCCAATTTATAGTCACTGAGTGTATGAGAATTTTCCCTGCCACTCACACATCCATTATAGCCCCACTGGATATATTAGTTGAAAAGTTACAGATTCATAATGTTATGGGGAGTTCTCTATCGTGTGTAATAATCTGTAACGGGTAATCATATGAATAGAATGATGTGACATTTCAGTTTTTCCCATGGGTAGCATGTACAAACCAGTCTAAATAAATAGGAAACAAATTTCCCCCCTTTTCTGGCCTACGTTTCTTTTATTATATATACTGGTTTAATGAAAACCAATTCTTTTTTTTTATGTAAACATAAATCTTATTTATTTATTTATAGATAGTTTATTGTCAAGTTGGTTTCCATATAACACCCAGTGTTCATCCCAACAAGTGCCCTCCTCCATGCCCATCACCCCCATTCTCCTCCCTCCCCATCAGTTCTCAGTTTGTTCTCAGCATTCAAGAGTCTCTCATGGTTTGCCTCTCTCCCTCTCCCCCACTATGTTTCCCCTTCTTCTCCCTCATGGTTCTCCACTAAGTTCCTCCTAATCCTCCTATATGTGCAAACATATGGGAGCTGTCCTTCTCTGCCTGACTTATTTCACTCAGCATAACACCCTCAAGTTTCATCCAGGTTGCTACACATGGCCAGATTACATTCTTTCTCATTGCCATGTAGTATTCCATTGTAGAGATAAACCACATCTTCTTGATCTATTCGTCAGTTGATGAACACCTAGGCTCTTTCCATGATTTGGCTATTGTTGAGAGTGCTGCAATGAACAATGGGGTACATCTGCCCCTATGCATCAGCTCTCATGTATCGCTTGGGTAAATTCCGAGCAGTGCTCTTGCTAGGTCATAGGGGAGTTCTGTTGTTAATTTTTGGAGGAATCTCCACACTGTTTTCCAGAGGGGCTGTACCAGTTTACCAACTGTACAACAACAGTGTAGGAGGGTGCCCATTTCTCCACATCTTTGCCAGCATCCAGAGTCCTCTGATTTCCTCATTTTAGCCACTCTGACTGGCGTGAGGTGGTACCTCAGTGTGGTTTTGGTTTGTATTTCCCTAATGAGGAGGGATGCTGAGCATTGTTTCATGTGTCTGTTGGCCATCTGGATGTCCTCTTTGGAGAAGTGTCTGTTCATATCTTCTGCCCATTTCTTCACTGGATTGTTTGTTTTTCAGGTGTGGAGTTTGGTGAGGTCCTTATAGATTTTGGATACTAGCCCTTTGTTTGATATGTCATTTGCAACTATCTTTTCCCATTCTGTCGGTTGCCTATTAGTTTTATTGATTGTTTTCTTTGCCATGCAGAAGCTTATGATCTTGATGAGGTCCCAATAGCTCATTTTTGCTCTTGATTCCCTTGCCTTTGGGGATGTGTCAAGTAAGAACTTGCCGTGGTTGAAGTCAAGGAGGTTGTTGCCTACTTTCTCCTCTAGGGTCTTGATGGTTTCCGGTCTCACATTCAGGTCCTTCATCCATTTTGAGTTTATTTTTGTGTATGGTGTGAGAAAACGATCCAGTTTCATTCTTCTGCATGTTGTCCAGTTTTCCCAGCACCATCTGTTAAAGAGGCTGTCATTTTTCCATGGGACACTCTTTCTTGCTTTGTCAAAGATTAGTTGGCTGTACACTTTTGGGTCCAATTCTGAGTTTTCTATTGTATTCCATTGGTCTATGTGTCTGTTTCTGTGCCAATACCATACTGTCTTGATGATGACAGCTTTGTAGTAGAGGCTAAAGTCTGAGATGGTGATATCTCCCATTTTGGTTTTCTTCAATATGACTTTGGCTATTCGGGGTCTTTTGTGGTTCCATACAAATTTGAGGATAGTTTGTTCTAGTTTTGAGAAGAATGCTGGTGCAATTTTGATTGGGATTGCATTCAATGTGTAGATTGTTTTAGGTAGTAATGACATTTTAACATTATTTTTTTCTTCCGATCCATGAGCATGGAATGTTTCCCCATTTCTTTGTGTCTTGTTCAGTTTCCTTCATAAGTTTCTATAGTTTACATCATACAGATCTCTTATATCTTTGGTTAGGTTTATTCCTAGGTATTTTATGGTTTTTTTGTGCAATTGTGAATGGGATCAGTTTCTTGATTTCTCTTTCTGTTGCTTCATTGTTTATGTCTAAAAATGCAACCTATTTCTGTACATTGATTTTGTACCCTGCGACTTTGCTGAATTCATAGATCAGTTCTAGTAGGTTTCTGGTGGAGTCTGTCGGGTTTTCCATGTAGAGTATCATGTCGTCTGCGAAAAGTGAAAGTGTGACTTCATCTTTGCCAATACTGATGCCTTTTATTTCCTGTTGTTGTCTGATGGCTGATGCTAGCACTTCCAGCACTATGTTAAACAATAGTGGTGAGAATGGACATCCCTGTCGTGTTCCTGATCTCAGGGGGAAAGCTCTCAGTTTTTCCCTGTTGAGGATGATGTTAGCTGAGGGTTCCTCATAGATAGCTTTTATGAAGTTANAGTATCATGTCGTCTGCGAAAAGTGAAAGTGTGACTTCATCTTTGCCAATACTGATGCCTTTTATTTCCTGTTGTTGTCTGATGGCTGATGCTAGCACTTCCAGCACTATGTTAAACAATAGTGGTGAGAATGGACATCCCTGTCGTGTTCCTGATCTCAGGGGGAAAGCTCTCAGTTTTTCCCTGTTGAGGATGATGTTAGCTGAGGGTTCCTCATAGATAGCTTTTATGAAGTTAAAGTAAGTTCCTTCTATCCCGACTTTCTCGAGGGTCTTTATTAAGAAGGATGCTATATTTTGTAAAATGCTTTTTCTGCATCTATCGACAGGATCATATAGCTTTTATCTTTTCTTTTGTTGATGTGATGTATCACATTGATTGATTTGCGAATTTTGAACCAGCCCTTTAGCCCAGGAATGAATCCTACTTGATCTTGTTGGATAATTCTTTTTACGTGCTGTTGGACTCGATTTGCAAGTATCTTTTTGAGGATTTTTGCATCTGTATTCATCAAGGATATTGGCCTGTAGTTCTCTTTTTTTGCTGGGTCTCTGTCTGGCTTGGGAATCAAAGTGATGCTGGCTTCATAAAATGAGTTTGGAAGGTTTCCTTCGATTTCTATTTTTTGGAATGGCTTGAGAAGAAAGGGTATTAATTCTGTTTTAAATGTCTGGTAGAATTCCTCAGGGAAGCCTTCTGGCCCAGGCCTCTATTTGTTGGGAGATTTTTGATAATTGATTCAAATTCTTCACTAGTTATGGGTCTGTTCAGATTTTCTATTTCTTCCCGTGTGAATTCTGGCAGTGAGTGTGTGTTGAGGAATTTGTCCACTTCTTCTAAGTTGTCCAATTTGTTGGCATATAGATTTTCATAGTATTCCCTGATAATTGCTTGTATTTATGAAGGGTTGGTTGTAATAAGTCCATTTTCATTCACGATTTTTTTCTATTTGAGTGCTCTCTCTTTTCTTTTTTGAAGCCTGGCTAGAGGTTTGTAATTTTGTTTATTTTTCAGAAAACCAACTCTTGGTTTCATTGATCTGTTCAACTGTTTCTTTGGTTTCTATATTGTTATTTCTGCCCGGATTTTTATTATTTCTCTTCTTCTACTGGGTATGGGGTTCTCTTGCTGCTCTCTCTCTAGTTCCTTTAGGTGAGAAGTTAGATTTTGGACTTGCACTTTTTCTAATTTCTTGAAATAGGCCTGGAGTGCAATGCACTTTCCTCTTAGGACTGCCTTTGCCTCATCCCATAGAGTTTGGATTGTTGTATTCTCATTTTCATTTGTTTCCATATATTTTTAACTTTCTTCTCTAATTGCCTGATTGGCCCATTTGTTCTTTGGTAGGGTGTTCTCTATCCTCCATGTTTTTGGAAGTTTTCCAGATTTCTTCCTGTGATTGATTTCAAGTTTCATAGCATTGTGATCTGAAAGTGTGCGTGGTATGATCTCAATTCTTTTATATTTATTGAGCACTGCTTTATGTCCCAGTATGTGATCTATCTTGGAGAATGTGCCATGTACACTTGAGAAGAAAGTGTATTCCATAGCCTCAGGATGTAGAGTTCTAAATATATCTGTCAGATCTATCTGGTCCAATGCGTCATTCAAGTCCATTGTGTCTTTATTGATTTTCTGTCTAGTTGATCTATCCATTGCTGTAAGTGGAGTATTTAAGTCCACTGCTATTAGCACATTCTTATCCATAAGATTGTTTCTGTTTGTGATTAATTGTTTTAGATATTTAGGTACTACCATATTCGGTGCATAGACATTTATAATTGTTAGTCTTCCTGATGGTTAGACCCTGTAATTACTACATAATGCCCTTCTTTATCCCTTGTTACTGTCTTTAATTTAAAGTCCAGTTTGTCTGATATAAGTATAGCTACTCCAGCTTTCTTTTGACTTCCAGTAGCTTGATAGATATTTCTCCATCCCCTTCCTTTTAATCTGAAGGTGTCCTCCAGTCTAAAATGCATTTCTTGTAGACAGGAAATAGATGTGTTTTGTGGTTTTTTAAATCCATTCTGCTACCCCATGTCTTTTGATTGGAGCTTTGAACCCATTTACATTCAATGTTATTATTGAAATATATGGGTTTAGAGTCATTGTGTCCTTTGTGGGATTCATGCTCGTGGTGGTGTCTCTAGTATCTTGCGTTCCTTGCAACATTTCTCTCAGAGAGTCCCCCTTAGGATTTCTTGTAGGGCTGGTTTAGTGGTAATGAATTGTTTCAATTTTTGTTTATTTGGAAAGACTTTTATCTCTCCTTTTATTCTGAATGACAGGCTTGCTGGATATAGGATATTTGGCTGCATATTTTTTCTGTTGATCACATTGAAGATTTCCTGTCATTGCTTTCTGGCCTGCCAAGTTTCAGTAGATAGGTCTGTCACCACTCTGATAGGTTTCCCTTTGTATGTTAGGGCCCTTTTATCCCTAGCTGCTTTCAAAATTCTCCCTTTGTCCTTATATTTTGCCAGTTTCACCATGATATATCGTGCAGAAGATCAATTCAAGTTACATCTGAGGGGAGTTCTCTCTGCCTCTTGAATTTAAACATCTACTTCCTTCACCAGATTGGGGAAGTTCTCTGCTATAATTTTTTCATGGACTCCTTCAGCGCCTTTCCCTCTCTCTTCCTTTTCTGGAATTCCTATGATACGGATATTGTTCTGTTTGATTGTATCGTTGAGCTCTCGAACTCTTCTTTCATGTTCCTGGATCAATTTATCTCTCTTTTTCTCACCTTCCTCTTTTTCTATAATTGTGTCTTCTAAATCACTTATTCTCCTTTCTGCCTCTTCAATCCGTGCATCGGACGTCTCCATTTTATTATGTATCTCATTTATAACATTTTTTAATTCATCACAACTATTTTTGAGCTCCATAGTCTTTGTAGCAATAGTTTCTCTGATGTCTTTCATGCTTTCTTTAAGCCCATTGATTAATTTTATGACTATTGCTCTAAATATTGTTCTGTTATGTTGCTTATATCTGTTTTGAGCAGTTCTTTAGCTGTCAATTCTTCCTGAAATTTCTTTGGCGAAGAGTTCCTCCATTTTGTTATTTTGGTTAGCTTTCTATCTCTTGTTAATTTTAAAAATTTGTTGTGCACTCTGCCTTTGCAGGTTCTGCTGTATTAAAGAGGGCTCTTTGACTGTGTAGGGCCTCTCTGTTCAGGAAGTTTTCTTTGAATGGTGTCTCTTGGTTTCTCTTGTTGAAACTTTGGTTATACTGTTTCCCTCCTTGTAGTGGTATTTGGGACTCTCCACCATGTGTACTTTGGCTTGTTTCTTCAGGTAGCTCCCCAGACCAATAAGGTTTTTCTTGGTGAGCTGCCATATTCAATGCGGAGTAACATTTATCCTTTGGAAAGTAGTACAAGCTGTGACTTCCTAATCTCAGCCAGCTGGCCAGGTCAGGAGCTGGGATCAGCGGGGGCACAGAGTGCAGAGAGTCAGCAGCCACCATGCTCCACCTGAAGACCAATTCTTAAACTCTTTCAAGAAAATATTGGCTGGCATCATTCTTCCCGACATCCCAAATATATGATATAATTGGGTTTTTGTCATTACCCTCCCATCCAGTGATGTCTCAAGAAATCAGATTGTCAATTATAACTCCGCATCTGCAGACAGCAATGAGAGTCACATGAAGACTCTGTCATCTCCATGGACTCGTCAAACAGGATCAGTATCTGCCACCTTCCCAGATACTAGAGATGGAGCCTACAGTGAAAGAGGGGAGTGGGGCAGTCAGCTGGGTCATCAATTCAATGGGAAATGGAATGGTGGCAGCACAGGGTGACATGGTCCCCAGAGCCAGATTCTCTGCAGGTTTGTAACATCATGAGGATCTGTTACCCACATTGAGCACGAGGTTTGTGAAGTCATGTGGTTCTGACCCCAAGTGTGTGCCCTGGGAAGGAGTGCTTCCTGGACTATGAGCAAAAGTGGTAAGAATGGAAAGCTGGTAAAAGCTGTGCAGGTGAAAAAGACCAAGGCCAAATAGCATTGGGTCTTGAAGATTTGAGACCAGATTTGTCCTTTGTATCCTATGCCTTGTAGACAAATCCTGAAACCTAAAATCCTCCAGGGCAGGGCTTCTTAATCTGATGTCCATTGATCTTACATTCATGGATAGATTTCAGGCAGCCTTTATTAGTCAGGGTTCTCCAGAGAAACAGAACCACAGGTGTATATATACAGAATGAGATTTATGATAAGGAATTGGTCCACATGCTCATTAAGACTGAGAATTCCCAAGATCCACAGCCAACAAGCTGGAGACACAAAAGATCCCAAGGTGTAGTTCAGTCCAACTGGGAACACCTGAGTACCAGATGTTAGACCCAGAGAGCCAATGGCCCAAGTTCCCGTCCAAATGCTGGCAGGCTCCAGCCCCAAGAGAGGCCAGTGTTTCACTTCCAGTCCAAGGTCAGGAAAAGACCTATGTCCCAGCTAGAAATCAAGCAGCAGGAGGAGTTCCCCATTACTCAGGAGAGGGTCAGTGTAGGTTTTTTTTTTTAACTATTTAGGCCCTTAACCGATTGGATGAGTGATGCCCTCATTAGGGAGGACAATCAGTCTTACTTTGTATACCAATTCCAATGCTAATCTCATTCCAAATCACCTTACAAACACACTGAGAATATTTGAACAGATGTTCAAGTATTTTCTGACCTAGTCAAGTTGACACATAAATTTAACTATTACATTCAAGTCCTTGTCCATTTGGCATACTCACACATCTTCTCAAACCATACTTCATCCCCAGATAAAGACAATGACAAGGTCATAATTCAGCCTAAAATGATCCAATGTATCCAAGCTGATATAACCAAAAATGCACTAAGCCTTTCCCCACAGAGGAAATAAAGTTCTTGAGTGATATTTACTATTGTTCTTGACACCCCATAACTAAAATACTATGACATAAAATCAAGAATACCTAAATACTGTGGCACAAAGTCAGCACACCTTATGTCACATGATAAAGAAATAAGGGGGGGGGAGACAAAGCTATTCTATGAACATACATATACATATGTATTCATGACAAAATAGGAGGGAAATGATCATGATAATGACAACCCTCATTCTGGAAGTGGCTACATGGTACTACATATCTAGTATTTATAACTACTTTCTTCCACAGGCTCTGTCCTTTTCCCCAACATTGGAGATGAACCATTCTGCATTCCCTTGGCCCCCAGCAAGCACCTCAGCTGGTCATGATTCTTTACCTGATGTTGCGACCCAATCCTTTCGCCTTGAAAGGTCTTAGACCATAACTAGCCTGCTGAATTGGGTTTCTGTAATTTTCTATTGATCTTAATCACAGGGTAACCTAAGGTATCTCTTGTATTCCAGACATACTCTCCTTTACCTCCATTTTGGAGTAGCAGTCCAATTTCTTCCTGGTAGTGAGGATTATCCAGCTCATCCAGCACTATAGCTCCCTCCTTTGCCTGTTGACTCAAAAGTGTGAGGAACCTAAGTGTCTAGGCAGTAGTAGTAACTTTCAGTTCAACAGAATCATTGTGCATATTCATGAGGAAGGATTTCTCCCTCTGGAACTAGGGCATCTAGGGCAGAAAAGAATAATGTGGTAAGAACAGGAAGCATGAATTTAACTAGTGCACCACTAGCGATAGTAATGAGAGCTACCTCTTCCATATCCACTTCTTGATTCTTGGACTTTGGAAGTCTGGCTACTGGAGAAATAGCACCATTTTGGATGCTGATTCAGACCACATACAGCCTGCTAGAGAGCCTTGTTTCAGTTCTGCAAGATATTGCCATGCAACTGGTGCTGTAATTGAGTCTTCAAAAGGCCATCCTACAATTCTATGAAGCTGGCTGTTTTGGATGTCAGAAAACATAATAAGACCAGTGAATTCCATGAGCATGGGACCATTGTTGCATTTCACTGGCTGTCAAGTGGGGTCCTTGAATATGGTGATGCTGTGTAGGATACCATAATTGCATTGAATGGATGGTAGTTTTGGTAAAAGCATTGCATATGGGGAAGGCAAACCTGTATCCAGACTGTCTATTACAGGAAGAACAAAAGGCTGCTTCTTTCATGATGGAAGTGGTCCAACATAATCAACCTGCCACCAGGTAGCAGGCTACTTATCCTAGAGAATGGTGTCATATCAGAGACTCAGTGTTGGTCTTTGCTGCCAGCAGATGGGCACCCAGCAGGGACCATTGCCAAGTTGCCCTTCTGAAAGAAGCCCATGTTGCTGAGCCCATGCATAATCTCCATCCCTGCTACCATGACCACCTTGTCCATGAGTTCATGGGCAATGGAGGAGTGGGTGTGGAAAGAGGCTGACTGCTATTCACAGAACGAGTCACCACTCTACTCACTTGATTATTAAAATCCTCCTCTGTTGAACTCACCCTTTGGTGAGCATTCACACAACACACAAATATCTTCACACTTTTTATCCATTAAGAAAGGTTTGTTCACATACATTTCCCCAAATTTCCTCGGAACCATTCATCCAATCATAGTCTTTCCAATTCTTCAGTTATCCTGCCAAACCATGGGACACAGTTCATAAATCAGAATATAATAACATGTTTGGCCATATTTCCTTCCAAGCAAAGTGAACCATCAGGTCTAAAACTGAAAGTTCTACCCCTGGGTAGAATCTCTCTTCCCTTACTGTCTTTTACAGATGTCCCAGAGAAGACTGTTGTGCTGCAGCTGTGCACTTTCAAGTGAACCAACCCATTGTGAAGAACGACCTGTATACCTGGCCTGAATCTTATCTGTCAATAGAGAACTCCCAGTGAGGCCATAGGTGCAGGCAGAGTGGGGGCCATGGACATTTGGGTGCTCCCTAGGGTAAATTTCTCATGCCTTCAGGGCCCACTTGGGCCTAATTGTGCATATATCACTTCCATCTGATGAAGGAGTGTTGATGTGCATGTCCAACTTTAAGGCCTTGTTCATCAGATAAAATCCATGCATGATGGGCAGCCCAGATCACACTGTAAACTGATGACCCGTGGTTAAATATTCAGTCTCTACTAAGGCTCAGGAGCAGGCCATGACCTTATTCTCAAAAGGAGAATATAGATTTTTTCCAAAATTCTCAGTGTCTGTGCTGTGATTCACCTACAGGGGCCTGCCAAAGACTCCAAACAGCACCCCTACCTGCCACTCATCTCAAACACCATTGAATGTGACCCAAGCGGCAGAACAGGCAAATAGCCATTGTACCTCCTGCAGAGCTTTCCCTTGTTTCTGAACCTCACTCAAAACCAGCAGTGTGTTTAGTTACTCAGTAAATAGACAGGACATGACATCCACATGAGGAACAGGTTGTTTCCAAAATCAAGGATGCTAAAACCCAAAAGAAGCCTTGTACTTCTTTTTTGGTTAGTGGAGAAGGCAAATGCTATAACATATCCTTCTCCTTGGACGAGGTCTCTCCACAAGACCCATGCCATTGGACACCTAGAAATTTCACAGAAATAGAAGGCCCTTGAATTTTTATCTGATTTATTTCTCATCCTCTAAAACAAAAAATATCTAATCAGCATAATGTCATCAATACAATAGACCACTGTGATATCTTCTGGAAAGGAGGGGCAATTATGATCCTTGTGAACTAAATTATGACAGAGGGCTGGAGGATTGATATATCCCTGTCATAAACAAGGAAAGCATATTGATGGCCTTGCCAGCTGAACACAAGCTGCTTCTGGTTGGACTTATGGCAGAGATGGAGAAAAGGGCATTTGACGAGATCACACTATTTGCTCAAGCCATGCAACCACATCTGGTCCAACACTGAATGAAGTGACTACCTGCTTAAGCTTATGATCATCCACTGTCATTCTCCAGGATCCATCTGTCTTCTGCACAGGCCACATAGGATTAATGAATGGAGATGCAATGTCAATCACCACTCCTGTGACTTTCAAAGCCTTGATGGTTGCACTAACCTCTGCAACCTCTCCAGGAATGTGGTATTGTTTCTGATTTTCTACTTTCCTATGCAGAGGCAGTTCTAGTGGCTTTGCAGGTCAGGAACCAATATATGGATTCTGCCAAATACAGGGCTTAGTAATATCTATTTCACTTATGCATTCCATAACTAGGGAGATAACCACAGGATAGGCTAAAGGACCCACTAGAACCAGTAGGAGATGGACTTGTGCTAAAAATTCAATAATCACCTGATTTCCATCAGCCTGTACTTTGACTAGTGCATCATAGTGTCATTTTGGGTCTCTTGGGATTAGTGTTGATTCAGAGTGAGTTTCCATTGATCCCTGACATGTCTGATTATTTCCAATGTATTTACTCTGGTCAAAGCCAGAGGTACCTTGAGGAAAGCCTGGAGAAAGATTAACAGGAAAAATGTTTGCTTCTGGTACCAGAGTCCTTCTTCAAGGGGACTTGGACTCCCCTTCATTCAATGGTCCTGAGTCTGTAAACTGGCTAAGTCTAAGAATTGATTCAGGGATGTGATTCTCTTTCATGATTCAGGTAAGACTTTTGTTCAGTTAACCTGGAACTTTTCTGCTTAGTAAAAATTTAACAGCTTCCTATTTTTTTCACCTCTAGGAGCACTGTGATCAACTAGCCAACACCACAGGTGTGCATGAGGCAGACAATTCTGATTGCTGCTCTGACTCTGCTCTCCACCACAGTGACAGCACCCATGTTGCCTTGGGCTGTTTAGTACTGCCACTGTCCCCATCACAAATTCATTTCTCACAAGAGTGGTACAAAGTATGTCTTCTGCATCCTCCCAGTGTGGGTGAGAATGTCTTAAATGACAAATCCAATCTAACTTTCCACTCTCCCTACACCTGTGAATCCCTTCTTCTACATTAAACCAGGGAAGATCTGGCATTTCCAACTCACTCACTCTGGGACACGTTTTGGTCCATGTTTCACAACCAACCCAAACAAACTGATAGACCCTTTCTGACTCCTCAAGCTTCAACATTAAATGTAGAACCTCTTATTGGGGAGCCCTTAATTCATCCTAACCCAAGTTTATGGTCTCCCCACTGGCTCATACCCTTAATATCCATTCTCATACATGTTCCCTTGAGCTGTTTGTATAAGTTAGAAAACTCGAGTAGTTCCTTTGGAGTATATAATGCAACCTCCTCATGGGTCACACTTCATACTTCACTTTTAGGGGCCTGCTGAGAACTCAGGTTAGCTGGAACAAAGAGAAGAAGTAGAGATAATTCCTGTCTTTCTCTGTGCAGCTGCCATAACAAAATACCATAGACTGGGTGTCTTAAATAACAGAAATTGATTTCTCTCAGTTCTGGAGGCTGGAAGTTCAAGATCAAGGTGATGATTGTTTAGATTTCTGGTGAGAGATCCTTTCCTGTCTTACACGTGGCCACCTTTCTGTTCTGGTCTTAAAAATTGCCTTTCCTTGGGTATGTGCTTGGGAAGAGACAGAAAGAGAGATCAGTTTCTCTTATAATGCAATCAATCTTATTAGATTAGGACCACACCTTTATGACATCATTTAACATTAATTACCTCTTAAGAGCTCTATCTTTAAACACAGTCACCCTGAGAATTAAACATTAAACACTGAACACATTTCATGGTGATACACATTTCATGGCAGAGGGTTAGGGACTATTCCTGGGGTAATGATGTGGAGCCTCAGGGAGGAGTGTGGTCCTTGGTTGCTGTCCCAGGACTGCAGCATAAAGCATTAGCTGTTGCCCTCTGCAGTTCTTTTTAATGATCTGTACTTACAGCCAGGCTTCAATCCCAGGTCTGGTACAGCCCTGTGTGCTGCCTTGACTGGAGTTACAGCTCCTGAGATCAAACCCTGGCTCCCTGCTCACCAGCTGAGGAACCTGCCAACCGCTCAAATCCATGGGGCAATTTATAGAGAAAGGGGGCTCCTCATGGCAGAGGGAAAGACTATTAAAAATAAAAGGAGATCCTAGCTCTCCTCAAAACTTTATGGCTCCCGAAAAAACTAGCTATCATTCATTGTCCAGGCCATCAAAAGGACATAACTGAGACAGCCAGAGGCAACAATATGTCCAGCCGGGCTGCTAAAGAAGCAGCCCTCAAAGGCACCTTCGCCCTGACAGTCAAACTCATAGATCCGGGGGACCCCAACTTACCAGAGGCTCCTCGTTATTCACTTGAGGACCTACAATAGATTAAAAGACTGCCTATGACCCAATGCCTTAAGGGCTGGTAGAGGTCCTTGGATAATAAAATCATCCTGCCCGAAGAAATGGGAATAAGGGTTCTGTCAAAAATACACTGAGCATCCCACATGGGACAGAGAAGACTACAAGACCTGGTTAGACAGTCACACATAAAAATTAAAGATGCCAACTCCAAAATTGAACAAATCATCAGCAAATGCAGAGCCTGTCAACTGGCCAACACTATCCAGAACCCCCATAATCTTGGAACACATCTAAGAGGAAGATGCCCAGGGGCCTACTGGGAAACTGACTTTACTGAGGTAAAACCTGGCAGGTATGGCTACAGGTACTTACTGGTCTTTGTAGACACTTTTCCAGGATGGACTGAGGCATATCCCACCAAACACAAGACTGCACAGGTGGTGGCAAAGAAGCTGCTAGAAGACATCCTACCAAGGTATAGATTTCCTCAGATGATAGGGTTAGATAATGGACTGGGTTTTGTGTCCAAGGTAAGTCAGAGCCTAGTCATGACCCTGAGGATTGATTGGAAATTACACTGTGCTTATAGACCCCAGAGCTCAGGACAGGTAGAAAAGATGAATAGAACCTTAAAAGAGATCCTTACCAAATAGGCCCTTGAGACTGGTGGTGACTGGGTGGTCCTCCTCCCCTTTGCCCTATATAGGGTGCGTAATTCCCCATATCAAATGTGATTGACTCCGTTTGAGATCATGTTTGGTAAAGCACCCCCATTATACCCCGCCTACAGCATGAGGCCATTGAGGAGTTCAAAAAAGCCCATCTCCTCCAAGACCTCAGAGGCCTCCAATGGGTTCATAAATGTGTTTGGCCTAAACTGCGTGCCCTCTATGAAACAGGTCCACCACTGGAGCCACACAGGTACCGCTCTGGTGACTGGGTCTACATGAAGAGACACTGCCAGGGCAACTTGGAATCACGCTGGAAGGGACCTTATGTTGTACTACTGACCACCCTGGCCTTCAAGGTGCGGACGCAACTGCCACACCGGGCTGAGTCCCACGCACCTGTGCCCTTCCTAGCCTCTCAGCTGGACTGGAGCCCGGGGGGCAGCAACCACGAAGCCTAGCAGGAGTCTCAGGCCTGTCATTCCGATCCCGATGGTTTCGCTGTCTCGTGGCCCTGGATTCTCGTGGCATAGGACCATGGGGCCAAAGTTAAGTAGAAAAAGAAACCGAGGCTGCTTGGGTTGATTACCAGACAACCCAAGATGTCCGGGAAAGGGGAGGCCTCAGCAGCAATAAACACTGGCAGGGAGTGGGATACTGTAACCATTAACCAAAGATGTTGGAAACTGGGTCCCCACTAGGCGAGGATAACCGAAAAGCTGTGTCTTTTGAGGGGGAAGGTTGATGGGAGGGAGCACTGTAGTGAGAGCCAGACGATTGAGATTCCTGAGCCAGCTTTGCAATAACTAGCTCTACGATCTTGGACAAGTCATTCAATCTCATTGAACTTGTTTCCTGATCTATAAAAGGAAATTGGAAGTTAATACTGGTTATACCTATGTCCAGGGATCGATGTAAAGTTTAGTTATTAGTAATATGTAGAAAACATATTGTGAAATGTAAAACAGCAGAGAAAGAGATGTTCTGGGTCTCCATTGATGCAAAAAAAAATTATAACATCCTTGACTGGGTCAAGCTACCTGATGCAAGTCAGGAGAGAGCCTATCACTACTCTCACCCTGACTGTCCTTCTGGACCTAAGCGTGACAGGAGCAGGGACCGGTATTTCAGCCTTAGCAACCCAAAGTAAAAACTATCAGGACTTAAAAATGGCCATAGACGCTGACATCCAGAACGTAGAAAACTCTATTGCCCATTTACAAGAATCCCTGACCTCACTAGCAAAGGTAGTACTGCAGAACAGAAGGGGCTTAGAGCTTTTATTCCTCCAACAAGGTGGATTATGTGCTGCCCTCAGGGAAGAATGCTGTTTTTATGTTGATCATTCGGGAGTAGTCAAAGAATCTCTAGCTAAGAGAAGGCCTGGCCAGAAGAAAATGAGAGTATGAGCTGAGCCAGAGTTGGTTCCAGAAATGGTTTAACAACTCCCCTTGGCTAACTACCCTGATTTCTACTTTATTAGGCCCCCTACTGATTTTATTGCTGTTACTAACCTTTGGACCTTGGATTCTTAATAGACTACTTACATTTATGAAAGAACGTTTGGGGGCCATCCAATTAATGGTCCTCCGGTCACAGTACCAACATTCCCAAAACATAGATAGGTCTGGTGACTTCGAGCTCCTAGAGGACCCATGATTGGGTCCACAGAAATCTCAAGAAAAGGGGGGAATGTGAGACTTAAATCTAACTGACTCCATTTTAGAAAAAGCCTCCATCTGGAGAGTGAACTAGGCCTGAACCCAGTCCCAGGAAAAACCGCAGGAAGTAAGTAGGCAGCCTGCCCTTAGTTACTTCCCTAGCAACAGCAACAGCCAATCAGTTTAAAAGAGGTGCCTATGTCCCAAGACTTTCCGGTTGGCAGTTTGCGGTCAGGCCAGATGGGCCGAACCAATCGGGCACTGACAAGACAGACTGTACCTATCAGGAGGCTGCCAAGCTGGAACTCCCGAATTCCACTGTAACCACAATAAAAAGCCCTGTGATCTGATCACGAGTTCGGGGCTCCATACCATCACCGCTCCGCCAGGGTACATTGGAGTCCCTGCTCAAGCTTGAATAAAGACCCTCGTGTGCTTGCATCGGAATCGGCTCCTCGGTGGTCTTTGGGGTTCTCGTGATCTGGGCATAACAGTTCACGCATCAGCCAAGTCTTCCTGCTTTCCCTCCCATCAGCACCTGCACATGTTCTCAGAGTCTTGGGCTGAACTCCCAAGATGGTGTAGACAGCAGACTGAAGGAGGCTGTCACGGTGAAGCAAGATAACTGTCACAAGGAGCCTGTCTAAGGGATATTCAGAGATGACTGTGGCAGACTGCATGCTCCAGAGATGGACCCAGCCTTGTCTTCATCCCACATGCCCTCTGCTCAGTGGTCTTGGCTTCCCCATCATGAGGTGAGGTCTCGGCCCGTCTCCGGGTCCCTGGGCCGTCTCTGGTGACAGGGTTCAAATGCAGTACAGAAGTAGAGTCTCACCAGGGACCAAGGCCAGGTCTTAGGGGCCTGGAGCTTCTCGTGGGCATCCTGGCACCTGCTCTTGGGACTTGCTGTCAGAGCAGCCTGCAAACTGTGGGAGACCAAGCAACGCCGAGGTCCGCGCAGGGGCACTGGTCAGCAGCTAGGCTGACCACCCCACCCACACCCGCATCTAGGACACCCCACCAGGGCGCCTGCGTGGACGCCCTCCCAGCCGATCCCACAGAAGAGTCCACCTCCTGGAGAGACTTCCGGGGAGAACCACACCCCTGAGCCCAGGTGGGAAACGAGAGAGGTGGTTTTGTGGAGCTGCTAGGATTCCAGGAGTGTGTTTTACTGTAAAAGATAACCAGTCTTTACGTTGCTTCCCCAGGGGTGCTCTCATGATCTAAAACCCCCGTGTGGATCCAACCTCATCTCTGCACACCCTCGCTTCTCACTCTTCCCACCTCTTCAAGATGCACTCACTCTTTTCTCCAAGGTTCTAAGCCTGAGTCTCTGTTCAGACACCCCTCTTTTTTTCTGTGCCACTGACCAGCTCCTCTGGGTTCATGTCAGGCATTTCTTCCTCCTGCTGTTCTCAGCTACCTCGTCCCCCTCCCAGCACCTGCTCCTCCTGGCAGTTGGGGATGTGTCTTCCACCAGGTGATGGCTGGGACCCAGCAGGTGCTGCATCAGTTCCTATTGTTTGAATACAGGTCCCCACTGAGAGAAGGGATTCAGCTCCGGAGTCCCCACATCTCCTATGATTGCACCTGACGTTACTGTCAGGAAGCTCACAGAATTTCCCTCCAAACACCATATTTGTCATTTTAGATCAAATAGTTGGAAATGTAATCGTCTAGGAGGGAAGTCTCGTGGAGGGTCCTTTCAGCATGACATGTGGCCCAATATAGGGGGACTTATTTCAAGGTGTTGGAGGTCTTGTGGGCTTAGACTTGCTGTCTTCCAACTCATGTGCTCATGAGAGGTTACGGGATCTGTTAGCTACATACTTATATCTTCTCTTCATGTGTCCTAAGTTGGAACATGAGCATTTAAACACGCAGAGAACTATGTGCTTCTTTAGCCTGCGGGCAGTAGGCAGAATGTCTTTTAATAAATTCTGGGTTTGAGTAGCTGGGTGTAAATTAGGCCTCAGATGATCAGTTTGGATGTCCTCACCTGTCTGCCACCTCTGAGGCCCCAGTTCTATGTTTGAAGCTGGTCTCCTGACTGGGGCTTATCGTCAACCCTTGTGGACACAAGACACACATCCCTACAATCTACTGTGTCCAGTTCTCCCTTGCCCACAAAGTGGTTACATGATCTTCTCTGCCAGTAGGGAAAATGCATCTGAAACTGGCTGTGACATCTGTCCCATACCTCGAGTGGATTGTAACCATCTGGGGTCAAATGACCATGATCTTTAAGAAACTGTTCCAGCTTGGAAATCCTATGCATGTGTGTTCGCCTATCTAAATTGTGTATTTTTTTCTTATTAAAATAATTAACCTTTGTCCTTATAGATCATTGGTCACATTTTGCTCTATATAAGGGTTGGGACAGACACAGCCAGAGGGCAGCTGCCATGACATGTGCATATTTGCAGCTATGTGAGCCAGACATCACCCAGCATTCTCCTAGTGGATCACTGACACATTCAGTGTGTGTGACACATGTCCCTAGAGCCCAATGACATTTTTTACTCTATAAAAATTTAGTCTATTAAAAACTTACCCACTTCCACTTCGAAATGATTTCATTTTAAAGAGTAAAACTACACAAGTCATTTTAAAACATGAAATGTTACATATCATTAGACAAATTCCTACAAGGCTGTTTACAGCAATAATGACAGAGGTGGGGACATTACCAGTATAAAGTGTCACAGGATCAATCCACAACTTGGATCTTCAGCCCTTCAAGTGTTTTATCCCACACAGTAAGTTCTGGTCAGTGTTAAGAATAAATCCTCTTCTCCATACTCTTTCCCTAATCAAGGCTTTCTTTATTCCATTGTCTCACACAGTAGGAAAGCTGGCCGAGGAGGCAATACCACAGTGGTTGTCCTGGTCTTTGGCCATCAGTATGTAGCCATCTATGCCCCAGGCTTCTCCCCAGCTGAAAGAAAACAGGGTTTTCCATTTTACTCAAACAATAAAACATATTTATCTTTATGAACAATAGCACCTGATACCGAACGGTGCACCAGAGGCCACGACAGATTCAGGAAGAATCAGGAGAGGTTGTTTTGTTCATTGTTGAGTTCTAACCCTGCACAGAATTCTATCCCAAAACCTTCCACAGACTGAAAATGGAGACACAGAAAGAAGAAATTCTTGTGGCCAGATGTATTTCATAATTCATAAAATTACCAGTTTAGAAACGCAGTAGGACCAAAACTATATCAAGACCCTAGCAAGCTTGAAACAATATCTTACTGTTGTCATCACATGAATATGTCTGTGTTTACCTTAAGTGGGGTTCTGAGTTTCTGGATTTTACAAGTGGGCTCAGGGGTTTGAGGATCTGTATCCAAACACTGATTCCAAAAAGGATTCCCTTTTCAATTTTAAAGGTAAGTATTTTTGTCTTTTATACCTGTTCTTGACAGTCCAATAGTTTTTGTTATCCAACTCTGCTCCCTCAAAGCCGTAGCCAACTATCAGAACGCCATGATGTAGGATTTCATGGCTGCAGTTTGGATCATAATAAATGCCTGGAAAGTAAAATTTAGTGCTGGGGTAAGGATTCCCTCGTGACATGTGATAGTAACTCAGCCTAACCTGACTCTTGGTTTTGGCTCAGGTCATGATCTCACAGTTTGTGAGATTGGGCTCTGCGCTGACAGTGCAGAGCCTATTTGGAATTCTCTCTCTTTCTCTCTCTCTCCCTCCCCCTTCCCTGTTCTTGTGCACATGCACGTGCACTCTTTCTCCCTCTTAAGATAAATGAATAAACTTTGAAAAAAATTAAAATCTTTTTTGAGCTAGGCAAGAGACTTATGCCTTCATCTAATACCAGCCAAATACAAAGTGGTACAATCTCTTTTGTAAATAACTAGCCATGAGCCATAAAATACGACTTATGGAAACCTACTTTTAAGATGTCAGCCTAAGGAAACAGCACAGAACACACAATTACTTAAACTAAGCTGTTCTTTCCAGTTTTAATTTCAGTAGTAGAATAATTTGAAATGCTAGAAAGTTCTAATAACTCCAAAATCATGTAGTAAATTATGTAGACTTTCACATATATTTATGAAATGATTAACACCATGAGGATGTGTCTCCAGTCATTACAAATAGAAACATTAGGCACATACATTATATGTACACAATAAACAATT
The DNA here is from genome assembly GCF_008692635.1 of Crocuta crocuta. Taxonomy (NCBI): domain Eukaryota; kingdom Metazoa; phylum Chordata; class Mammalia; order Carnivora; family Hyaenidae; genus Crocuta; species Crocuta crocuta. The sequence continues at coordinate 5,101,037 of NW_027551560.1, read as the reverse complement.
GTTTTAAATCTGTACCCCCCCAAAATTCTACATGAAATTCGACATACCAAAGAGTCAATCTTGGTGTATGTGATGGCAGTCTTTCCATTTTTCTGCCTAAATTTCTACATAGACAAATGCTTACCTTGGTCATAGAACCTGAAGGTATCCAGGCTTGCATCTATAGCAGCAGAAATGGGACCCACAATTGCCACTGACCTCATAAGTTTGTACTCCGTCTTAGGGACTGTCAAGAACCCAGTTATGTTGGCAGAAGAATTTTCTGGACTGTATTTGCAAGATTGGAGCTTTCAAAGGTAAAGGAGTAGAGACTTAATTACATTTATGTCCTGGGAAGATCAAGGCAGTTTGCAGATACAAAAGCTACAATCTAAATTGTGAAAGTTAAATATGGCATCTCTTTTCCCTAAATGTGTTCAAGTTTATAACAATATAAGGAGCTCCATTTACCTCTGCACTATATGGATAGGATTCCTCTGAGTCCAGGCCTCCATTCTGCTTAACATACTGGAAGGCATCATCCATATTGCCACCACTGCAGCCCCCACTGCCTTCAGACCAAGCACAGTCCAGCAGGTTCTGTTCACTCAGTGAAACAAGTTTGTGAGTTTTCCTGAACATCTGTCCTTCGATGGCACCAGTTGCACTAAAAGCCCAGCCAGAAGCACACTGACCCTGAAACCAAATTAAAAACGTCTCAGTCTATAAAACAAATAGCAAGATTTGACAACAGCCCACACATCTCAAAGTTTTTTAAAACATAGTGAACTGCACATTGTTTCTCAGTCTGCCACAGCAAGGACACTGATTCTTTTTGCCTTTACTCTTGAGAGGGACCTGCTGAATATTGTCACACCTGATTCTTCACAGGAGTTACGTAGCCTTTCTTTCTCCAATTCACAGATGAGGGGATCTCAGCAAAGGGAGGTGGTTGGAAAACTTTCCTCTTCTGGAGCTTCTGGATTTGAAGGCCATTCATCACCTGCCTGAATTCTTCATTGGTCTTCAAGGACAAGAAGGTAAAATGTTGACAAGTTTGAGATTACTTTGGCAAAGTACTCGGGAGAGGAAGCACAAAATGCTTAGCATTCCATGCCACACTCACCATGTCACCAAAGCCATTCATTGCTACCGTGAAGCTGTGTTTCCCTTGATTGTATTCCTGATTGTGCTGTTCAATCATTTTCATATTCTTCTTCCACGCTGCTCTCCTCCGTCCTTCTTCATTCTAGTGGGAAGATACAATCACACATCTTTATTTCTATTTAAAACCTACTCACTTGCACCAAGTGGATATGTTCATGGAGAGGAGGAGAAACTATGGCCAGGGATGGCCTGATGCTTCTGGGAGCTGTTCTTCAGCAACCACAGAGCAGGACATATGCCCACATTGTGTGCACTCATGGTACCCTGCTTATTGATTTGGTAAGAATGGCCTCAAGAAACTACTCCCTGCTATGAACTCCCACCAGCATGGAATGTTCTCTGCAGGGGTACCTCTGGACAGGTTAGATGTTACCAACCACGCTATATTGTTTCCCATGTGTTGCCTTCCACTGGGACCATTGTTCATCTATGCTCTGATTGAGTTGTGGAGCAGCTAAGGCTATTCCCAGGCAAAGGGCAGCCAGGAAGAGAGAAGGATACATGTTTCAAAAACCTAGGAAAGGAAAAGAAATGAGATTCTGATTAGAACAATCACTTTAAAAGGGCATCCTCCTTCCTTCTAAGATGTTAGAGGCCTATGGTAGGGTAAAAAGATTGTATTTATCCCAAATGTTTACACAGGGCTCTGGAGGATATGGAGGGGCCTGATACCCTGCTCCCTGCCTTGGAACTTGACCACCAGTTTTAAGGCATGTGGACAAGGGGCCATGACTCAGCGGGCTCCACAACCTGGTATACGGAGATCTGGCTTCAGCATCTGGTGGGGCCAGGCCAGGGACAGTACTTCCTGGAAGCCCCAAACCCCAAATCCTAAGGCTGGGGGCCAAGCTCGTTCTCAGGTTGGCCCTTCACTCAAGCCCAGCCCTGGGCCTCACCTGTAACAGATGTAGCTGAGTAGGCACAGTCACAAGTACAGGGCTGGGGGTCCGCTGGGTTGGGAAGTGGGTCCAAGTCTGTCGGTTTAAGGCCCATGATTCCGCCGGAGGGCCCAGACCTGACCACCTGTCCTCAAGGTGATTGGCTCAGCCAGTCTGGGGGCGGGGCCTCTTGGCAGCGTTCCCATCTTTCCTAGGGTAAGTAGTTATCTGTCCAGTGACCCCGGGACGTTTGGGGGGCGGGGGCGGGATGCGGCGACCTTGCTGAATGCAAGCAGGACCTAGGAGGGAGAAAGGAAGACCCAACTCATCCCTGGGACCCAGATCTACCAATTGCCCAGACTACAAGGGATGGGCAGGTGGTTCATGAGCAGAAGCTCACTGGGAGCCCCAGATTGGTTTTCAGCATCAGCCTGCATGTCCTTTAGTCCTACGGTTTTTGGTTAGAATCTCCTGGAGGGCTGAGAACAGGATAATCTAGTCTAGTGGTTTCTATTTATTCCAGGCAAAGGTAGGGCAGAGAGAGGAGCACAGAGGCCACAGGGGGAGGTGTTATCACTGTCTCAGGATGGTATGCCTCCAGGTTTTGGAAGAATCGAGTGTACTGGAAATCTCCAAAATGCTGGATGTGATGGGCATGATGTAAATCCTTGGACTGAAGGAGACAGATGAGCACAGGGTGTCCAGGGGTGGAGTAGCATTTTGTAACGTTCCTCTCCTGTCCTCTCACAGTTATGTTCCTTTTCCTTCTCAAGCCCTTCTCAAAAACAAATAGAAACTAGTTATTTAAAAACAAAACAAAACGGGATTAAGAAATAGAGGAAAAGTAGATATAGGAATTCCATTTACTTTCCCATTCTCTGCATGGATATTATGTTTCTTGGTGTCCAATGTGCTTTTCTTGATATTTAATTTCACGAGTTTAAGATAAATAGCTATTTCAAGCAAGAAAGTATCAGGGGACCATGAATTTGCCCTCTGACAACTGGTTTTGCTCTCTTTAGAAACAGGATTCCATGCATCTAAACAGTGGGTCAGTGCCTTCTCTGGACCCACTTCAGTAAGACACCCCAGTGATCTCCCTCACGCATTGTCTCCAGCACTTCTTTGCTTGGGACAGCAGTGGTCAAAGGGATCCCATACGTGGGCTAGGAGTCAGGGCTGGGCCAGCATGGCCATTCTACAGCCCTGGTGTGGGATGCCAGCAGTGTCCCTAATGTCCTCAGCCTCAATTTCCTCAGTGAGCACATGGGGAAATAATTAGATTTTCCTCAGAGGATTCTTGTGAAGATTAAATGAGATAATACATGTCAGACATGAGTATAGAGTAGAGCTAATTTAATACTGCTTCTTTGTGAGGGCTATTGAACAGAAATCCACAGGCCCAAAATGATGTCGCTTAGGTTAAGGGCCCAAGTCAGGACACCAAGACTTAATACCTAACCCAACTGCAGGTTCAACCCCTAGCAAGGTAACCTTGAGAGAGTCAACCTGGAATTTCCTAGGCCATGTTGGAGAATTTACTGAGAGCCTTTCTGCTCCCCTTAACAGGGGCATGTTGTCCAAATAATGCATTCCTTGCTAATACACTCCTTGTCTTCTCTTTATGCCTTTCCCTGACTTTTCAAACCTTTCTTTCATTTAGCTCAGGACAGTTTCCTTCTATACGCTAGATGGGATGCTGCCTGACTCATGAATCCTCTAATAAATCCAATTAGATTTTCAAATTTACTTGGTGGAATTTTATTCAGTGGCAGGGACAAGATCTGGAGCAAACTTCTGGCAACTACCCAGCAAGGAGGAACAGAGGTGTGGTACCTACAAACCTTAGGATCATGGTCTTCTCCCACTTTCCCAGCGTCGTGGTGAAACATCTCCAGGTTAAGGCGCCATTCTAGTTGTCTCTATCTTTGCCCTGGAGCTCCTGATCCCACTGACCTTCCATTACAGGTCAGGTCGGGTTCTGCTGCAGATGGTTATGTCAGGAACCCATTCCTGCTGGCATGTTTGCCGGGACTCCCACCGAGCTGACAGAAGGGCTGCCCTTAGCCAACCCCTGCCTTTTTAAAAAAATTATTATTATTTTATTTCTTTCATAGTTTGTTGTCAAGATGGTTTCCATATAACAATCAGTGCTCATCCCAACAAGTGCCCTCCTCCATGTTCATCGCCTCCCTTCCCATCTCCCCCACCCCCAAGAGCTCTCAGTTTGTCCTCAGTATTTAAGAGTCTCTCATGGTTTGCCTCTCTCCCTCTCCCCAACTAGTTTTTTCCCCTTCTCCTCCCCCATAGTCCTCTGTTAAGTTTCTCCTGTTCCACTTATAAGTGAAAACATATAGTATCTGTCTTTTTCTGCCTGACTTATTTTGCTCAGCATAACACCTTCAAGTTTCATCCATGTTGCTACACACGGCCAGATTTCATTCTTTCTCATTGCCATGTAGTATTCCATGGTATAGATAAACCACATCTTCTTGATCCATTTGTCAGTTGATGGACACTTAGGCTCTTTCCATGATGTGGCTATTGTTGAGAGTGCTGCTATGAATGTTGGGGTACATGTGCCCCTATGCATCAGCACTCCTGTATCCCTTGGGAAAATTCCTAGCAGTGCTATTGCTGCATCATAGGGGAGTTCTATTGTTAATTTTTTGAGGAACTTCCACGTTGTTTTCCAGATGGACTGCACCAGTTTACATTCCCACCAATACCATGCTGTCTTGATGATGACAGCTTTGTAGTAGAAGCTGAAGTCTGGGATGGTGATGCCTCCTGTTTGGGTTTCCTTCTTCAATATTACTTTGGGTATTTGGGGTATTTTCTGGTTCCATACAAATTTTAGGATAGTTTGTTCTAGCTTTGAGAAGAATGCTGGTGCAATTTTGATTGATTGGGAATTCAATGAATGTGTAGATTGCTGTGGGAGGTAATGACATTTTAATAATATTTCCTCTTCCGATCCATGAGCATGGAATGTTCTCCATTTCTTTGTGTCTTCAATTTCCTTCATAAGTTTTCTATAGTTTTCATCATACAGATCTCCTATATGTTTGGTTAGGTTTATTCCTAAGTATTTAATGGTTGTTTTTTTTTTTTTTGTGCAATTGTGAATGGGATCAGTTTCTTGGTTTCTCTTTCTGTTGCTTTATTATTGGTGTATAAAAATGTAACCGATTTCTGTACGTTGATTTTGTATCCTGCGACTTTGCTGAATTCATGGATCAGTTCTAGTAGGTTTCTGGTGGAGTCTGTCAGGTTTTCCATGCAGAGTATCATGTCATCTCTGAAAAGTGAAAGTTTGACTTCATCTTTGCCAATTTTGATGCCTTTTATTTCCTTTTGTTGTCTGATTGCTGATGCTAGGACTTACAGCACTTTGTTAAACAACAGTGGTGAGAGTGGACATCCCTATCGTGTTCCTGATCTCAGGGGGAAAGCTCTCAGATTTTCCCCATTGAAGATGATATTCGCTGTGGGCTTTTCATAAATAGCTTTTATGGTGTTTAAGTAAGTTCCTTCTATCCCGACTTTCTCGAGGGTCTTTATTAAGAAAGGCTGCTGTATTTTGACAAACACTTTTTTGCATCTATCGACAGGATCATATGGGTTTTATCTTTTCTTTTGTTAATGTGTTGTATCACATTGATTGATTTGCGAATATTGAACCAGCCCTGTAACCCAGGAATGAATCCTGCTTGATCATGGTGGATAATTCTTTTTATGTGCTGTTAAATTCGATTTGTAAGTATCTTGTTGAGGATTTTTGCATCCATATTCATCAAAGATATGGGCCTGTAGTTCTCTTTTTCTCCTGGGTCTCTGTCTGGTTTGGGAATCAAAGTGATGCTAGCTTCAAAGAATAAGTCTGGAAGTTTTCCTTCTATTTTTATTTTTTTGGAATAGCTTGACAAGAAAGGATATTAACTCTGATTTAAATGTCTGGTAGAATTCCCCAGGGAAGCTCTTATTTGTTGGGAGATTTTTGATAACTGATCCAATTTCTTAACTAGTTAGGGGTCTATTCAGATTTTCTGTCTCTTCCCATTTGAATTTTGGTAGTGCATGTGTGTTTAGGAATTTGTCCATTTCTTCTAGGTTGTCCAGTTTGTTGGCACATAATTTTTCATAATATTCCCTGATAATTACTTGTATTTCTGAGGGATTTGTTGCAATAAGTCCATTTTAATTCATGTTTTTGTCTATTTGGGTGCTGTCTCTTTTCTTTTTGACAAGCCTGGCTAGAGGTTTATCAATTTTGTTTATTTTTTCAAAAAACCAACTCTTGGTTTCATTGATCTGTTCAACTGCTTTTTGGGATTCTATATTGTTTATTTCTGTCCTGATCTTTATTATTTTTCTTCTTCTGCTGGTTTTGGGGTGCTCTTACTGCTCTACTTCTAGTACCTTTAGGTGCGCTGTTAGATTTTGTGTTTGCGCTTTTTTTAGTTTCTAGAAATAGGCCTGGAGTGCAATGAACTTTCTTCTTAGAACTGCCTTTGCTGCATCCCGAAGAGTTTAGATTGTTGCATTTTCATTTTTATTTGTTTCCATATATTTTTAAATTTCTTCTCTAATCGCCTGATTTGTCCATTCATTCTTTAGTAGGGTGTTCTTTAACCTCCATGTTTTTGGAGGTTTTCCAGACTTTTTCCTGGGTTGGATTTCAAGTTTCATAGCATTGTGATTTAAATAGTACATGGTATCATCTCAATTCATTTATATTTATTGAGGGCTGCTTTATGACCCAGTATGTGATCTATCTTGGAGAATGTACCATGCTCACTTGAGAAGAAAGTGAATTCCATAGCCTCAAGATGTAGAGTTCTAATATATCTGTCAAATCCATCTGGTCCAATGTGTCATTCAAGTACATTGTTTCTCTAATGATTTTCTGTCTAGTTGATCTATCCATTGCTGTAAGTGGAGTATTATTGTCCCCTGCTATTAGCACATTCTTATCTGTAAGATTGTTTCCGTTTGTGATTCATTGTTTTATGTATTTGGGTGCTCCCGAATTCAGTGCATAGACATTTATAATTGTTAGCTCTTCCTGATGGATAGACCCTGTAACTATTATAGAATGCCTTTCTTCATCCCTTGTTACTGCCTTTGCTTTAAAGTCCAGTTTGTCCAATATAAATGTGGCTACTCTGGTTCTCTTTTGACTTCTAGTAGCATGATAGATATTTCTCCATCCCCTTACTTTTGATCTGAAGGTGTCCAAAGAACTAAAATTGCTCTCTTGTAGACAGAAAATAGATGCATTTTATTTTTTTATCCATTCTTATACCCTATGTCTTTTGATTGGAACATTCAGCCCATTTGTAAATGTCCAGTGTTATTACTGAAAACTATGGGTTTAGAGTCATTGTGTTTCTGTAGGATTCATGCTTGTAGTGGTGTCCCTAGTACTTTGTGTTCCTTGCAACATTTCCCTCATAGAGTCCCCCTTAGGATTTCTTGTAAGGCTGGTTAACTGGTGATGAGTTCTTTCAGTTTTTGTTTATTCACAAAAACCTTTATCTCTCCTTCTTTTCTGAATGACAGTCTTGCTGGATAGAGGTTTCTTGGCTGCATATTTTTTCTCTTCATCACATTGAAGATTTCCTGCCATTCCTTTCTGGACTGCCAAGTTTCAGTAGATAGGTCTGCAACTACTCTGATAGGTCTCCCTTTGTATGTTAGGGCCCTTTTATCCCTAGCTGCTTTCAGAATTCTCTGTTTGTCCTTATGTTTTACCAGTTTCACTATGATATGTTGTGCAGAAGATTGGTTCAGGTTATGTCTCAAGAGAGTTCTCTGGGCCTCTTGGATTTCAATGTCTGTTTCTGCTATAATTTGTTCATGTACCCCTTCTCTTTTCTCTCTCTCTTTTTCTTCTAGAATTCTTATGAATTGTTCCTTTTGATTGCATCACTCAGTTCTCGAATTCTCCTTCCATGTTCATGGATCAATTGATCTTTCTTTTCTTGGCTTCCTCTTTTTCTGTCATTGTGTCTTCTAATTCATCTCTTCTCTCTGCTTCTTCAATCCGTACAGTGGTCGCCTCCATTTTATTATGCACCTCATTTATAGCATTTTAAAAATTCATCACAACTATTTTTAAGGTCCATAATCTTCATAGCAATAACTTCTCTGGTGTCTTCCATGCCTTTTTCAAGCCCAGCAATTAATTTTATGACTATTGTTCTAAATTCTTGGTCAGTTATGTTGCTTGTATCTATTTTGACCAATTCTTTAGCTGTCATTTCTTTCAGGAATTTCTTTAGAGGAGAGTTCTTCCATTTTATCATTTTGGCTAGCTTTATGTCTCTTGTCAGTTTTAAAAGATTGTTATGCGCTCTGCGCCTGCGTGTTCTGCTATATTAAAGGAGGCTCATTGACTCTCCATGGCCTGTCCATTCAGGAAGTGTTCTTTGAATGGTGTCTCTTTGTCTCTCTTCTGCCTTTGGTTGCTCTATTTCCCTACTCATAGTGATATTTGGGACTCTCCCCCATGTATACTTTGGCTTGTTTCTTGGGGTAGCCCTGAAAAGGAAAACAGACAAACAAAAAGGGAACTAAGCACGCAAACACACAGACAAATCAAACAAATAAGCAAACTTGACAGGGAGAAAAATAGGGAACAACAACAAAAGACGAAGGACAGTGTAAAAGCATAAAACCAGAAATCCCGGCTACAAATAAAGAGCAGTGTGGAGGTAGTGCTGATGTAAGAACATATACAAAGAGAGAAATGACAGGGATGGGGAGAAAGTGAAATTGAACACTGAATAAGAAGAAAGACTAAAGGACTTAATTCAGAGAGATAAAGAGGAGAATATGGTAGGAGGAGAGGGGAAAGACATTAAGATAATGTTCGCCAAAGAAACTATAACTAATAATCTAATAACTAATAACTAATAATCTGATTATTCCAGAGAGAGAGAGAAAGGAAAGTAACGATGGAGGTGTAGAATATGCATCAAGAGAATGGATTAAATGTGACTGTTTAAGCATACCAATGACCAGAGTGCCCTGTTTAGTGGAGGGGAGAGATAAGAATGAGATAAGGGAAAATATATCTGAATAGTAAGAATTGATCTAGAGTTAATCACAGCAATGCATCAATGTTGACCTTGCCCAGGCTCCCCTAAGGAAAAAAAAAAAAAAAGGCAGCTCTCCAGCGCGGATGGGCGTGGTTTGGTGTAGGCATGTCTCGCCTCCCTGAGGCCCTGGCTTGGTGGTTGTGGGGAGAAAAATGTTGGCACCTCAGTCCCTTCTCTAACCAAGCATTGCAAATCACTCTTTTGGGTCCAATCTCCCTGTGCCAGGGGTGTAGCCAAGATGGGCTGTGTTCTATGTCCCAAGCCCCGCCTCATTTCCAGATCTTAGTCCATGCGCTTTAGTGATACTGCCCAAAATGGAATACTGCTGGCCAGGCGCTTCCTAGCCAGGGATTGAGTAGGGGGAGTAGGGAAGCATTTTCTCCTGGACCATCCATTTTAATGAAGAATTGACTTACGTTGTACAAGCAAAAGCATATAGAGTTTTGTCCTCTATTAATATTATTAATGGAAAAAGTGGGCTCTAGCATCCTCAGGTTGGTTTGAGACCATCTTATCTGCATTATGGGTATGGAGATGTGTAGCCAGGATATGTTTCTCTGCCCCTCTGAAGTCCCATAATATATAGTGATATGTATTGAAACAGATAAGGGACATTTGGGTCCTTCCGCATGATTTTTTCCAGAAGCCTTGCCATAAAATGAAAATTGTTTGGACATTTTTAGATATGAAGAGTTTCTTTGGATCTTAATTTTCATGGTAAGTGAAATGGGCTTATTTTATTTCTGCCGCCTCCCATACACCTTTCTCCAACCTCTGTTTCATGTTTGGAAAGACTTTTTGAAATGGAAACTCAAGATAGAAACTAAATGACAACGTAGATGTTACCTGGGATATTTTGTCGGCTTACATGAACATGCAGAATTAAGTATGACCTAATTCAAATGTTTACTTTAGTTTAGTATTGTATCTTGGGGTGGAGCCTCCAAAGTGCCAGGAAACAGGAGCTCACCTATCCTTTTGGTAACTGCACCCCATACACACCTTCAACTACTCCCTTTGCTCTTCTGTAGAATCATCTTCAGGTACCACTGTTTTCTATGTATCTAGTATATATATGACTTAGTTTTAAGAATTTTCCAGATTTGGGGCACTTGGGTGGCTCAGAGGCTTAAGCGTCTGACTTTGACTAAGGTCATGATCTCACGGTCCGTAGGCTCAAGCCCCATATCAGAATCTGTTCTGACAGCTCAGAGCCTGGAGCCTGCTTCAGATCCTGTGTCTCTCTCACTCTCTGCCCTCCCCAACTTGTGCTCTGTCTCTCTCATAAATGAATAACTTAAAAACATTTTTTGAAAGAAGAAAGAAAAGAATTTTCCGGATTCTTCTTAATATGCAATGCTCAAATTCCAATCTTGCCAAGTCTTGCACCGGTTACATATAACACAAGAGTTTTATTTCTCTGAATCGTTCCAAACCCAATTAAAGAACAATGGAGTGGGATAGATGATACCAGGCTTTTGATCCCCGATCTACCCTAAAATAATTGTGTCCCCTTGGGAAAATCATAGTTATTTGGGCCCCTTTCCTTTATTTTGAGAGAGTTTTGTCCTAGATGATTCAAAATAGCATGTGTACTCTTTGAATAATAGTTTAAGTGTTACCGGTAGTCTAAACAAATGAAGGCACCTGAGCATAAAACTGTACATCATTTCTGTGACTGTGGTTTTCGAGTTGCCTCCATTTTACAGATGATAGGAAGACAGAGAACAGCAGAAGCAGATTATTTAACCAGAGGCTCCAAAGTAGATGGACCTAAACCACAAGTTTCCTTTTTTTCTGAAGCTCATATAGCCAAAATATAGGCTGCTTAATATTAAGCTGTGAAGTATATTATCGGTATGTTTAAGGGAGGTTATTCTTATGAGATTACCAATTAATAGCAGGAAGGTTTGAAATTATTACAAGATCATGTAGTCTTGTGAGATTTACAGCTCTGTTTTTATATCAAGCAAGTTCTTCCAGTGTCAAGTAATCATCTGAATTTCTAGTTGCTTCTCTGAACTAAACTTCTGAACCTCTTGAGGTGTTCTATTCGCTATCTGAAATTTATACCAGAATAGCGTGTTTTGTTTTTTTTTAGAGAGAGTACATTCACATTTCTAGATTACATGTAAGAAAGAGAGATTCCTTGAGTTAGGTTAGAGGTTAAGCCCTCCTTCTCAGAGTGGTGTCTTATTTTTGAGAGAGAGAGAAAGAGAACGTGTGAGCTAGGGAGGGGCAGAGGGAAAGGGAGACAAAGGAGACACAGAATCTGAAGCAGGCTCCAGGCTCTGAGCTGTCAGCAAAGAGCCCAACACGGGATTCAAACATACAAACTGCAAGGTCATGACCTGAGCTGAAGTCAGATGCTTAACCGACCGAGCCACTCAGGTGCCTCAGTATGCCAGAATTTAAATTGCCACTCTGAAACATCATAAGACTTTGGGGCAAACTGCTTCCCTAAACATTTTCCCTGCATCTTAGAAAAATAACACCCTTGCCCAAAATGTTCATGTCCTAATCCCCAGAGCCTAAGAATGTCACCTTCAAGGGCAAAAGGGATCTTGTAGATGGAAGTGTTAAGGATCTTAAGATGGAGATATTATTTTGGATTATCTGATGGGCCCCAAAAGTTATACCAAGTGTTCTATGAGAAAGGCAGGAGATTTTACTACAATTAAAGAGAATGTGTTCATGAAACAGGGATTAGGTTAATGTGGCCAAAAGCAAGGAATGGGAGCAGCCACCAGAAGCTAGAAAAGGTAAGGAAATGGAGCTTCTAGAGGGAGCACAGCCCTGCCAACTCCTGATTTCAGCCTAGCAAAAATGGCTTTGGACCTCTGACTTCAAGAACTATAAGAGAATAAATGTTTTTTAAACCACCAATTTTGTGGTGACTTGTTATAGCAGCCATAGGCAATCTGTACCTCACAGAACTGTTACTCCAGAGAAAATGTGTGACTGGTGGCTCGTGAGTTCAAGCCCTGCACTGGGCTCCGTGCTGACAGCACAGGGTCTACTTGGGATTCTCTATCTCCCTATTTGCCCCACCCTACTCTCAAATAAATAAACATTAAAAAAATGTGTAACTGAAATACACTTAGTAATGTGTTTAACACACAGTAGGGATGCTGTAAAATGTATGTCCTGTTTTGAAACTGAAGTTTGGTTTGAGGGACCACTAAAACCAGTACAATGTCAACATTTTTTTAATATATATTTTTACCATTTTAGTTATCTTTGAGAGATAGAGAGAGACAGTAAGAGCAGGGGAGGGGAGAGAGAGAAGGAGACACAGAATCCAAAGCAGGCTCCAGGCTTTGAGCTGTCAGTACAGAGCCTTTGGCAGGGCAAAACGCACAAACTGTGAGGCCATGACCTGAGCTGGAGTCCGAAGCTTAGCCGACTGAGCTTAACTGAGCCACCCACTCACCCCCAATGGTAGTATTTTTGTCCGTGTTCTTGGTAAAAATGCCTAGACACCTAGTAGGAAGATCTTTCTACTCTCCCACAACCCCATGCTTGCCTTAATTCTTAGAGAGGAAAGATTTCTTCTCCTCACTTAAGTCACATTATTATTTTCCTGTCTACTTTTTGTTTTCATTACTCTTCATTCAACCAGTCTTTCTGAACTTTAAAGCAAACCAAGTCATTTCTCAATAGATTCAGGTGCTCTCTTAAATGAACATCCCAACCAGCATCTTATTATTTCTAAGCCTCATTAACAGAAATTTCTGAACGTAGCTCTTCTTCAGTTTCTGCTGTCATTCATTTTCTCATTTCTCCCTTCTGCTTTTAGTTCATTCTTGACAGCTTAGTCCTTTCCTTAAACACAGCTTTTAATAAGGTAACACAGCAAAGTGACGAAAGTCTAGAAGGCCTGGTTTCAAATCTTGGGTATTGCCACCTACTTACAGTGTGACATTGGACAAGCTATTTAACCGATCTGGTTTCCCCCCAGAAGTGGCTATTAGGAGTGATACCTACTGCTGTTATGAAGAGAAGTGAGTTGATATTTGCCAAGTCCTTAGAATAGTGCTAGTCACAGAGTAAGCACTCCAAATGTGTTTGCCAGCAATGATAAATGCAAAGTTCAGACGTATAGCTTTCTCAGCTTTCTGTCATAACTTCGAGATATGTATTTGGTGAAATCAATACAAGTCTTTTCAGGGGAAACACAAAGATATTTCTTTTCTTTCTTTCTTTCTTTCTTTTTTTTTTTTTTTACAAATAGTTTATTGTCAAATTAGTTTCCACATAACNGGGAGTTCTATTGTTAGTGTCCTGAGGAACCTCCACACTGTTTTCCAGAGTGGTTGTACGAGTTTACATTCCCACCAACAGTGTAGGAGGGTGCCCGTTTCTCCACATCCTCGCCAGCATCTAGAGTCCTCTGATTTGCTCATTTTAGCCACTCTGACTGGCGTGAGGTGGTATCTCAGTGTGGTTTTGATTTGTATTTCCCTGATGAGGAGGGATGCTAAGCAACACAAAGATATTTCTATTCAGGAAAATAGTTTTCAATGATTGTCCATTTAGTTAGTTTAGGTGTTTCACCTCAGTGTTTCCAAATTTCTATACGACAGAACCTGGGTTTAGTCCAGTGAAAAATTAGAATCGTGAGCTTCTGTTTGAAACCCTTTACCTTAAGGCCCCCCCCCCCCGCCACTGCTTTGCCCATTAACTTTCATGTGTCCTCCACACTCTGAAAATCTACTTCTAAGAAAGTCTCTGATGTCCGTCTTAGCATGGATTTAAGACAAAGGCACTGTTTACATGAGACAGACGAGTTTTCAGGACGGGCTTTGTCTTGCTTATTTTGGTTGCCCTCCACACAGCGACAGTCTCGGACCATATCCAGACATCCGTGTCGTGGCTCTAATTCTTAGTACCTGTTTGATTATGCGAGCCTCAGTTCTCCCATCTGGAAGGGTTGTCTGAGGGCAAATCTCTGTCTTTGAGACTGCTAAAAAGAACATTTCCAGCTCAGGTATGAACTGCTGCCAGGAAGCCTGGTTATGTCACATCACCCTGGGATCCTAGCAGAGATTGGGTCAGGAAGAGCCTAAGGAGGCTTATCACAGTCAGGTCGTTTCTAGATTTCTAAAATGAACATATTAGGGCAAGAAAGACATGCATTCAGGAGTCTGAACTGAAAATTCTCACAAGCTACCTTTGGTTCTTGAGAAATAGATGTAGGGAAAATGTCCTGCTTGTTGCTAAGGGTTTTCGCCCAAAATATTTAATCTTATAAAATGTTGGGGCCTTTGGTGAGCTCTCACGTAAGGCCCAGTCCAGTGTTTGGTTACAACGTGGAACGGGGACTTCCTGGAGCACAGGCTGAAGTCCGTATGGCTGTTTCTCCTACAAAGCTACACAATTAGGATGATGGGGCCAGAATTATGCATTTTTCATAAATAGTGATTAGTGAACATTTCTCGCCTAGCCTAAAGGCAGTCTGAGGTGTCCCTCTGCTCCTTTTACTTTTTGGGTCATATCTTTCAGTGTTGTAGCTTCCAAACTGAGAAGGGGAGGTGCAAGTATTCTAGAAAAGAAAGGGACCCAGCCAAGTAAATCAAAGAATATCAAGTTTGAAAATAAAATATTTTTAATGTGCAAATAGTGCAAGGATTAAAAGAGGGAAATAGTTCAAATTTTAGGAAAAATAATTTAAAACATACAAGAAGCATAAACCAAACTAAAATGTAGTATGATTTTGAACAACTGATGTCAAAGACAAGAAGGAGCACTGTACTGGCAGAGTAGGAAATACAATCCGATCACACTATTTCCCCCAGGACTAAGCGAACCTTCTTAATAGAGTTGATTGGTTTTCAACCCTTGGAGCTAACCTGTGGAGAAAACACAGAACACTTTGCCACAACTGTATTGCAAAATGTAAATGCTAACAGCACAAATAAAAGCAAGCAATATTCACAGAAGGTGATTTGTACAAGCGGAAAGGAAAGGCAGAGGGAATAAAGAGCACAGCCTCATGCACTGAGAGAATCATGAGATTAAGGTGAAAGTTAATAAGGCAAGATATAAATAATAATAGCTAATGTTTCTTGAGCTCTCCTTGTGTTAGACACTAAAGGCTACAAATGCATTATTAGCTGCATTAGCACAAGCAACCTTATAAGGTAGAGAGGAATCCTTTTCCCTGGTTTATGGATGAGAAAACAATGGGCACAAGTGGGATGTGGACATTTCACAGGGGTAGAGAGCTAATAAAAATTGCAGAACAAGGATTCTAATTCAAGCAGTCCATCTCCAGGACCAGTGCTTTCAGCCATCTGCTACCACTTCCCTCACCCATAGAGTCAGCAAAGTTACATGAAGTTACAAGAGAGAAGCAGCCAAATTAATTAAATATGACATATTGGAAAGGAAGAAGGAGGGAAAACAGTTGGAGTGGAGATTTGTCTTCCTCCATCATGGTAGAGAGGTAAAAATATTGTTTAAAATGAACATGTCATGATACACCAAGATAAGCATCATGTTTAGGATTGAGGGGATGACATCAAAGTAGCAAAATACTGTCTCTGGACAGGGGAACTCAGGACTAAGGGCTACATTTCAGTTTGGTTCAAGTTGCTATTATGCTTATGTGTTATTTTCATACTAATAAAATATTTCTGTTTATTTAGAAATTGCTTCTAGGGGAAGTCTGGCTGGCTGAGTAGATTAGGCATCCAACTTCAGCTAAGGTCATGATGTCGAGGTTTGTGGGTTCGAGATGCATGTCGGGCTTTATGATGATGGCTCAGAGCCTGGAGCCTTCTTCAGATTTTGTATCACCCTCTTTCTCTGCTCTACGCCCCCCTGAAATAAATATTAAAACAAATTTAAAAAAATGGAAATGGCTTCTCCTGTGTAAGTGCATCAAAACTGAAATTTAAAGGGCACTTGGGTGGCTCAGTCGGTTGAGTGTGCAACTTCAGCTCAAGTCATGATATTACGGTTTGAGTTCAAGCTCCGCATCAGGTTCTCTGCTGTCAGCTCGGAGCCCGCTTCACATCCTCTGTGTCCCTGTCTCTTGGCCCATCCCAACTGGTGCACTCTCTCAAAAATAAATAGTTAAACAAACATGAAATTCAAAATCTTCTTTACATCTACCACTGATTTTCTAAGTGTTTGTCTTATCTGGATATTACTTTTGGCTTGAAGGCTTTAACAAAATCAGCAGGTACGAATGTTTAAAAGTTGTCTCTGGTAATATTACCAGGCATGGCTGAGAGAGGATGCAGGACTATTAGAAGCAAACTGGATTTCAACCCTGCTTCAGAGAGACAGTTCTAACTACAAAGGGTAGGCGATTCTCTGCAGTCACAGAGCAGGAGCAATGCCATACATTTTTAGGGTCAGTTATTGTATTATTCCATGTGTTTACTTCATAAAAGTAGGCATTTTAAAAATAGTTTATTGTCAAGTTGGTTTCCAGATAACACCCAGTGTTCATCCCAACAAGTGCCCTCCTCCATGCCCATCACCTCCTTCCCCTCTTCCCTAGCCCCGCTCAGCCCTCAGTTTGTTCTCAGCATATGAGTCTCTTATGGTTTACCTCCTTCCCTCTCCCAACTATTTTTCCCCTTCTTCTCCCGCTTCATCCTCTATTAACTTCCTCCTAATCCACCTATATGTGCAAACATATGGTAATTTGTCCTTCTCTGCCTGACTTATTTCTCTCAGCATAACACCCTAGGCATTTTTATGCCCCTGTTAAAATAGAATCTGCTATTCGAATTGCCTGGTTAAGGCAACTAAAAAATTACTGCCTAAGGAACTCATCAAGTGTATATATTTCAATGTATGTATGTATGTATGTATGTATCTATCTTGTATGCATCTATCCTTATTTATGGAACAAAACAACAATAATAATTTAAATTACTTCCTTACCTTATTTTGTTTTAGTCTTCCCAAAATCCTGCAAGGTAAATGGGCCATGAGAAAAGCATTGAGTTCACTGAGACACTTGAAAGATGGCTCTACTGTTTGTCATTGTGCAACCAATAAATGTTGCAGGGAATTCAACCCACACCATATCTATCCTCCTCTCTTACCTCCCTTTGCTGACTTTAGTCCAGGAATATTAGTTTATACTTGCTCCCTGAGGATATCAGGTACCTTTCCTCTGAGACTTTGCAGTGATTATTCCCGTTATCTGGAATGCTCTTCCCTCAGACATTTGTTTCATTCACCTCCCTCTAGCCTGTTCAAATCCCACCTTCCTAGTGAGGCTTATCCTGTCCACCATTGAAACTGAACGCTGTGATTCTGCCTATAATCTCAATGCTCCACATGCTGCTTTATTCTCCATAACATTAGTCACTGGCTAACCTATTAGATAATTTGCATGTTAGTATTTCTACTCCCCTGTACCTAGAATGTAGGCTCCCCACAGTCAAGAATTTTGCCTTTTTTAAGTCTAGTAGTTATCCAGCAACAAAAAAGTCTAAGGTCAGCCAGGACTGGGCACAATTGTAACTTGTGAGATTTGATATTTTAGTGATTTAGATCAGAGCCGGGCAAATTACTGAAGAGGATCTCTTCCAGTGCACTGAAGCAGCACAATTCAAAGAAACTGAAATTTCCAACAATTACAGAGCAGGTATGTGCTCTTTCTCCCTTTGTTCCTCCAGGCTCACATCTATCCTCCCTGGGTGATAAGGGAATGTGTAAGAATGACTGGCTCAAGTTTAAATTAAATATGAAGACAGAAGAAAACATTTCTTTAAAAAATCATTGAGTGGTTTGCTTTGACACATCAGGGGTTATCTAGCCTCTAGTAAGGTCAGGGCCGGATGAGAGAAGAGCAAGACACAGCGGAAGAGGCAAGGGTGAGTCACCTCATCTCTCCCTCCTTCATCTACTTCTTCCTGGACTGTCATCCCTTACATTCAAAATGCAAATTGCAGAAGTCAGCACATGCAGGTAGAACATGTAGCAGTCACTGTGACATGGAAAATTCTGCATCCTTAAGTCTGACTCCAACCATCACCATTCACACAGGTTAATCCTTTCTCTACTGCTGAGTCAAAAAGACACATGAGTGAAGGCAGATTAAAAAGAACAAAGTTTTATACACATATGTGTATAACTACACAACGTGGGAATGATAAAAGCTCATTGTGGCAAATAGGTTGGGAAACCCATACAGACAGCAGGGGTGTCCTGCCAGTTCCAAGACCAGAGAAAACTGGCCCAGAGCTTGGGTCAGCCGAGTTCACAGTCATACCAGGGATGGCACAGTTGATGATTTATGCAATTGTCTTCGATTTTCCACCATTGGAACTTCTTGAATCTGGTGTCATTCTGGAGTAGTTCTAAACTGGGGCTCATGTGCCCCTCACCCTCCAAAACACACACATGCACAGAAATAACAAAAATACACATGTGCCCACAATGTACATACTTGCAGTATGAAGAGATCAGGTTAAGTTTCACTTAAAGAGGTTGAGCCCCTTTCTGCTGCAACAAAGTCCATTTCAGGGTATATACAATTTGTATAGGATTGAGATTCATGACAAGAGAAAGGAATTGTTCTGTGGCTGTGATGAATTCCTAGGCAGGTTATGAAGGTGCTCTAGTCATGCCCAGAGCACAGGCACAGTTGGCCAGGATAAACACATTGCTTGCTCCTCCAGAGGAGTACCTGACTAGGCAGAGCTCAAGTTCTGTTTAAAATTTCATGGTGCCATCCCCCGTCGCACGACCAGCACTGTGCTTAGGGAGGGCACATGCACTGTGTGTGGATGAGGGACGGGAAGTGTATCCAGTCATAGCAGGTGTGGAGCTCTTCCCCAGAGCAGCACCTGTGTTGGGGTAAGTGAGCTCCCAGTGTTCTTAGGTGGGGAGCTGACACAGAGCCCTGCCATCACAGATGTGATAGTGTCTACATCTGCTACAGCACTTGCTGCATCTGCCTTGGGTCCTCCGCAATTATTCTGCTCTGAAGAAAGAATAGCAGGTCCTACCATCGTGGGAATGTCCTTGTGCCCTCCATGCTTACTGTCTTTCTCCAGGGCAGGTAGGCCATTGTTTCTTGAAAGGTTGGTGGAACTACAAGTGAGTCCAAGCACAGAGTTGGTGCTGCCACTTGTAACTACCACAGAGGCAGTGTGCCCCAGCAAGCTGCAGGGGCTCTGTGAGGGTGAACACACGTCTCTTGACAGGCATGTCTTTTCCATGGTAGATGCTTTTCCACATGGAGCAAATTGGTTTTGTGTAGATGGGTCCCAGATGCAAGTAATTGTACCAGGAACAGCTGGGTCTCCATCTTTGGGAACAGTGTGGCCCTCTCCAACTACTTCACCACCTGGGTTTTTGACCGTTGGCCCCTTCCTGCTCAAATTAAAGGGGGAGGCTGCTTGATCCTGACCAGCACCTCTTCTCCAGGATGCCAACACTTTCACATGGGGTTGTTTTCTTTCCCTGCATGAGCCCCTAGGACACTTATAGGTCATGGAGACTGTAGAGCCTCCACCTGTGGGAATGCTGCAGTCCCGGCCCAGTGCTCCACTAACTGGGTATATGGGTAGGCCCCCAGTGCCTGCATTTAAACTGGAACATGCATTGTGTCCAAATACTGGGACAGTAGTTGCTCCTCCAACAGCAGCAGCCATGTTGTCAAATAGGGATTCCAGGTTGTCTGACTAAATGTTGGAGCAGAAATTGTGCTTGGTGCCCTGTTCAGTCCTGCCCCAAGGTTGAATGCTCCAGATGCCTGTGAATGCATGGGACCTAGGATGGACACACCAAGTCCAATGCCTTGTTTGTCACTAGAGGCCGGCTGGTTACTGATAGTAGTAATAAATGCAGAATCTGCCAAACCTGACTCCACTGCATTGTCTCTGGATGGCTGGGCTACAAGAGCAGTCAGGCCCATAGCTTGTGTTGAGGTTACTGGTGATCCTAACAGGTAGGAATTGGTAGGCCATTGCCCATTATGGTGCCCAGTTGTGGGCTGAGAGGTGATTCCTGGGTCAGACTGGTTGGAAACTGAAGCCTGTGTAATGGATGACTTTTTAGGTAAGTGGATAGAGTCCTGGGCCACAGCAGTACTGCTACCGGGTGGTGTCTTCTCAGAACCAGGAAGCACTATGTAAAGTGGCACATGGTTGTTGTCCCTGGACACAGGGGAAGAATAGATTATGGAAGCCTGAGATGGAGATGTGGTATCCATGGCTTTGTTGTTAGAAGCTGAGTTGCAGTTTGCAGGGAGGCTTGCTTCCTGGAGTGGAGGTGACACCAGAACCCCCAAGGAGCAAGCTAGTGGAAACAGCAACATTTGCAAGAAGGGCTGTCTTCTGGGACTCAGGTGCACTGGTGGAAACTGGAACCTTTTCAGGGTGCCTCTTTTTCCTATTGCAACAGCCCTAAAAAAACGAAGGTGGTCCCATTCTGGATTCTTTGGGAGCTTTTGAAGGGGGAGTGCTGTCCATGTGGACAGCACCTGGATCTGAGGTAAGCTTGGAGGTAGATGTAGATGTGTTGGCTGCGATGGTAGAAGCCTCTGCCTTAGAACTAATGGGCTGGACAGTTGAAACAGGGCTATTTGTGGAAGGATTTGGAAGGGGGTGGGTAACACAGGTGGGGGAAGATTTACACACATAGGCACTGGGGATTCCACTTTGCGGGGGTTGAGGTGTTAAGGAAGCATGGTGAGGTCACAACTAGGAGAGGTTGTAGCAGTGACTGGCTGAAGGGGGCTTTCTTTTTTCAGAGAAATTCCCCAAATGGCATTGGAACTAAGATGAAGAACAGACCCAGCAAGAGCAGCAGGAGAAGATTTTAAAACTATGTTTGCTGTCTCTTGACCAATTTGGTGGTAAAGATAGAGGAATAGATGGGATTGGGAGCCTGGCAGATTGGTCAGCCAAGTCAGCTATAGCAATAGGGACTTGCACAGTGTTAATGCCCAAAGGCAGACAGTTAGCAGTCTCTGTTGCCAGAATGCAGAAAGCAGGGGCAGTCTGAGTATCTGACCAGTCTGCTTTGATCTCTCTTCTGTCTTCCAAGATCTTATTCCAGGTGTCCAGTTTTTTGTCAATAGCTGTGCAGGGAAGCTTAGGCGGTGGGAGCAACTCAATGTGACCCCACAACTGTGGCTGTGGTGGTGACAGCAGCAGAGAAGGTGGCACAGATCTTTTCTGTTTGCAGGGCCTACTGCTGGCAGATACAGGGGGAAAGGAGTTCCTTGATGAGATGCCTGAAGGTTCCTTAGCCTGTTTTACTTTCTTGGAGAGGTATGCATTCCCGACAGGGGGATGCTTTTCACTGGACACTACCTTTGTTGAAGGTACACTCACACCTGAAGGCTCACCACCCCATATTTCCTTCCTGTATAGGTCTTATGTGCTCTCAGAAGACTGATGGTTTTCACCCAACACTTCCTTGGTTGATGTCTCCTGCAATATGGGGCAGATTGGGTTTGGGTTGGAGAGCACGGCTACATCTGTGTGAGGCATGACATCTCTGGCGGCTCCATGCAAGGAGGTGACTACATGGCCTTCAGGGGAGGAGTTAATCGGAGACTTGTGGATGGCTTTCCTAAAAGTGTCTTCTGGAGGAATAGGATGGAGGTCCAAAGATGCAGGACTGCACTGCCGGGAGCTGAGAAGTACACTGGTCTCCAAGGGCTAGATCTTAATGGTAAATCCCCACAGCTATGAGGGGGCCCTGTTCCCACCATCTTGCCCTTTGGTCTCTTCAAGATCCTCTATCTTTACTCTGGGATATTTTTGGGCTTTCTCCTCCATCCCATTTGGGCACAAAACTGGGAGGTGCCTGGATGTGTCCGGCTCCTCAGCCTCCTCTATATTCTCAGATAGCAAACACAGAAGTGTCAATTTGCACCACGGAGGAGAGATTCTTATGGCTCTGGAGTGCCCAAACATCTTGGAATTATGAGAAGACAGCAGAAAATTTTTCAGAGGGTTACTCCAGTTCACCACAGGGAGAATGCCCAGAGAAGTATGTGCAGCCAGCGGGATGGGGTACCGCCTCCTCGGCTGGATATGACAACTAGATGGTAAAGACCTATGATCCTGGTGGAATAGCCTGCTCCCAGGGCCCAGGGCAGATGAAAGAGCAGCCGGGGGGTCCCTGCCAGGTGATGGATGGGGCTCACGGGCGGGGCAGACCAGGGGCCGATCATGGCTAGGCTAGGGACATCAGAGGCGGAATGGGAAATGTAGAAATTTACTAAGGAGATTGCCCATATTGAGCTGGTTGTGCGCCAACTGATCGCGAGGTTGGAGTCTAAAAGCTGGAGAACCCCTCTGGAGCGTCCGACTCCGCTAGAGACCAAACACCACTGAGCCTGAAGGGCCCAGCCTGGCCCTAGTGATGCATCCCTGAGACACTTCACAAAGAAAGGCTCGCACGCGCAGCTCTTCAGAGACCACAGCACGGGGCAAAGGTGAGGCCCCAGAGCCCCGCCCCTTAGGCTCCAGTGCCTGGGACTTCCGGTCGCCAGTGGTGGTGTATAGGCTGCCCGTTGCCCTTGGCCGGTAAGCCCGTTGGCACGTGTACGCAACCAGCAAAGCCACTGCGTGGGGAATGTAAGGGAGTGCAGTGGTTGTCTGGCCCCTCAGCGCCACGGTGTGTGTCCCCAACCTTTCCCCCAAGAAAGACGAGCGTTGGGGACCTCCCAAAACTGCGAGGGAGTGGCTTGCTGCCCCGGGACCCTCTCTGCTTCCCTGCGAGGCTTAGAGCCAGCTGCATCTTCGCTAGGGCTGCCCAGGCTTTCAGCATCGCCCTCCAGACGGCAGCATTTTCCAAGCAGTCGCCTAAAGCCTGACCTTAATGGATGCTGCGCTCCACGGCCTCCTTTCCTGGCAGGCAGGTTCTTGGTTTCTTCCTTTTGAGGAATTCGGCTAAACAACATTTACAATTTAGACGGCCCCTCAGGTCACACAGGTGGTGGTGGCATAGCTGGGATTCAAGCCCAGCATAGTGACTCCCAGAGCTCTTGCTCTGGACTGTGGTGCCTTCTTACTGTATATGCATCATGTGTTACCATGTTTTCTTTTTCCTTTTCCTTGTTCTTAGGGTACTTAGCAGGGTACGGTATTTACAGTGAATACAGGCACTGCCCAGGACCAGGCCTTCATTGAACACAAGCTCAACTCATAGATTCATCAGGGACCCACAATGGGTTCTGGTCTCAGAAGATGTAGGTCATGGACCACCAATGGTAAGCATAGTACCATTCCACATTTGTAACTGAGCCTTGCAGCCCAGATTTTCTCTTTGGTCTACTCTGAAGAATCCAATTACATAACATTATATGTAAAGACAGTATGTAAAAATATAAAAGATTATATTCTAGATACGTTGTGACCTACCTGGAAGAAATTCACCTGTGGATTATTCCATATGGATTAGAAGCCAGTTTCTCTGGCCTTCTAGGAATATGTCTAGTAAGGCATCTCACTAATGTTTAGAAAGCAAATACATCATTTATTGTAAGTTAAAAGTGGAGCAATGTATTGGATTAAAGAAAGCTCAACACAATTTGGTTGTTGTGAGCATGCCAGCCAGGTTCATTTTTCACCTCACATTGTTGGCAGTTAAACAGAATTCTAGAGATTCTTATGACCAGGAGAGGAGAGATAGGCTCGAGTGTCTGGCAAAAGAAACATGTATTATTGTCTAGGAGCTGGAAGCTTCAGCATGAGGAAGAAGTTTGAAAAATATTTGCCTACATGTGGCTTTACCTAGTTTGAATTTCATTTCTGTGGCTTACTTCATTTAAGTGTTTTCTCTCTCATGGGACTGATGTTGCCTATCTGGGACATGACATGCATAAGTTTCAGAACCAAGAATCCTNAAACATCTTGGAATTATGAGAAGACAGCAGAAAATTTTTCAGAGGGTTACTCCAGTTCACCACAGGGAGAATGCCCAGAGAAGTATGTGCAGCCAGCGGGATGGGGTACCGCCTCCTCGGCTGGATATGACAACTAGATGGTAAAGACCTATGATCCTGGTGGAATAGCCTGCTCCCAGGGCCCAGGGCAGATGAAAGAGCAGCCGGGGGGTCCCTGCCAGGTGATGGATGGGGCTCACGGGCGGGGCAGACCAGGGGCCGATCATGGCTAGGCTAGGGACATCAGAGGCGGAATGGGAAATGTAGAAATTTACTAAGGAGATTGCCCATATTGAGCTGGTTGTGCGCCAACTGATCGCGAGGTTGGAGTCTAAAAGCTGGAGAACCCCTCTGGAGCGTCCGACTCCGCTAGAGACCAAACACCACTGAGCCTGAAGGGCCCAGCCTGGCCCTAGTGATGCATCCCTGAGACACTTCACAAAGAAAGGCTCGCACGCGCAGCTCTTCAGAGACCACAGCACGGGGCAAAGGTGAGGCCCCAGAGCCCCGCCCCTTAGGCTCCAGTGCCTGGGACTTCCGGTCGCCAGTGGTGGTGTATAGGCTGCCCGTTGCCCTTGGCCGGTAAGCCCGTTGGCACGTGTACGCAACCAGCAAAGCCACTGCGTGGGGAATGTAAGGGAGTGCAGTGGTTGTCTGGCCCCTCAGCGCCACGGTGTGTGTCCCCAACCTTTCCCCCAAGAAAGACGAGCGTTGGGGACCTCCCAAAACTGCGAGGGAGTGGCTTGCTGCCCCGGGACCCTCTCTGCTTCCCTGCGAGGCTTAGAGCCAGCTGCATCTTCGCTAGGGCTGCCCAGGCTTTCAGCATCGCCCTCCAGACGGCAGCATTTTCCAAGCAGTCGCCTAAAGCCTGACCTTAATGGATGCTGCGCTCCACGGCCTCCTTTCCTGGCAGGCAGGTTCTTGGTTTCTTCCTTTTGAGGAATTCGGCTAAACAACATTTACAATTTAGACGGCCCCTCAGGTCACACAGGTGGTGGTGGCATAGCTGGGATTCAAGCCCAGCATAGTGACTCCCAGAGCTCTTGCTCTGGACTGTGGTGCCTTCTTACTGTATATGCATCATGTGTTACCATGTTTTCTTTTTCCTTTTCCTTGTTCTTAGGGTACTTAGCAGGGTACGGTATTTACAGTGAATACAGGCACTGCCCAGGACCAGGCCTTCATTGAACACAAGCTCAACTCATAGATTCATCAGGGACCCACAATGGGTTCTGGTCTCAGAAGATGTAGGTCATGGACCACCAATGGTAAGCATAGTACCATTCCACATTTGTAACTGAGCCTTGCAGCCCAGATTTTCTCTTTGGTCTACTCTGAAGAATCCAATTACATAACATTATATGTAAAGACAGTATGTAAAAATATAAAAGATTATATTCTAGATACGTTGTGACCTACCTGGAAGAAATTCACCTGTGGATTATTCCATATGGATTAGAAGCCAGTTTCTCTGGCCTTCTAGGAATATGTCTAGTAAGGCATCTCACTAATGTTTAGAAAGCAAATACATCATTTATTGTAAGTTAAAAGTGGAGCAATGTATTGGATTAAAGAAAGCTCAACACAATTTGGTTGTTGTGAGCATGCCAGCCAGGTTCATTTTTCACCTCACATTGTTGGCAGTTAAACAGAATTCTAGAGATTCTTATGACCAGGAGAGGAGAGATAGGCTCGAGTGTCTGGCAAAAGAAACATGTATTATTGTCTAGGAGCTGGAAGCTTCAGCATGAGGAAGAAGTTTGAAAAATATTTGCCTACATGTGGCTTTACCTAGTTTGAATTTCATTTCTGTGGCTTACTTCATTTAAGTGTTTTCTCTCTCATGGGACTGATGTTGCCTATCTGGGACATGACATGCATAAGTTTCAGAACCAAGAATCCTATAGGTCAGTAAAAATATATATTAAAATTTTTATATATAATATATATGCTATATTATATATACATCTATACACACACAGTAAAATTTTGGATTGTCAGTAACTTGTTCTGCAAGTGTTCCGCAAGATGAGTAGACATTTCTGATATATTTTAACTTGATAAATGAGTGATGTCTTGCAATACAAGGAATAAATGATGCCAAATGTCACATGACAATTGAGCCAATTCTCTATTTCTCTCTCCTCTCTATCAGTCTCTCTATTTTTCTGTGGAATTGTGGGTGATCATCTCCCATACTTTTATGCTCTGTCTCAGGCCACAGTGTTTGGCAGTGATATTTCAGAGCATTGGAAGGGGTCCACAACTGGCACTNTTTTTTTTGTCACTTCCAAGCACCTATGGTCAGTTCTTTGCTTTTCCGTACAAGAGTAAGCTTAGGAATGCTTTGTTTCATTCTAGGTCAGGCTGCCTGCAGATATAGACCCTTTCCTCTGCTGCCTTATTGCCAGTTACATTAAGTAGAGTATATGACAAGAGCTTATTAATACTGTAGTGTAGTCAACATCAGTTAGTGATAATGAAACTCATCCTACAAAATAACTCTTTTCCCTCTTGTCTCCTTCGCACCAGCCACGGAGGTTTTCAGAGGTAAGTACAGGTTAATTTGTTTTTTTCTCTTTATATTTTGTATTTTCTTTATTATTTTGTAGTATAGTGCAGTGTTGTAATGATTTTTATATGAATATTTTTGGGCTGTAGAACACATCATCTGAGTTTCCATTATTTGTTATTGGGAAATTGGCTTTGAGAGACAAGTGTTTGAATTACAGGCATGTTTCTGGAACAAATTATGCTTGTGAACCATGGCTTTACTGTATCTATATTTTTATGTTTAAAATAGCACTGGCATAATTCATATATTACAAATTGGCTTTAGTGCTCTGGTTATGAGCACTGTTAGAGCAAACTTGGACTTCCATCCCCAACAAACTTGGGGATTGGTAGGACACAAAAGATTTTGCTCAGACCCTAATTCTGCTTGGAAAAAAAAAGCAGAAATACTATAAGCCCTTTCTAATTTCTCTAGGAGCAAAAATGATTCCCAGATATGACATTTAACCACAAGTCCTTTGATATCATTTGAGTTCAGTAAGGAACAGTTTCTTGGTGGCTGCCATCATAGATATGATAATGTCTACATCAGCTACAGCACTTGCTGCATCTGCATTGGCTCAGCCGCAATTATTCTGCTGTGAAGCAAGAATACCATGGGAATGACATCCTCTCCATGGTTACTGCCTGTATGCTGGGCAGATGGACCACCGGTTCTTGAGAGGTATGTGGAATAACAAGTGAGTCCAAGCACACAGGCCACTTGCAACTTCCATAGAGGCAGTGTGGCCTGGTAAGCCACAGCCACAGTGGCTCTGTGGTGGGTGAACACACATGTCTCTTGACACGTGTGTCTTCTCCACCATAGTGGCTCTTCCACAGGAAGCAATTTCTGTTTGTGTAGATGGGTCCCTGGTGCACTTATAGGTACCAGAAACAGATAAGTCTCCATCTCTAGGAACAGTGTGGCCCTCTCCCACTACTCTACCACATGGGTTTTTGAATGTTGGCCCCCTGCTACTCGAATTTGAGGAGGAGACTGCCATGTCTTCAGACACACCTCTCTTCTCCAGAGTAGTGGCTCTTTCATGTGGGTCTAGTTTACTTTGTGTAGATGGGTCCATGACATAGAGGCCTGCCATCATAGAAATGATAGTGTCCACATCTGTTACAGCACTTGCTGCATCTGCATTGGCTCGGCTGCAATTATTCTGCTGTGAAGCAAGAATACCAGGTCCTACCATCGTGGGAATGATGTTGTCCCCTCCATTCTTATTGTCTGTGTGCTGGGCAGGTGGATCACCATTTCTTAGAGCAACATGGAACTACAAGTGGGTCCGGCACAGAGTTGGTACTGTCACTTGCAAATGCGATATGGCAATGTGGCCCAGCCCAGTGCATTTACGGGAACCAGGAACAGCTGCATCTCCATCTGTGGAAACAGCATGAATCTTTCCCACTACTCAACCCCATGGGATTTTGATGGTTGGCTTCCTGTTGTTAGGATTTGAGGATGCGACTGCCATGTCCCCTGACATACATGTTTTCTCCAGAGTGGTGACTTTATCATGAGGGTCAAGTGTATTTTGTGTAGGTGAGTCCTGGCTGCACGTATGGGTACCAGGAATAGGTGAGTCTCCATCTTTAGGTACAGTGTGCCCCTTTCACACTACTCCACCACCTGGGTTTTTGACAGTTGGCCCCTTACTGCTCAAATTAAAGGGGGAGGCTACCTGATCTCTTAACATGCAACTCTTCTCCTTGATGGCTGCACTTTCACATGGGAAAGGTTTTCTTTGTCTGGATTAGTCCCCAGGACACTTATGGGTCATCTATGGGAATGCTGCAACCCTGGCCCACTGCTCTACTACCTGGATTTATGGGTGGGCCCTTAGTGCCTTGATTTAAGCTGGAAGTAGCATTGTATCAAAATTCTGGAACAGTATTTAGTCCTCTTAAGCAGCAGCCATGCTATCACCATAGGGATTCCAGGTTGTCTGACTAAATGTTGGAGCAGAAATCGTGCTTGGTGCCCTGTTCAGTCCTGCCCCGATGTTGAATGCTCCAGATGCCTGTGAATGCATGGGACCTGGGATGGACACACCAAGTTCAATGCCTTGTCGCTAGAGGCCGGCTGGATACTGATAGTAGTAATAGATGTAGAACCTGCCAAACCTGACTCCACTGCATTGTCTCTGGATGGCTGGGCTACAAGAGCAGTCAGGCCCATAGCTTGTGTTGAGGTTACTGGTGATCCTAACGCATAGGAATCGGTAGGCTACTGCCCATTATGGTGCCCAGTTGTGGGCTGAGAGGTGATTCCTGGGTCAGACTGGTTGGAAACTGAGGTCTGTGTAATGGATGACTTTTTAGGTAAATGGATAGAGTCCTGGGCCACAGCAGTATTGCTACCGGGTGGTGTCTTCTCAGAACCAGGAAGCACTATGTAAAGTGGCACATGGTTGTTGTCCCTGGACACAGGGGAAGAATAGATGATGGAAGCCTGTAAGGTGGGAGTTGAGGTGCTAGGAAGCGTGGTGAGGTCAGAACTAGGACAAGTTGTAGCAGTGACCGGCTGAAGAGGGCCTTCTTTTTTCAGAGAAATTCCCCAAATGGCACTGGCACTAAGATGAGGAACAGACCCAGCAGGAACAGCAGGAGATTTTAAAACTATGTTTGCTGTCTCTTGACCAATATTTGGTGGTAAAGATGGAGGAACATGGGATTGGAGGCCTGACAGATTGGTCAGCCAAGTCAGCTGTAGCAATAGGGACTTGCACAGCGTTAATGCCCAAAGGAAGACAGTTTGCAGTCTCTGATGCAAGTATAGAGAAGGCAGGGCCAGGCTGAGTGTCCGAGCAGTCTGCTTTGATCTCTCTTCTGTCCTCCAAGATCTTATTCCAGGTGTCCAGGTTTTGTCCATAGCTATGCAAGGAAGCTTAGGAGGTGGGGGCAACTCACGGCGGCCCCACAACTGTGGCTGTGGTGGTGGCAGCGGCAGAGAAGGTGGCATGGATCTCTTCCGTTTGCAGGGCCTACTGCTCGCAGATACAGGTGGAAAAGAGCTCCTTGATGAGATGCCTGAAGGCTCCTTAGCCTGTTTCTCTTTCCTGGATAGATATGCGTCCCCAACAGGCTTTTACTGGACACTTCCTTTGTTGATGTCACGCCTGAAGTCTCACCACCCCATATCTCCTTCCTGGATAGGTCTGATGTGCTCTCAGGAGACTGATGGTTTTCACCCAACACTTCCTTGGCTGATGTCTCCTGCAGTAAGGGGCAGCCCGGGGTTGGGTCAGAGAGCACGGCTGCATCTATATGAGGCACTACATCTCTGGCAGGGTCAAGTGAGGAGGTGACTACATGACCCTCAGTGGGGTAGTGAATTCCGGAGACTTGTGGGTGTCCTTCCTCAAACTGTCTTCTAGAGGATTAGGGGGTGGGGGTTCAAAGGTGCAGGGCTGCATTGCGGGGAGCTGAGAAGTCCACTGGTCTCCAGGGGCTAGATCTTAATGGTATATCCCTGCAGCTATGGGGAGCCCTGTTTCGACTATCCTGCCCTTTGGTCTCTATAGGAGCCTTCGTCTTTTCTCTGGGATCTTTTTGGACCATGTCCTCCTTCCCATTTGGGCACAAAAGTAGGAGGTAACTGGAAGGGACCAGTTCTGCCGCTCCCTCTATATTCTCAGATAGGGAAACAGGACTGTCAATTTGCACCCCAGAGGAGGGAATCTTCTGGCTCTGGAGTGCCCAAACAACTTGGAATTATGAGAAGACAGTACAGGATTTTTTGGAGAGTTACTCCAATTCACCAAGAAGAGGTACGTTCAGCCTGCAGGATGGGGTACCGCCTCCTCAGCTCAACAGAAAGCTAGGTGGTAAAGGCCGATGATCCCGGTGGAAGAGCCTGTGCCCAGGGCCCAGGGCAGGTGAAGGAGCAGGGCAGGTAAAAGAGAAACAGGCTAAAGGGCCTTCAGGCATCTCATGCCAGGTGGTGGATGAGGATCACGGGCAGGGCAGACCAGGGTCGATGGTGGCCAGGCCAGGGATGGTGGTGGCAGAGTGGGAAATGAACCTTTCTAAGCAGATTGCCCACATTGAGCAGGTTGTGCGTCAAATGATCGCAAGGTTGGAGTATAAAATCCAGAGAGTGCCTCTGGAGCTTCTGAGTCTTCTCAAGGTCAAACACGCACTGAGCCTGAAGGTCCCAGCCTGACTCTAGTGGCATTCCTGGAACACGTCACAAAGAAGGGCGCGCACGTGCTGTGTGGCAAGAGACCACAGCACAGTGCAAAGCGGGAGGCCCCAGAGCCTGCCCGTTAGGCTCCAGCACCTGGGACTTCCGGTCGCCGGTGGTGGTGTAAACGCTGCCTGCTGCCCTTGGCCGTTGGGCCCGTTGACACGTGTATACAACCAGCAAGGCCACTGCGTGGGGAATGTAAGGGAGTGCTGTGGTTGCCAGTCCCTCAGCGCCTTGGTGTGTGTCGCCAGCCTTTCTCCCAAGAAAGACGTGTGCTAGGGCGGGGTGGGGGGGCTCCCAACGCTGGGAGGGAGTGGCCCCTTATCCCTGACAGCCCTCTCTGCTTGTCTGGGAGGTTTAGAGCCAGCTGCATCTTCACTAGGGCTGCCCAGTCTTTCAGCATCCCCTTCCAGACGGTGCCAGTTTCCAAGCAGTCGCCAAAGCCTGACCTGACTGGATGCTGCTCCCCGAGACCTCCTTTCCTGGAAGGCAGGTTCTTGCTTTCTTCCTTTTGAAGAATTCGGCAAAACATTTACATTTTGACAGCCCATCAGATCCCACAGGTGGTGGTGGCTTAGCTGGGATTCAAACTGAGCATAGTGACTCCCAGAGCTCTTAGACTGTGGTGCCTCCTTACCTTGTATGCATCACGTGTTGCCATGTTCTCTTTTTCTCTTCCCTAGTTCTTAGGGCACTTAGCATGGTGCCATATTTACAGTGAGCACAGACACTGCTCAGGACCAGGCCTTCCTTGAACACAAGCTCAATTCATAAATTCACCAGGGACCACAGTGGGTTCAGGTATCAGAAAATGTAGGTCATGACCAACAGTGATAAGCATAGTACCATCCCACATTTGCAACTGAGCCTTGCAGCCCAGATTTTCTCTTTGGTCTACTCTGAAAAATCCAAATAAGTTAAGATTATATGTAAAGACTATATATACGTAACTATGTAAAGATTATCTTCTAGATATGTTGTGGTCTACCCGGAAGAAATTCACCAGTGGATTATTCCATATGGATTAGAAGCCAGTTTCTCGAGAAGCCAGTTTCTCGGGCCTTCTAGGAATATGTCTAATGAGGCATCACACTAATGTCTGGAAAGCAAATATGTCATTTATTGTAAGTTAAGAGTGGAACAATGTATTGGATTAAAGATTGATCAACACAATTTGGTTGTTGTGAGCATGCCAGCCAGGTTCATTCTTCACCTCACATTGTTGGCAGTTAAACAGAATTCTAGAGATTCTTATGACCAGGAGGGGAGAGATATGCTTGAGTGTCTGGCAAAAGAAACCTGTATTATTGTCTAGGAGCTGGAAGCTTCAACATAAGATATTTTACAACAAGTCCTTTTATGTCATTTGAGTTCAATAAGGAACAGTTTCTTGGCAGTGTTTGTTTGAACAGAAATAGCAAACTTGTACAAATTTTGGGCAAGATTTCTTATGAGAACTCTGAAAAAGATGATGATGTCAGATATATTTGAAAACAATAAATGACAGTCATGTTATTTCCATCGTTTTATTTCCGAGGGAGGAAAAATTAAGCATATGGTGTGTGTTGGGGCTTCAGGACAATACAAGGAAATTTGGGTAAAGATATCCCAGAAAAATCTCCCTTATGACTTCTCTTGTCAAATGGGAATAGACAGGATGCTTTTTTTGAAATATAGACCACTCTCTTATTTGTCCTTACAGGCAAAATATATTAGATGGCAAGTGGTTATTCCAAGATAATTTGCCTTGGCAGAAGCAAACATGTTGAGACAGAATTTGTCAAGACAAAATATTTTTTAACTGCAAAATATTGTTGCCAGGAAGATTCCTTCTCATTTGACAATTTATGAAACAACAATCTCCAGTTATAGTCCATGAAGCCATGGGTGTGTAGTCTTGGATGGGGTTGGTAGTAGTGACAATGAACCAGAGCTGACACCCTGTGGCTCAGCACTCCCACCCTGTTCCCTTGTCTTGCTCACCAATAATCTGTTGTCATTCCTACAGAGTTACTATGGAGGGAACACTGAGTGACCCATGGAACTCATTAAATGAGCTTCCCCCCCCTAAAATATCTTTTTTCTCCTTGTTTTCAACCCCTATTCTTTCTACTGTTGACTATAAACAGGACTCAGCAGAAGCAGACTGGCCTTGTGCAGCCTCTTCCTTGGACGGTCTTTTCTTGATCATTCTATTCATCAGTCCTGCATTTCACTTTTTGCCTTCTCGAAATGTATCAGAATCATTCTGTGATGGATAATGTCTACATTCTCTTGGCTTTGATTGGTGTTAATTTTGGTATTTCTGCACTTGTATTAAATATTGTTACAGGAGAAACAGGAAGTAAATGTGTTTTCTAGTCTGCTGCCTTGAACTGAAAATGCCTGTTGATTTTAGCATCCAGCACTCCCCTATTAAAAAAAAACAAACCCAACCTCAACATTTGCATTGAACTTTTCTTGAGAAGTCACTAAGAATTTAGGATGTGGTAATTTCTAATGGGAAAATAATACCTATCTCATGGAGTTGATTTGAGGACTATATGAGATATTGAACATGGAAATGATTTTTAAAGTAAAGTTGTCTAAGAGACTTGTGTGAGAGGCAAGGTGTCATAGAAGTAGGGAGCTCCATACTTTTCGCCCGCCTGCATCTCTCAAAAACAAACAAACAAAAAGGCCTGAAGCCATAGGCCACTGAACTGCAAGAGTCTGGGAGGAAAAGAAATAGAGTCCACTAAGAAAACAGCCTCACAGGTGCATGATTGTGAACTAGGGAAGATAAATGGGCTGGCCGGGACCCGGAGGCATGGAGGGGAGGGAGCCCCTTCCATGGAGAGCTGCAGAGAGATGAGGGGAAGAGAAAGAGCGGCTGAAACTGCTCATAGAACTTTCCCTGCAGAAGAGAAAAACCTCTGCCCAGGATAGAGAGGGATCTTATCATCCCATCTCTAACTGCAGGGCGTTTGGAGAGAGATCCTATCTCTAGCTTTCTTTGGACTGTCCCAGGTGGCACATGGAGAAACTGCCCCCCTACTCCCCCTACTCGATTCCTGGGTAGGAAGCATCCCAGCCCGGATTACATTTCGGGCAGTATCAGTAAAGTGCGTGGAGTAAGATCTGGAAATGAGGCGGGGTAGGAACATAGAACATGGCCCACCTTGGCTACGCCCATGACACACGGAGATGGGACCCAAAAGAGTGACTTGCAATGCTTGGTTTGAGAAAGGACTGAGGTGCCATCATTTTTCTCCTCACAACCACCAAAGGAGGGCATCAGGGAGCTGCCAGTGGGGCCACAGTGGAGGTGAGACCTGCCTACACCAAAACATGCCCATCCACGCTGAAGAGCTGCTTTTTTTATTTACCAGAGCCCGGGCAAGGCCAACATTGATGTATTGCTGTGATTAACTCTAGATCAATTCTTGCTTTTCAGATATATTTTCCTTTATCGCATTCTTAACTCTCCCCTCCACTGGACTGGGCACTCTGGCCATTGGTTTGCTTGAATAGTCACATTTAATCCATTCTCTTGATACATATTCTACACCTCCATCATTACTTTGCTTTCTCTCTCTCTGGAATCAGATTATTATTAGTTATTAGATTATTAGTTATAGTTTCTTTGGCAAACTATCTTTTTTTTATTTTTACNGGTGTCTTCTCAGAACCAGGAAGCACTATGTAAAGTGGCACATGGTTGTTGTCCCTGGACACAGGGGAAGAATAGATGATGGAAGCCTGTAAGGTGGGAGTTGAGGTGCTAGGAAGCGTGGTGAGGTCAGAACTAGGACAAGTTGTAGCAGTGACCGGCTGAAGAGGGCCTTCTTTTTTCAGAGAAATTCCCCAAATGGCACTGGCACTAAGATGAGGAACAGACCCAGCAGGAACAGCAGGAGATTTTAAAACTATGTTTGCTGTCTCTTGACCAATATTTGGTGGTAAAGATGGAGGAACATGGGATTGGAGGCCTGACAGATTGGTCAGCCAAGTCAGCTGTAGCAATAGGGACTTGCACAGCGTTAATGCCCAAAGGAAGACAGTTTGCAGTCTCTGATGCAAGTATAGAGAAGGCAGGGCCAGGCTGAGTGTCCGAGCAGTCTGCTTTGATCTCTCTTCTGTCCTCCAAGATCTTATTCNCATATTCTACACCTCCATCATTACTTTGCTTTCTCTCTCTCTGGAATCAGATTATTATTAGTTATTAGATTATTAGTTATAGTTTCTTTGGCAAACTATCTTTTTTTTATTTTTACAATTTTTAAAAATTTTTTACAAATAGTTTATTGTCAACTTGGTTTCCATATAACATCCAGTGCTCATCCCAACAAGTGCCCTCCTCCATGCCCATCCCTCCCTCCCCCTCCACACCCATCAGTCCTCAGTTTGTTCTCAGTATTCAAGAGTCTTTCATGGTTTGGCAAACATTATCTTAATGTCTTTCCCCTCTTCTCCTACCATATTCTCCTCTTTCTCTCTCTGAATTAAGTCTTTTAGTCTTTCTTCCTGGTCAGTGTTCAATTTCACTTTCACTCTGCCCCTGTCATTTCTCTCTTTGTATATGTTCTTACATCTCCCTCTATGTAGCCCCAGCCCTGACCTCTCTCCTTATCTCAGGATGTCCTATGAGCCTCATGTTGCCTGTCTGTCTATAGAATTCCAGGCCTATTTGGAAACTTATGAATATATTTAAACATTTCTAGAGACATATGCCTTTTTAAGTTTTCTTTATATAACATGAACATATCCAAATATTTTTAATTTCTCTGTGACAAGAAGCTAATAGTAGATAAACCTATGCTTAGTAGTTAATGTCCTAGTATTTTTGTCTTATTTGGAAATGATCTACACTTTCAATGAATTTTACTTAATTCATTATTTTAAGTAGCAAATCTTTTAAGGTTTTATGTTATCAAAAAGATTAGGGTAAACTATTATTTGGGAATGTTAAAAAAAGAAAAAAGGCACCAATCAACTGAGTTCCCAATCTGGTACTTAACACAGAAACTAAGTGCAGTTTCAACCACCCCATGAGTGTAGTTGTAACCTGTCAGCAGGGAGTTTACAGTCTGGTCCAGTGAGTCTGCCATGGCTTACTACTTAGTTTTCATGATGTCAAGGTTCAAAAGTTAAAAAATCTAATTGAGGTAAGTAATTAAAACTACTAAAAATGATAAATATCTCCATATGTCAGGAAAATGAGATAGGTTTTCAGGCGAAAAAAAGGCATAAGAAACAGAGATACATTTTTCTATTAAGAAAAGGAAAGTAGGGTGCCTGGGTGGCTCAGTCGGTTTAGTGTCTGACTTTGGTTCAGGTCATGATCTGGCAGTTCATAAGTTCGAGCCCCACATTGGGCTCTGTGCTGATGTGCTGACAGATCAGAGCCTGGAGTCTGCTTTAGGTTCCTTACCCACTTATGCTGTCTCTCACTCTCGCTCTCTCGAAAATAAAAAAATTTTAAATTAAAAAAAAGTAGTTTTGTCCTAAAATAAGTGTGGTTCGAAGAGAAAACATTAAATAAAATCAGAATATAAAACAATTAGAGGTGTGTCAAAAATTTTTAATATGGGATCAAGCTGGTTACATTTAAAATAAATTTAGTAAAAAATAAGTTTAAATATAAAAATTAGGGACAACAGAATGGCTCAGTGGGTTAAGTGACCTACCCTTGATTTTGGCTCAGGTCATGATCTCAGGATGGTGAGATCCAGTCCCAGTGTCGGGCTCTGGGGTGAACGTGAATCCTGCTTGGGATTCTCTCTCTCTCTTCTTCGGTCCCTCCCCCTACCCACTCAAGCACACATGCGTGTACTCTGTCTCTGAAAATAAATAAATACATATCAAAATTAATCATTGCAAAACTGAAATTTAGTTTTCTCTCTGTTAAAAAGACAAAGAGTCCTGGCCTTTAGTCTCCTTTAAATAAGGTTGTCTAGGGGCACCTGGGTGGCTCAGTCAAGTATCCTCCCTCAGCTCAGGTCATGATCTCACAGTCTCTGTGTTGGAGCCCTCCATTGGGCTCTGGGCTGACAGCTTCAGATTCTGTCTCCCTCTCTCTCCCCCCCCNCCGTGCTGACAGCTCAGAGCCTAGAGCCTGCTTCAGATTCTGTGTCTCCCTCTCTCTCTGTCCCTCTCCAGCTTATGCTATGTCTGTCTCTCTCTCAAAATTAACATTAAAACTATTTTATTTAATAAGTTTGTCCAAGTTTCATAAAGATCTATGATCCTATTCCCATAAGTGCTTTATAGACTCTTCTGGACGGAAATATTCCAAAAGATTTGTTACACTAAATAGGCTGATTACATATACAAATAATACTAAGCCTTTAGTTTATATTTTAAGATTGTGCCACTTTTAGCTAAATTCAATTCTGCTTCTGCAAAAATAGTCCCTCATTGCCAGACTTTAGCCGTCCTACTGTCCTGGTGACATCCACACAGTCAGTTTCTGAACAACAACAACAAAAGCCTTAACCCAGACAAATAACGGTGGCAAATTCAATAAACAAGGCTGTGGAAAGTCCAACACAACAGCTTGGTTCTTCCCGGCTCCCTGACAAACCTCCTTTTTCAGTTGTTTCCCCCAGATAACTCAAATTAGAAACAGACAATGGTGTAGAGACTTCCATAAAATTGTAACACCTGCAACAGGACTTCATTAAACCACCACTTAGGACGGGCGATCCACAGGTTCTTGTTATTGTACACTCATTTCCAGATGGGGTAGAGCCAGTCCCTGTCACAAGACTGATGCTTTCACAATGACCGACCAACCAACCAACCAACCAACCAAACTGTTAACATGTATTTCCCACCTGGGGTGCACTTCCTCCTCTCTCCAGTGAGCAAGGCACCCGCCTCACTGGGCAAACCCTAGGAGCCTTAACAAGAACCTTACAAACATCTTGGGATCTTGTCAGCATGCACCTTGTGCGGACCCTTGCTGTCTCTGGCTGGGGTCCAGCTGCTGTCAGTCTAATGTCTGATGCTCACTCCTGTCATCAACAGGATAAAGACGACTTCTTGCATTTGAACTCAAAGGAACCTGGTGGTCACTGTCAGAGCAGGTGATGGGGTACTGTAAACCTCATCAGAGGAAGACAGGCTTCCCGCCTGTAAAGGGGACCTCACCGAGGGCTCCCCACACTGATGCTTCTGCAGAATTCAAGGATGCTGGAGACATCCAAGTTAGATCCCCGGGGAAGAGAAGGGTCAACTTGGAGGGTCCACCGCTTCTGCCCAGGACAGCAGACCAACACTTCACACTTTCACCGACCATAGGCAAACTCTCTCTCCCGAACCTCCGTTCGTCTGTTCTGGCATTGATTGGCCTTGAAGGATGGGGCCCTCTCCCTGTGTCTCCCAGGCCATGGCTAAGGGAAGGTAGGTAACCTCTTTTACTTCAGGCTAGGGAAGAATATAACTGCCCCCTAACTTTGCACAAGCAAAATAAGACATCTCATTGGTCGACTCCCCTGAATTCTCATTGTTTAGTTAGAAAGGACCTACAAGGAGTCTTTCCCCATTAAGGGTTCATGCCTTTTGGTAAGCACATCCCCATTTCCAGGGTTAGGGATCAATATAAGGGTCTGTGATCAAAAACTTCTCCTTAATTTTAATATTATTACAAAATCTGCTGCTGAAGCTATAGTGACTAAAGAGAAGGAAAAACTCTTCTCTATCCTCGAGGTTTTCAGGCTGGACTAAGAATTGCATTTCTAGGAAACAATAGGAGAAAAATCCTGAAGTTTTATTACCTGCTCTCAGAAGCCTAATCATAAAATAGGGAACTAAGGAAATGACTGAGACAGGAAGATTTTATACTTTTCAGAGAGAGAGACAATGGATCCATGAGGAGTTGACTAGACCAAGAAAACTTAACTCTGGGAGCTTCAATTAGTAAGGAATTCTGAACAGAATTTGGGCTGAGTGGGAAGTTAGGAAAAAGTGACAGTGTGGAGGATACAGCCTTCTGGGCTCTGAATCCCCCGTCTCTGGTGACAAGAATGTCTCTTATCTCCTGGTGCAAGGAGGCTGCCTTCCACAGTGAGAGTTCTTTCCTGCTCTCAGGGGGGCGGGGGAGGCCCTGAGTGCTCTTCTGCACAGACTGTCTCTTGATTAACTTTTATCATAATCAATATGCCAAAGTGGCACATTTTAGGGTCACCTACCCTTTGCTCCTATAACCCTACATCCCAACACAATCATATTGGAGGTTATATCTTTAGCAATGAATTGTGGGTGGTACAGAATTCATGGCAGAGAACATGAATTTATATGGGAGAAAAGTGCATCTTTCTTTTCTCCAGCACTGATTGAAATTGGCATTCCCTTCAAGTGTGTTTGTCACCAACTGACATAGGTAATATTTGTAGTACCCATGGCTTTGTGGTCATGAGAAATCATATATTTGTTATGCATTACAGATGGTCCACATAACTTATAAAATTATAAATGCTTTTCAGCACTTCCAACTTACAGCACTTAGAAGAGACTCTGCTGGGGGAACTCATATTTTCATGTTCCCTATTTCATATTTATATTTTTATAAATATATTTCAGTGACCAATCACCTTATAAACTTAAGTATTTTATGGCAGACACCTAAAAGCATTGTTGTGAGACGAGATCCACGGGCATCATCACGTTGCCAGAGTGCCAGGGCACAGAGGTTCCCATTAGAGGGAAACCTATATATTTAGGTTGTTGGATTTGGGGTCACACTCTGCCTGTTACCAGTTATGAGAATCACCTAGGATTGCCTCAGATGTAAGGTGTGGAAAGGTGAGTTGACATTTACCATGAGTTCCATGGAAAACAAAAGAGTTTAGTGACCAGACCTCTAAATTCAAACCTGCAGGGCATTATGCTTGATGGTCAGTACAGCATGGTCAAGAATTCTGCAACTATGTGAATGAGTATTGAAACCTTCAAGTTTAGGGCAAATTTGACCTACTTCAATAGAATTATTACCAATCCATTTTTTTTCCTCCCTAGAACTACATTCTATGGCATGCTTTTTGTTTGTTTGTTTGTTTGTTTGTTTGAATGCTTATTTATTTATTTATTTATTTATTTTTTTTTTTATTTTATTTTATTT
Source organism: Crocuta crocuta (assembly GCF_008692635.1). NCBI lineage: Eukaryota > Metazoa > Chordata > Mammalia > Carnivora > Hyaenidae > Crocuta > Crocuta crocuta. The sequence goes on along the minus strand of NW_027551560.1, from coordinate 5,061,172 downwards.
TATTTTATTTTTTTTTTTTAATAGTTTATTGTCAAATTAGTTTCCACATAACACTCAGTGCTCATCCCCAAAGTGTCCTCCTCCATGCCCATCCCCCCCTCCCCCCACATCCATCAGTCCTCAGTTTTTGTCAGCATTCAAAAGTCTCTCATGGTTTGCTTCTCTCCCTTTCCCCCACCATTTCCGCCCTTCTTCTCCCCCTTGTTCCTCCGTCAAGTTCCTCCTAATCCTCCTATACGTAGTTTCTCTGGAGAATGCTTATTTATTTTTGAGAAAGAGAGAGAGAGACATAATGGGAGACACAGAATCTGAAGCAGGCTTCAGGTGCTGAGCTGTCAGTGCAAAGCCTGACGTGGGGCTCGACCCCTCAAACCATAAGATCATGACCTGAACCAAAGTCGGACACTTAACTGACTGAGCCACCCAAATGGCATTCCTTTATAGAGGAAGAGAGAAATTTGTTCTGAAATAGACAAGTGATTATTTCTAGTTTGTACATTAAAGGTTACAAAGATTTCCCTCTTGAACAGATATTTATCAAAAGAAGATGGAAAAGTGTCTAATAAGCATCAGGAAACTACCCAACATCATTAGGTATTAGAGAAACACAAACTAAAACCACATCGAGATCCTTACTAAACCTACTAAGATAGCTAAAATTAAGAGGACTGACAAGACAGAATGTTGCTGAGGATAGAGTAAAACTGGAATTCTTTTACATTGCTAGTGGGAATTAACAATGGTGCAAGGCTGGATGGAGAGTCAAGGACTAAGGTGACCTTGGAGACTGTCAGCCAAACCAGCTTCCATCACTGTGGCTTTCACCCTTCTTTTCTTTGCGTATTCATCCCCTAAATGTGCACGATGCACTGAAATAGGTCACCTGTGGGCAGTATGTTGGCACAATGCAATGCTGAGTCCAGGCTTCACCTTGGTGAACTTTGCTCATCAGTGATCCCTCTGGGAAGCTGGTGTTCTTCCCTTCTTCTCTTTCATGTTTTCAGAAAAATAATAAAGTCAAAAACAACTTTGTCAAGCTTTAGTGGGTTCACTCTCCAATTGGTCCTGACAAACTGAACTTGGAAGCAAACATGAGTGAATAGTTACTTTTGAATTCAGTCGGTTGAAAAAAAATTTCAGTCCATTGAATGCCAGAGAGATTGCCACCTTCCCTCCCCCCACCCCACCCCCCAGGAACTGAGGGCAGTTTACACAGCACACAAGCATTTACAGGGGCCTGATGGGAAATATACTGCTGCAGGAAGATGTACAGCCCACTGTGCCCCTGCTTTTTTAGAGCTCATGATCCAGACAGGTAGGGCAGCAGAAGGTCCCTGCTGGCTGGCCACACTCATAGGACAGCGCCAGGAACCTGGACCCCAGGTGGTCAGCACTGCCTTCCTGAGACCACACACTGCCATGGTGCCCTACTTGTTCCTTGGTCTTTTTCCAGGAGGGGGCAAGACAGCTTCCCACACTCACCTGCTCACTCACTCGGAAGCAACCTTAATTTCTCTTTATCCTGGCAAAACATGGATAATAAAAGTGACCCCTTAAGGGGAGGTAAGATGGTGGAGAAGTAGGGAGCTCTGTACATTTCACTTGCCCCCAAATCTCACATGGAGAAGGCCTGAAGCCATAGGAACCCTTAAAGAATCTAGGAGTTTGGGAGGAAAAGGAGACAGAGTCCTCTGAGAAAACCTTCTAGTCTGAGTGTGAACTGGGGAAGATAAAATCGGGCCGGACCGGAGACACAGAGGGAGGGGGGAATCACCCTCTGCGGGGAGCTGCAGTGAGTCTAGAGGGGAAAGAGAGAGGCCGAAACTGCTCAAGACACTGTCCCTGTCGCTGGAGAAGAGAAAAAACCTCCTCTCGGGACACAGAAGGACCCGGTTTCCTGCTGTCCAGGTGACCCTGTGCGGGACGCACTCGTCCCAGGCGACCCCCAAGGAAATTGCTCCCCTCTCCCCAGCTTGACCAGGAGGGGTCGCACGGCGACCACGCCTTTGTGCTTCTGGCTCGGCTGGATCCCTAGCGGGGAGGCGAAAGGCTTGAAACTGCTCTGAGGGATTTGACCATGAGTTTATACTTTGGGTGACGGGACACAGAGGGACCCGGTTTCCTGCTGTCCAGCTGACCCTAGGCAGGATGCACTGGTCCCATTCGACCCCAGGTGAAACTGCTCCTTGCTTGTCAGCCTGACCTGGAGGAGACAGGAGCAGCGGCTTCTGGCTCGATCCCCAGGGGGAAGGCGAGAGACTTGAAACTGCTCGCCTGCGAGTTTATCAATGCGGCGCGCAGACTGAGATCTGGAAACGAGACCTGGCTTGGGATATAGAGCACAGCCCACCTTGGCTAGACCCCAGGCACAGGGAGATTACACACCCAAAAGAGTGAGTTGCAATGCTTGGTTCAAAAAGGGACTGGGGCACCGCCACTCTTCCCACAACCACCAAAGCAGGACCCCCCCCACCCACTGGACCAAACCACACCCATCCCTGCTAGAGAGCTGCCCTCTTCTTCTTCTTCTTTTTTTTTTTTCTTACCGGAGCTGGGGCAAGACCAACATGATGCACTGCCCTGATTAATTCTGTCACTGGCTTGCTTAAAGAGTCACATTTAATTCATTCTCTAGATGTAAATTCTATACCTCCACCTCTGCCTTTTTATCTCTTTCTGGAGTAATCAGACTATATAGTTTCTCTGAGTAGCATCATCGTCATTTCTCTCCAACCATATCCCACTCTTTCTCTCTTTGAAATATGCCTCTTACTGCTTATGCCTGCTCATCTAATTTCCAATTTCATTTCCTCCCCGCCCTGTCATTTCTCTCTTTCTTTATGCTCTTCCACCAGCACTGCATACACCTGACTATTTGAGCTGGGAATCCTGGTTATATGCTTTAGATTGACCTTTGTCTACTAGGTTTTTTCTTTCTCCTTTTCTTTTCTTCTTTTTTCTCTTTTCTGTATTTTTTATTTTTATTATTCGCCTTCCGTCCTTCCTCTTTTCTTTTCTTTTTTTTGTATGTGTCCCTTTTTTGTTTTCCCTTTTCGTCCGCATGTTTGTTGCATTTCTCCGTGTGTTTCTGTGCCTTTGTTCCCTGTGTCTTTGTCTGTCTGTTTTCTTTTCCAGGGCTACCTCAAGAAACAAGCCAAAGAGCACATGGTGGAGAGTCCCAAATACCACTAGCAGTAGGAAAATAAAATAGCCAAGGTCTCAACAAGAGAGACCAAGAGATACCATTCAAAGAACACTTTTGAATGGAGAGGCCCTGGACAGTCAAAGGGACTTCTTTAATACAGCAGCACTGGCAGGTGCAGAGTGCATAACAAGCTTTTAAAACTAACAAGATAGAAAGCTAACCAAAATGATGAAACGGAAGAACTCTCCTCCAAAGAAATTCCAGGAAGAATTGACAGCTAAAGAACTGCTCAAAACAGATATAAACAACATAACTGAACAAGATTTAGAACAACAGTCAAAAAACTAATCGCTGGGCTTTAAAAAGGCATGGAAGACATCAGAGAAACTATTGCTACAAAGACTATGGAGATTAAAAATAGTTTGATGAATTAAAACATGCTATAAATGAGATGCAAAATAAAATGGAGGCATCCAATGCATGGATTGAAGAGACAGAAAGGAGAATAAGTGATTTAGAAGACACAATTATAGAAAAAGACGAAGCTGAGAAAAAGAGAGACATAATGATACAGGAAAAAGAAAGGAGAGTTCGGGAGCTCAGCAATACAATCAAACGGAATAATATCCGTATCATAGGAATTCCAGAAAGGAAGAGAGAGGGAAAAGCGCTGAAGGAGTCCTTGAACAAATTATAGCAGAGAACTTCCCCAATCTGCGGAAGGAAACAGACATCGAAATCCAAGAGACAGAGAGAACTCCCCTCAGATGTAACTTGAATTGATCTTCTGCATGATATATCATAGTGAAACTGGCTAAATATAAGGAATAAAGAGAGAATTCTGAAAGTATCCAGGGATAAAAGGACCCTAACATACAAAAGGAAATCTCTCAGAGTGGTGACAGACCTATCTACTGAAACGTGGCAGGCCAGAAAGGAATGGCAGGAAATCTTCAATGTGATGAACAGAAAAAATATGCAGCCAAGAATCCTCTATTCAGCAAGCCTGTCATTCAGAATAAAAGGAGAGATAAAAATCTTTCCAAATAAACTAAAATTGAAAGAATTCGTCACCACTAAACCAGCCCTACAAGAAATCCTGAGGGGGACTCTCTGAGGAAAACGTTGCAAGGAACGCAAGATACCAGAGACACCACCACAAGCATAAATCCCACAAAGGACACGATGACTCTAAACACATATTTTTCAATAATAACACTGAATGTAAATGAACTAAATGCCACAATCAAAAGACATAGGGTAGCAGAATGGACAAAAAAACAAAACCCATCTATTTGCTGTCTACAAGAAACTTATTTTAGACTCGAGGACAACTTCAGATTGAAAGTAAGGGTATGGAGAAATACCTATCATGTACTGGATGTCAAAAGAAAGCTGGAGTAGCTATACTTATATCAGACAAACTGGACTTTAAATTAAAGACAGTAACAAGGGATGAAGAAGGGCATTATATAATAATTACAGGGTCTATCCATCAGGAAGAGCTAACAATTTTAAATGTCTACGCACCAAATATGTGAGCACCTAAATATATAAAACAATCACAAACAGAAACACTCTTATGGATAAGAATGTGCTTATAGCAGGGGACTTTAATACTTCACTTACAGCAATGGATAGATCAAGTAGACAGAAAATCAATAAAGACATAACGGACTTGAATGACACATTGGACCAGATGGATTTGACAGATATATTTAGAACTTTACATCCTGAAGCCATGGAATTCACTTTCTTCTCAAGTGCACATGGCACATTCTCTAAGACAGATCACATACTGGGACATAAAGCAGCCCACAATAAATATAAAAGAATTGAGATAATACCATGCACACTTTCAGATCACAATGCTTTGAAACTTGAAATCAATCACAGGAAGAAGTCTGGAAAACCTCAAAAAACATGGAGGTTAAAAAACACCCTACTAAAGAATGAATGGGCTAATCAGGCAATTAGAGAAGAAATTTAAAATTTTTATGGAAACAAATGAAAACAAAAATACAACAATCCAAAGTCTATGGGATGCAGCAAAGTCAGTCCTAAGAGGAAATTACATTGCACTCCAGTCCTATTTCAAGAATTAGAAAAAGCACAAGTGCAAGATCTGACAGCACACCTAAAGGAACGAGAGGGAGAGAAATAAGAGCACCCCAAACACAGAAGAAGAAGACAAATAATAAAAATCAGGGAAGAAATAAACAATATAGAATAGAAAAAAAACCACAATTGAACAGATCAATGAAATCAAGAGTTGTTTTTTTTAAAAAATAGACAAAATTGACAAACCTCTAGCCAGGCATCTCAAAAAGAAAAGAGAGAGCACTCAAATAGACAAAATCATGAATGAAAATGGACTTATTACAACCAATCCCTCATAAACACAAGCAGTTATCAGGGAATACTATGAAAATCTATATGCCAGCAAACTGGACAATTTAGAAGAAATGGACAAATTCCTAAACACACACACACTACCAAAATACATCCAGGAAGAGATAGAAAGCCTGAACAGACCCATAACTAGTGAGGAAACCGAATCAGTTATCAAAAATCTCCCAACAAATAAGAGCTCTGGGCCAGATGGCTTCCCTGGGGAATTCTACCAGACATTTAAAACAGAATTAATACCCATCCTTCTCAAATTATTCCAAAAAATAGAAATCGAAGAAAAATTCTGATCTCATTTTATGAAGCCAGCATCACTTTGATTCCCAAGCCAGACAGAGACCCAGCAAAAAAAGAGAACTACAGGCCAATATCCTTGATAAATACAGATGCAAAAATCCTCAACAAGATACTTAAAAATCGAATTCAACAGTACATAAAAAGAATTATCCACCATGATCAAGCAGGATTCATTCCTGGGTTACAGGGCTGGTTCAATATTCGCAAAGCAATCAATGTGATACATCACATCAACAAAAGAAAAGATAAAAACCATATGATCCTGTCGATAGATGCAGAAAAAGCATTTGACAAAATATAGCATCCCTTCTTAAAAGACCTCGAGAAAGTCGGGATAGAAGGAAATTACTTAAACATCATAAAAGCCATCTCTGAGAAGCCCTCAGCTAACATCATCCTCAATGGGGAAAAATTGAGAGCTTTCCCCCCTGAGATCAGGAACACGACAGGGATGTCCATTTTCACCACTCTTGTTTCATATAGTGCTGGAAGACCTAGCATCAGCAATCAGACAACAAAAGGAAATAAAAGGCATCAGAATTGGCAAAGATGAAGTCAAACTTTCACTTTTCCCAAATGACATTATACTCTACATAGAAAACCTGACAGACTCTACCAGAAGCCTACTAGAACTGATCCATGAATTCAGCAAAGTCGCAGGGTACAAAATCAACGTACAGAAATTGGTTGCATTTTCATACACCAACAATGAAGCAACAGAAATAGAAATCAAGAAGCTGATCCAATTCACAATTGCACAAAAAACCATAAAATACCTTGGAATAAACCTAACAAAAGATATAAGAGATCTGTATGATGAAAACTATAGAAAACTTATGAAGGAAATTGAAGAAGACACAAAGAAATGGAAAAACATCCCATGCTCATGGATTGGAAGAATAAATATAGTTAAAATGTCATAACTACCCAAAGCAATCTACACATTCAATGCAATCCCAATCAAAATTCCACCAGCATTCTTCTCATTGCTGGAAGAAACTATCCTAAAATTTATATGGAACCACACAAGACCCCGAATAGCCAAAGTCATATTGAAGAAGAAAACCAAAACAAGAGACATCACCATCCCAGACTTTATCCTCTNCTTGTGGGGATGAACACTGGGTGTTATATGGAAACCAACTTGACAATGAACTATTTAAAAAAAACAACAAAGCTCTCGGAATTAAATTTTCCTGATTCTGTCAGTTCCTCAAAGATCTATTGTGTCTCTGTCTCAAAAGTAGAAAAACAGTACATTGGTCGTTTCCGTAGGTCTCAGTCTCATGATTGGGCTTCAGTGTGCACATGATAGAACTTTGGTTTTCTTTCCTGTGAATCTGTCTCCTGTAAATCTAATTATTAGTCCAGCCTGAAGTACTTGAGGGTGAAGAATTTTTCCTTCCCTTCAAGGGTTCAGTAAGACTCGTGTGGACTCAGGACACTGGGGAATCGATCAATTTCTTTTTTTTTTTTATGTCTATATTTTATTTTGAGAGACAGAGAGCAAGCAGGGGAGGGGCAGAGAGAGAGGGAGACACAGAATCTGAAGCAGGCTCCAGGCTGTGAGCTGTCAGTACAGAGGCTGATGCGGGGTTTGAACCTATGGACTGTGATATCATGACCTGAGCTGAAGTCGGACGCTTAACCGTCTGAGCCACCCAGGCGCCCCGGAGGCAATCAATTTTAACATTTCAGGGAATCCTGTAGTTGTAATTATACCCCTTTCTGAAACCATCCACCAGAATTCCCACCCACAGTTCTGATTCCTTTTCTGAAAGGAGGGAAACCCAGGTTTGTAAACAAATCAGAATCACAGAAGTCCGTCGCCACTCCATAAAAGCTTTGGGTCCCTGGGAAACTCTTGTCCATAAGGAGACTTCAGGCATGCAGGGCACCCCAAGGTGGACTTTATACCAATGGGTAGCACAACACATGGAACATGCTCCCTGTGCATCTCACATCAATGCTCAGAACAATGGTCCCATGAGAGGTTTTTCTTTCTGGCTCCTAAGACCTTGCACCCTATGAGTCTCACTGTAGCCACAGGAGGTGAGCCGTGTTCTGGTTTCTTCCTTCCTGCAGTATGTGGGGCCAGCTACCCATGATGGGACTTTGCCAGAGAGCTCCTGTCTCACCAGAATTCATGCACTGAAGGTGCCAAAAGGCCCTTGGAAGAATCGCCACCAGCTAATCCCAGGATGCAGCAGCACTGAGTTCAGTTACCCATAATCTCTTCAGACCTGGGTTGTAATGATTCCTATTATGGTTTCAACATTTCATGAGCCCAGGTGTCTCCAGATCCTAAGTACACTGGCACCTGCATAAAACAAGAGTATAAAGATTTGCAGCACTTTTTGTTTTTTAAATGTATATTTATTTTTGAGAGGGAGAGAGCATGAGAGAGGGAGGGCCAAAGAGAGAGGGGGACAGAGGATCTGAAGCAGGATTCAAACTCATGAACTGCGAGATCATGACCTGAGCCAACATCGGATGGTCAACTGACTGAGACTCCAGGCACCCCAGTACTTTGTTTTTATTTGTCTAGCACCCTGCCTCTTCCCATTTCTCCTATTAACAGAACACCCTTCTTGGGGAGAATGGCTACCTTCCCCACCTTGACCCAGGGACCCCCGGGCCAGCCCATTGTGGAACTCTACCTCCCTTCCCTTCATGTTTTGTGCAGATCTGCTCTTGAGACCCAAGGTTGTGCCAGTCACATCCTTCTCTGGGATTTTACATAAAGGCCATGCCAGAGACCAAATCCGTGCCTGTGGGTTTCAGTGGCTGGGTGCCATGTCACTCCCCTGTGACATTCTTTGAAGCAGGAGAGAATGAAGTGACCATTCAGGATGGAGGTGACAAAGATAAAAGCGTCTACTCTTGTGAGGTGCCCACAGCTTTGATCTCAGAGCCATCCTTTCCAGGCATGTCTATGTAGCTTTTAGTTTTGTTTCATTTATTTATTTTCCTAATGTAACATAGATCATGTTTATTGTGGACAAGTTGGAAAAATAGAAATGACCTGTTTGCCCAGCCCCACAGAGAAAATTGTTACCGCTTTAATCTTTTTCCTTCCAAACTTTTTTCTTTGTCTATGTATTTTTAAACAGTCTTGAGCTTTTACTAAATGCAGGTTTTGTCACTGAGCGCTTCCATACAGGTCAAAGCTAGCATCTCCAGCAGATGCCTGGGGCCGTGGGCTCTGTCTGGAAGGAAGGGCAGGAGATAGGCATCTTCTGCATCAGGTTTTCTCTTGCTCCTGTGGGCTGGTCCCCACACCTCTGTAGAGACAGAGAAAGCTCCCCATGTGCCTGGGCCAGCACTCAAGGATGCCAGTGGTGTTTGGGTCACCCAAGGACAATGGAAGGGATTCCCTTCAAGTGACAACAGTGTGAAAATCATCTGGGCTCTTCCCGCTTCCCCATACCATCCCCAATTTTAGTACTAATGCCCTCCAAATAAGCCGGGTGTTTCCACATGGGAGTTTAGGTTAACCGACTTTCTAGACTTCAGTTTCGTTTGCCCTGCCATGTGGGGTTCTAGCAAGTGAAGACAAAACAGAGAAAAAGGATTCCTTTTGAATTAAAGACCAACAATCGAATGCAACAAGCAATAGTTTATTTATATTTTTAAAAAAAGAAAAGAAAAAAAGAGAACAGGAAAGAAAAACCAACATCTTTTTACTACATTGTATAGATTAAGTAAAAATACCTGTAATAATATATATGTATATACATAATGCGCATATATATATATATACACATATACACACATGTAATGTAACATTAAAATTACATGCTTCTCAGGACAGAAGAATTAGGACATGTTCCCTCATTTCAACTTATATCACAATTTAAAATCACTGCAAGAAAACTGGCTTCCTTCATCTTTTAAGACTTCAAGTATAGGAAGTTATTGAACCAGGATCTATGTGTGAAAACCATGTGCTCTGCACAAATGACAGCAGACTGCCACCAATCGTGAGTCAGGGATCTGCTGAGTCCTCCCAAGACCTTCCTTTCCTGCAGCTGTGTCACCTTCTACCTGAGATGAGTGGGAATGATCAGTGGGACAGTTTGCGGGTTCCACGTGGACGTGCACATTGACGTTTAAACAAGAGCAGCAAGGACGTGTCTTACCATGAAAACAACACTGTGTGTGAAATCACTCTAGAAGAGGATTCCTTCCTCTCCTTTCCATGTGAAATGAAACACAAAATTACTGGAAAAACCACAACTCCGGGAGAAGCACCTCAGGCGGTAATCAGCAGACAGCAGGGGACAGAGAGGGAGCATTCCCTTCACGACAGCACCTGGCTGACCTGAATGGTCTCAAACACACCCTCTTCTGCAAAGGCCTCACATGTTGTCTATTTATCAGTCAAACATGAGATTCCATACATGGGAGTCTTTTCTACAAATATCAGAGAGATAAGCGGAGGACATGGTCTAACAAGAAAAAGACTATAAGAAATATACATTTGGGCTAATGTGCTTTTTTTTTTTTTTAAGGACAATTCATACAGTAGTTAAAAAATTTCATTGGGAAGGTAGGAATTCCAGTAAAATTATCCATAAGAAGCAAGGCGATGGAGGATCAGAGATGGATCTAGAACACAGGGAGGAGGGACATTGGCTTCTCAATTGGCCAAAGGACAGGCTGTGGTCTGCTCTGTAACTAGAAAGAACGTTCACACACTGGAATGTGTGGGAGGAGGGAGGTAGTGGCAGAGAAATAGGTGAAGCAGGAGGGAGGGCGGGGACCTTCAGGATGCAGGCACAGGGAGGGATGCACCCTGAATTTCCGCTGGGACAATGGGCTGCATCCCCCCATTCTGCAGTCCAAAGACACCCGCCCAAGCCAAAGGCTGCCCTCACCGGGACACGACGGAGCTGATGGAATTATAAGATGTGCCACTGTTGCAGCTGGAGTCATAGGCCTCCTGGCCATTGCCATCGAGGTTGATTTTGAACACAGAGGATGCCTTCAGTAGGAAGTCTGCCGCATCCCGACGTCCCAGCTCCCGCAGTTTGGACATGAGGATGCCGACCGTGCTCTCGGGGTAGGAGGCCCATTCCCGGAGCAGGGCATGGACTGGGCTTGGGAGGAACTCCTTGGGAGCCCCATTATTGGTATTGTACTTTGCCACAAGGTCAGGGAGACCCAAGTTCATGGCCAGAAGGCACCAGTCCTTCCCCATGGGGTCGGGTGGGTCCAGCAGACGACACAGTTTCCTCCGGGTCAGGAGGTTGAGATCTGATGCATGGATGTCCATCCCTAGGCTGGCCTGCGAGTACACGTCATGACACCCAAAGCACATGATGCTGCTGAAACTTTCCTTGTACCCGCCCATGGTGTTAGTCAGCGAAGTCTCCTTCAAAGTCTGCGCCCGGAAGAAGTCCCGCGGCTGGTAGATCATGACGGGTTCGTGGTGCTCCCTCAGCTGCTGGGGGCTCAGGTAATGCTTCACCGTCAGCAACCCTGGGAGCGTGGTGGCCATGACATTCTCCATGGTGCTGCACACAGAGTCCAGCAGGAGGCAGCACTTTATCTTTTCCGTCTCCAGCCCTCGCACCTGCACCTCAATGCCCTGGCCGTGATTGACCAGAAGCACCAGCAGCTCGGCCCCGCGGTTAGCAATCTTGCAGCCGTTCACCCACAGGCGGATATCTGCATCTCCCTCGGCACTCTGCTGGTGGATCCACCGACAGAGGTTCACCTGGACCTTGTGAAAGATGCCGCATGGGAAGGGGGTGAGGTGTTCCACAGGGACGATGCGCACGCCCCCGTAGACCCTTCCTTCATCCTCCTCATCTGTCCAGGAGCGGTGTAGGTTGTCTGTCTTTATGAGGGCGGGGATGTCCACCATGGTCCCGCTGCTCAGGTCTCGGGCACAGATGTCCATGGCATCTAGGATCTGCAACAGCTCTTCCACGTCACTGTCGGGCACCAGGCGCTGAATGTCCTCCACGGTGTAGCGGCCCCGGTAATGGTGCAGGGCCCGAGGGGTCTCCACGGACAGTAGCTTCCCCAGGACATTGGTGCAGAGCCAGCGGGGGTCCAGGAGTAACACGTCCTGGACCGTTTCACTCTGCATGATGTTGATCTGCCGAAAGGGACAATAGGAGGTCACACACGGGAACACAGATGATGAGAGGCACCAGCTGTTCAGAGCACTGAAAGACCTAAGCAACGATAATATCTGTGCACATGTTGCAAAAAATGACCCAGGGCATTCATGGATCTCAGAAACCAAACACTGAGCCAAAATGCCAGCTCGAGAAGGTCAGAAGAGAGATTCTGAAAAGGCTACCTTTGACTTTTAAAAAAAAAAGGTCAAGGTAATGAATTGAAAGACAGAAAAGAGAGAGAGGTGGCAGGCAAATGCCATGAGTACACTGTGACCAGGTTCTACATCCCCAAATATACGAATGAATAAAAGCAGCTACAAGAGAAATAATTGAGACAAGTGGCAAACACTCAAATGAGAATTATACATTCAATAACAAGATCACATCTATATGTTTCTGGAACGTGATCATTGTGTGGTTATGTGGGTGACTCCATCCTTAGCGCTCCACCTTGTTCACATCCACTCGCTGACGCTCTCGGTTACGTTTTCCAGGGACTCTTAGAGACTAATATACATACCTTAGACATGCCCACCACTGCCAAGAGGGTGAGTAGCTTCCTTTGCCACCCACCCCTCTGGAAAATTTGTTAAAGATAACGAAGTCTCTCCCCTTCTTGACACACAGGTGGTACTAGGAGATCTAATTCGATATTAGATGTCAGTGAGGCGCATGTGGACTCTTTGATCTCACCACACTGCCTTTCTGTGCATTCCCTCACTCTATCACATCTGTAGACTAAGGTCCAGACTTTGGGGAGAATAACAGCACTACAGGATGGTTGTCCACCAGATCTCCCCTGTTAGGAAGTTACCCCAAATAAAACTGTGTAAACTGTAAGGAGTCACCTCCTCTGTTTCTTTGGTCTCAACATGGAGGATACTTTACTGTCCCTCCTCCACCCTGTAACAGTGGGAAAACACCCCACTGCTTAGGACATCCAGGCTAAAGTATTTAGGGGTGAAATGTCAGGATATTTGCAAAATAAATAATAAATAGAAGAGAAAGAGACAAAGCTCATGGAGCAAAATGCAAACAGCTGGTTAATTTAAATGTGAAGTAGATGAGGATTCTTTGAGCTATTCCTGCAACTTCCTTGAAGGCTTGAAATTTTTCAAAGAGAGATTCAAATTGTTATAGGAGTCCAGCATGTAACATTTGAAGATATGTAGGAGACAAGGTCTGAAAAGCACCCTGAGGAGGGCAGCGAGGGACAAGACTATAGCAGAGGGCCAGAGGAAACTTAGAGCTAACCTGACCCCTTTGTTTCTTTGAAAAGCTAAAGTCTGAGAGAAAGAAATGTGACAAAAACCAGAGGCAACTTCAGTCTCTTTGCAACACTCATTGTTCTCACTTCCTTCCCTGTTCAGGGCCAAATCTACACACAGTGCTGATCCAAGGGACACTCCACTCCGTTTCCACACAGTTTGAGGCTCCTGTTTGTACCAAGAGTACTTTCTAGACCACACTCTGGTTACAGCTTTGAGACGCCCTCTCCATAGGACTCTATTCACACTGATCCCTAGGTTGACAATTCCTGGAGGGTAAAGCGTCTATTTCTTGATAAGGCATTTGGTGGGGACACCATCTGCATTTCAGCCCTGGACACTGCTGTCCCTTCAGGGTCATGGGAGACAGGCTGAGACACTGGCCACACTGGAGGAGGTTAAGGAGACACATGACCAAGTGCAGTGAGAGGTCCGGGGCAGAAACAGGTATCACAAGAACAACTGGTGAGATGTGCATAGGACTCGGGCCTTCCTCACCAGTGGGCAGTAATAGCAGTGGGGGAGAGGCTGATGGTCAAGCAGAGGGGGCCACCTGACCGACATTTTCCTTCCTTACTCTACCGTCAAGTCTTCACTTCCTCACTCCCTGAAATCTCAAGGGCAGGGAGGAGTGTGATGTAGAATAAAGTAGATTATACCTTTGATGTAGAAGTTGCTGGTCAAATAACAGAAGGCAAGAGAATACTGGTCCAATGGAGTAAGTTTCTTTTTATGGTTAATCTTCTCTTATAATGAGCATCTTAGAATATAAGTCTGGATCCCAGTCCTTGGATCCAATCACTTTTTAAATTTTTATTTAATAAAAAAAATTTTTAATGTTTATTTATTTTTGAAAGAGAGAGACAGACAGTGTGACTAGGGGAGAAGCAGAGAGAGAAGGAGACACAGAATCTGAAGCAGGCTCTAGGCTCCAAGCCGAGCTGTCTGCACCAGGCCTTACTTGGGGCTTGAACTCACAGACTGTAAGGTCACAACCTAAGTTGAAGTCAGACACTCAACAGACTGAGCCACCCAGGTGTCCCAAATTCAATCACTTTAAAGTACTGCTGGAGGGGCCTATAGATTCCTGGTAGTTTCAGTGGAGTTCAGAGGCTCACACTGTCATTGCTTGATGCTCTAGTTTTCAGGGTCACTGGCTTCAGTTGTAATTTCAAGTCTATATGATTCATATGCCCTCGCCTCGAGTTAGAGGTGGGCACTGAGACTGCACAGGAAGGAAGCTCCTGGGGTCTAAAAATCTCAGAACTGCTTCTGGGTTTTCACATTCAGAACTGCTTTTCATGGCCAGGACTAGCTTTAACTGTCCCTGGATGTCACAGAACGGAGGGATACAAAGGCTAGCTCCCCTCTCCGGGGACAGACAGATGGATTAGAACAGTGATCCCAAACTGCATCCCAGTGCTGAATGCCACACAAGAAGGAGCAAAGATTCCCATTTCTGGGAAGGACTGTCATTTCTGGGGACACTGTTTGCTGGGCCTTAGTGTCTCCAGACACTGCCCCAGCACTGCCTTTTCTTGATCATCTGTGAACCCAGGAGTCTGTGTGGAGCAGATAACAGCCCACGGCGAGCAGCTTCCAGAGGCTGCAGGAACCACAGCTAAGCACCAGGTGCTCCCGGAGGAGAAAGGAGAGGCCCAGTCACCCAGTGCAGTGGGAACTGTGCTCCCTGACACAAGCTGGAAAGCACATCAGAAGAAAACCAAACACCCACTCTTAGGATGCATGGGAGAGCAGAGAACCGCACTTCAGAAGAGCACCCGAGCCTCTGTGTGATCAACATACGTCTGGATACGTTATGGGACGTTGGACAGTGTCCACTCTGCCTCTCCCGGCTCAAATCACCTTCACTGTGGGGACCGAAGCGAATCTCTGGAGCTCTTCCCAGACTCCTGCCTGGGCTCCAGCCCCCTACCTCGCCAGCACTGTGGAGCTGCTGGGCTATGCGCCTGAGGTCCCCCTCTCTGGCCAGGGGGTTCAGCTGGTCTTGCACATCATACACGAACTGCTGCAGTGACATCAGCTGGTTGGGCCCGTTGAGCTTCCTCCAGGAAGGCAGCGTGGAGATGATCTTCTCACACAGGTGGGTCATCGGAGGGCAGACCTAGGACACGCAGGACAGGACAGGTCAATTTGTAGCTGAGGGGACTCCTTTGGAGAAAGCAGAAAGCTTGGCGCTCTTTCCTGAACTGTTGCAAAAAGTACTTTGAATGAGTTACTGCGTTTTGGTTGAGTAATGGGCCGTTCTTTTGTTAAAGTGTTGCCTCTAAGAAAAATCCATCTGCAAGAGTAAAATGGTATGGATGCTTTCATTTCTTCTTCCTTTTTTAAAATGTTGGCATATTTTTGAGAGTGAGAGACAGACACAGTGTGCGTTGGGGAGGGGTAGAGAGAGAGCAAGACACAGAATCCAAAGCTGCAGGCTCAGGAGCTGTCAGCACAGAGCCCAACACAGCTCAGACTCACAAACTGTGAGGTCATGACCTGAGCCAAAGTCAGATGCTTAACCAACCGAGCCACCCAGGTGTCCCACAGGTGCTTTCATTTCTGTTGCTAATGGTTAAATAGGTGACGAGGCTTCACAACAGTGCTTTTGGAATATGGACTTGATCACAATGTTCCCCAACTCCTGAAGTTGTGTTCCCTCCTCCACCCTCCTCTGGAGTGACTCTTTCAACCAGAAGATAGTCAACTTTATGAGCAGAGGAAGAGAAAAAGAGATGAATTGTCATTAGCAATCCTGCAGTGGGTTTTTACCAGTAAAATAGGTATCTGTGGAACTGTTGTGGAAATACTATTTCAAATTAGACTAATTCTTGGTAATTGGCTTGAAACAGATTTTTTCTCTATTTTTTTAAATTCTTATTTGAGTATAGTTAACATGCAATAGTACATGAGTTTCAGGTGTGCAACATAATCACTGGACAAGTCCATAGGCTACGCTGGGCTTATCACAAGTGTAGCTAAGTCTGTCACCTCACACTATTACAATACCATTGACTAGATTCCTGTGCTGTGCCTTTTATCCCTCTGACCTATTCAGTCCACAACTGGAAGGCTGTATCTCCCACCCACCTTCACCCATTTTGCTCATCCCCTCATCCCTCTTAAAACAGGTTTTTAATCTTTCAGTTTGATTAAATAGATTATCTCTGTGACAGACCCATATAATGTGTACACCATCTTAATTTAAAAAGAAAAACAAAATACCAGCCTTCCACTGCTCTGCATCATTAATAAGGCAGTCTTTTCTTGAACCCCACCTTTATGTCAGCTAAATTCCACTTCCTATTCCTAAGACAAAGTTCCCAGGGATAAAGGCAGTCTGTTTGGTGGGTTCCACCTGCTTGGCCTCAGGAGTTGAGGGCTGGGGTTGGGAAGGAGACAATCTCACCACACCTCAGCTCAAAACATCAGGGAACTCCTACAGCTCATCACAGAGGCCCTAACATGACCACCACCAGGTGGGGGGTTGCTGGTCCTTCACAGACCACTGTCCCAGATCACTGCCCACTGCTTTCTGCAACTGGGTTCCTCTGAGTTCCCCCAGACTACTCCCCACTCACTGACTACGCCATAGAAGGGCCCCCATCAGAAGGCAGGGGCCAGGCTTCAGGAGAGCCCGGAGTTTTCCCTGAAGGTTCCAAAAGCATGTCTGGAACTGGAGACTGGTGGAAATGGGGGCATTTCCTAGCAGAGAAGTAATAAGCTGTAACTGGGGGGGCCACTCACCACCCAGGGAGGGATGGACACGCCCTCCTCATCTACACCAAGGCTGGGGCAGCAGGAACATTGCAGGGAACATTTTGTCCTTTGGATGTTTACCCTTTCACATCAGTTTGGGAAAACTTTCTGAATAGTATAGATTAGGAGCCTTTTACATGTCAAAGGCACTAAGAATAGTTTTTCCAGCCTACTTTACTTTTTAACTTTGTTTAGAGAGTTTATTTGCCAGAAAAGAGATCTTAGCTTCTGTAAGGTCAAATAGGTATGTTTTCTTTGAAAATGTCTAGGATTCTCAATATTGCCTAATGGGTTTTCCAAAGCAGTACCAAGTTATTTTAAATCACATTCAAGATATTGCATTTTTTTTCTTTTTTACATTTAAAAGTTTTAATCCACCCAGAATCTATTTTGGGGATTTGTAATGAGAAGACCTCAATCTCACTTCATTCTAGACTAATAGCCAATTGTGTGAGATCACTGATGAAATAAACATTTCCCCCCAAAGTGAAATAACACCTTTGTTTTCTATTAAATTTCTTAGACATTGTGCTTTTTACTTCTGTACTCCTTAGTTTATTCCACTTATTGGTTTATTGATTTTGAACTTATAATTACACAGCCTTTACAAGGTGTTTTATTTATCCTTCCACTGAAATTTTAAGATAAAATACGCAATTTCCTCATTCCCATGAGTTGCTGGCTGGTTCTATACTAAGTTTCTATAACTGGAGAAAATGAAACACTGAGTAAGATCTTGCCCCCCCCCCGCCATGAGCACATTTCATTCCATTTGAACATCTATAATTTTATGTCCTTCAACAAATCTTGCTGGTAATGGTTCTTCCATTGTTTTGCATTTTCTAAATATTTCACAATAACTCACTTCTGGGCAGTTTCTGTGATTTTTAAAAGGCAATGTTACTTACAAACTAACCATTAACACAGTCAGAATCCCATACACAATGAAGTGGGCCCCTCGCTCCTAACTTCCCTCATCTCCCAGGCACATCCTTGTTTCTCACCCTTCCCTCCTTGTTGTTCCTTGGGATGCAAACACAGCCATGCTGCTGCCTCATACCAGGTCCCCTGAGAACCAAACCTAACCAAGAGGACAGTATGAAGAAGACAGCTCCGGGGTGACCGGATGGCCTGGGCAAAGGTGGGGCTGCAGGCTCTCCAGCACACTCACCGCGACAATCTGACTCCGAATGTCCTGCAGGTGACTTCGCAGTACCTTCATGTCCTTAGAGCCCGACGCGCCAGCATCCAGAACAAACAGCTTATTTGAAATGTGAAGATCGTTCCCAAACCTAAGGGAAGGGCAGTGGCCTCATCAGGGTGATGCAGTCCAACCAGGTGTTACCACGGACACCTGAATAGCTGATCTGAAACCAGGACGTTCTGGTGACCTTGCAGAGGCTGCCCCCAACCCGCTGTCTGCTGGCTCCTGTCATGTTATGCTGGTGTGAGGTGGGGGGCAGTGGGGAGGAGGGGGTGGCTCAGTTTGCACAAATCAAACACAGTACGGGAAGCCTTCAGGTCCCCTGATGCAGGACAGGTGAGGTCTATGCCCTCACTTGGACACTGGGAGAACAGAGGCCACAGCAGAGGGATGGGGTAAGAGCAGAGGGTAGGCATAAGGCCACTCCCTAGATGCAAAATACTAGTATGACCCTTCTTTTTCCTATCAGGAGGACAACAGGAAGTGTCTGCAGTAGATAAACCAAGATTTGTGTTACTGGCAGATTATACAGAGCTGCAGCTTCAAAGTTTTTTGGCCAGATACAAAGTAAAACTACATATTTCTACACTGTGACCCATGCACACTCATATTGGTCAAGGAGACAAAAGTTTTCTAGAAATATTTGCCAGGAAAGGCACTCTGGTATTTTCCCATCCTGTCCAGCCCACTTTCCAGACCAGGTCAGGATCCCTAAGTGACTGTCATGAGCCCCTGGTGAGTGGCAACTTGGACCTTGAGAAATACTGCTCAGTGGTAAGATGACAGTCATCAAAGGAACTGAGAGCTAACATAGCAAAAAGAACTGCGGATCTGTGTCAAGCATGGTGACAGCAGTTGATGTCACTGTATTATATGACTGACATTTGCTAAAGGTCGAACTTAAACATTCTCACCAAGAATTGAAAATTCTGCCATGCCTGTGGAAATATCTTACTATTCGGTGGAGGGGCAGATTCATTGTTTATTTTTAGTGACTCAATACATGATCAATTTTGAAGTCTCCAAAAAACAAAAAACAAACAACATTCTCACCAAAAAACAAAATGAAAAGCAAAGACAGAGAAACATGTAAGATGACAGACATGCTAACTAACTCATAACGTGCATCTGATCACCCCAACGCGCACTTCAGGTATCTTAAAATATGATTTGTCGATGATAATTTCCTCCATAAAGCTGAGAACTGATGCATGAAACTCCTAACAGAAGTTCACCCGGGCAGTGGTACTGGGAGGTGAAGGAGGTGACAAATCTGTTGTTTTAGATCCTGTGGTCTTTACTTTAGTTGCATTTGTTATATTTTCAGTGTTTTGACAAAAATGAAAACTACGTCACAAAGCCAACCAAGTAAAGGAGGCCTTTGATTCCTTCCCCAGGTGTCCTCACCTGTTCCTGATCTCCTTCAGCAAGGACATGTCCTTGTCGTACCCAAACTCGCCTCCAGCTGGCCGAGGCACGTTCATGATGTCCGCGTGTGTGGCCACCAGCACGACGTGGAGTGGGTTCTTCAGCTTCCCGCCAAAGGCTGGGGGCAGAGAGCAGACATTTCACAGGCAGGTCATCCTTCTCGGTTTTCTCTTGTCCCCAGGTGAGGCGGGGTGTGCTGGCCAGCCGGCTGTACAGGATCACATCGAGAAGACCCCAGCACACCCAAACGCGGGTAGAGCCCGTTTTCCTGGTCCTCCAGGAGGACGGCCCAGAAGTGGGCCAGCACCGACCAGCAGCACCAAGCCACCTTCTCAGATGTCCCCCCAAGTGGCTCTGCTTGCCCTGGCTCTGAGCAGGGGCACCTTTAGAAGACCTGGAAAGCCCTGTGAGTACAGCTATACCCAGAAATGTCCACAACAGGACCTGTGGCGGTGCACACAGACAGCCTCTTACTGATGGAGTGTTTGGGTAAGAAAACAGAAAGAATGAGAAAGAGAAAGGCAGAGTGGACATACCCTGAGGGGGTGAAGCCCAATTATTTGATTTTTATAGGAATTTCAAATAAAATAATTGATAGCCCAGTTTTGTTTCCACCATGGAAGGCAGTCCCATTCTGTTTTTTTATTTTTTTTAAATTTTTTAACGTTCAGTTACTTTTGAGGGAGAGAGGCAGAGTGCGAGTGGGGGAGGAGCAGAGAAAGAGGGAGACCTACAGAATCCCAAGCAGGATTCAGGCTCTGGGCTGTCAGCACAGAGCCCCACACGGGGCTCACACTCACAAACCATGAGATCATGACCTGAGCCAAAGTCAGATGCTCTAGTGACTGAGCCACCCAGGTGCCCCTCTTTTTTGTACAAAGGAACAAAAAGCATATTCCACACTATCTTTGCTCTAGGATGAAAATTAAGATAATGCCTTCACTCAGTATGGTCCTTTCCATTCTGGATGGAACTACAGAATGAAGGGGGCTCATTTTACTTATTAATTACATATCATTAGGTAGAGAGACACAGAGGTCATCGTAGGCCATAGTCCACTTCCACCCAACAAAAGTGATCACACCTCTAAAGTATAGGAAGAATGTGAGAAACAGCTCTCAAGAAATCACTCAGACTTGGTCTCTGAGGCAGGAAAATGTGATCATGTAACAATTCCCTACAGAAATGTCCAGAGTGGGAATCCTGTCACAGGAAGGAGTGACCAAGGAAACCTCATTGTTAGCTGCAAGCTATAAATCCCCCAAGCAGCTGAGCAGCCCATGGGAAGAGCACTCTCGCACCAGGGCATGCTGGCTTACCTATGGGTTCTTCAACAGGCACAAGAGACTTCAGGAAATTCAGCCAGAAAATCACTTGGTTCAACTGGATCTCATAGGGCTCTTCCAGACTGAAAACGATGACGTGGATGGACGTGGGATCATTTGCAGCAAAATAGTCATAACAGCAGAAGTATACAGGATTTCCAGAGAACTCCCACACACTGAAATCACCAACTCCTACAGACAGAATGCAGATTACTATCTGAAACAGCACCGGCAAGTGCCAATCACCATTTTGCTTAGCACCTTAGGGACCACCAAGGGAAAGAGTGATGTCCATAGCATCGACCTGTTTATCTTTGCATCTTTGGAGACACATGCATCCCACCTCTCACCACAGGGATGCCTCCTCACAAGGAAGGAGTCAGGGCAAAATGCTGACTTGGGGTTCCCCATCAACAAACCCACACAGAGAATGGATGTGATAAGATTCCATATCCTCACATAAGTATAAATTCTTTTTGGAACATGACAGGGTATATGACATTGAACAAAAAAGTCACTACGATATGTAACTTCATTTTGGCCCAGTAATGACTACATTCGCCTTCCATAGGTGAGTAAGCGACCCATTCAGGTTGGTCAAAAGCCAGCAGGCTGCCTGCAAAAGGGAAAGACGCAATAGTTGATTCGCAGTTCTGCACCTGAAGGATGTGGGTGAAAGTGTGAGGAGGTGGGGTCTGTGAGGTCACCCAGGGTGGGGGGGCAGTTCCTCCCACATACCTGAGTGTGGGTGCAGAGGATTTTCTTGGAAGTATCTGTGGGGGAGGCTCTGACTGCAGTTCTTGAGGCACCTGGGACTTCTCAGTGACTGTCCAGACACAGGGGTGCCCCACCCCTACACAACACATCAAGCAGGATGGTGTCGACCCACCCATGGGCCTCTGAGAGACCAGGCAGGACCATTTACGTTGTAGGATTTCAGGCTCCCTTTCCCTAATTCTACCCTCTTAGTGCTTATTTTGGGCCAGAAATGCTGTAGTCAACATTCTAGAAGATCCAAGGCTCTTCTGGAGCTCCCCCTAGGAGCACACACACTCCTGGGGATAGGACTCTCTAAGTCTGACAGTGGAGGCCTTGGTGTGAAGGTTTCTGGAACACAGGCTTGGGTCCTCCAAGCATGGGGAGCATTGGGAGTCAGAGCTGGGGCAGGAGGGAGTTATGGAGGAGCCCGGTGAGGGTGTGTGGGGTGCTGACGACACACTTCTCCTCTCCCTATGCCACACTCCAGCTCAGCTCTGGGAGTTAAGAGAACACTCAGCTTTTAGGACAGCAAAAGGCCCATGGACTTTAATTCCACTTTACTGGGGCCAGCAGAGCCTACATAAGGATGCTCCCAATTGCCATTTTCTGAGCACCTCCTCTGTGTCAGACACTCTACCAGGCACGTGAATAAACACAGGCTCATACGGTCCTCACAGATGAGTCTCAAAGAAACTGTTTTATCCCTGCTCTAAACTGTGTCTCAACAAAGCAGGGGCTGGTGTTCAAGTGACCCAGGCCCAAGTGGCGGCTCTGGGAGCCGCAGAGGGTACAGCAGCAAGGACTCAGTGGTTGATGGAGGGAGTAAACCTTCCTTGGTAACATTTAAAGCTTCATTCCCTTGGAAATGATTGAGAGCAAAGAACATACTTGAAATTTTGCCTGTGGAAAAACCTGCCTGTGCTTGTATCAGCATCAGCCATGAGTGTAGATGATTCAAGGATCACTCTTCTCATACCTGGACTGGTCAAACTGCTAATGGGATAGTATTTTTTAAGTTTTCCAATCCAAGTGGATGTTTGGCTCTGCTTAGAAAAAGTATTGATTTACTCAGCAGTCATTTATTTAAGCACATACGCTATGCCCGGAGCTTTGCTAGGTGCCCAGGACAGCAGAGTGTCTGGTTTCACTATTTAGGGGTATTGACCAGCCATGATTCATTGGGTCATCCCAAGGTCACTTCATGCAGCTCTTCCTCTGTCCTTTGTGGGACTGTGACACATGCAGTGGGACGGGCTCCCTCACGGGGTGAACTGCAGTCCAGGCAAAGGGACACTGGGTCCCCCCTGTGGGGGGATGGGTGGGCTACTGTACCATTCAGATAGGCATTCTGGATGTCGATGGCCTTGGTGGACTGGTCATCGGCTGCACAGTGCGGGTACTGGGGCGGGGCCACCACCACCTCCAGGGTCCCCCTGGTGAGGCCCGGCTCAAACATCATGCTGCGACTCCTGACGCTCACGTGCTCGCAGCCCGGGTACAGGTTGCTGATGCTCACGGATCCTGCAGGCAGAGAGGACGCAGTGAGACCCCAACCTGGGCGACATGTGTGCCAGCGCCCCTCTCACCTCACCCATGCCTTGTCGGTTCCTGGGACACTCTCATCCCCACCACCTGCTGCTTGGGGCTGGGCCGTGTGGACCCCTCACGTGTGCTGGGCGGCAGAGGTTCAGGGCTGTGGCCTGGATTCTTTCTGGCTGCTGCACCTCCCACATCCCTTTCCCGCGCTGCTCTGGGCCCCAGAGGAGGACTCCATGGACTGCATCTCCCAGGCCTACCGGCCACTTGGTTTCTAGTTGGGGTCAACCAACAGGAGGCATCGGACAGGACAGGACAGAGAAGGCCCAGGTGTCCCCTGCCCGCCCTTGCTGCTTCTCTAATTCCAGTTGTGTGCCTGTGACTCTAGACCACCTGAGCGGCTTCACCCTGGGCTCCAGCTTTCTCAGGAACAGGATTTCTTCCCCTTGTCTTTTCTGCCCTCACGGCAGTAATCGCTTCCTTCTGTTCCAGGCCTTGGATGCTTCACCTTCTCTTCAATGTCCCTGTGATTTTAGCCCAGGGCACTATCCTTCCATTAATGTCCCCATCTGGATCCTGACAGGTGCAGATGAAGTGGTGCCACTTGGTACATGAGATGGTGTTAGGCAACTGCTAGACTGACTGCAAATAGATTCTACACAGTAGCAGGCTAGGCTTCTCGAGGGAGAGCCGACAGGATTTGGTAAAAGGTAGGCATTCCTATACCTCACTGAGTTTTCATTAGAAAAGAGCTTTTACACAGTAGTTTAAAAATAATTTCAAAGTCGGTGGCGCCTGGGTGGTTCAGTTGGGTAAGCAACTCACTCTTGACTTCGGCTCAGGTAATGGTCTCACAGTTCTGGTATCGAGCCCCATGTCTGGCTCTATGCCCATGGAGGTTGCTTGGGATTCTCTGTCCCTCCCTGTCTGCCCTTCCCCTGCTCAGTCTCTCTCTCTCAAAATAAATAGACAAAAAAATAATTTCATGGGCATATATTGAAATCCGAGAAGAAAAACATGATTTTTTGCTAACTGCTGGCCCCTAGTGGTGAAAAGTGGCAGGGCAAGCCTGACACAGAGGCCATCATTGCACCCTGGGCAGAAAACAGGGTTTTTTTTATAAACTACCAAAACTGAAACAGTAAGAAATAGAAAATTTGAACAGATTCACAACCAGTAAAGAAATTTAATCAGTAATAAAAAAATCTCCCCCAAAACAAGAGTCCAGGGCCAGATGTTTCACAGGGGAACCTACCAAACATTTAAAGAATTAATACCTATTCTTTTCAAACTATTCCAAAATATAGATGGAAGGAAAACTTCCAGACTCATTCTATGAGGCCAATATTACCTTGGTGCAAAACCAAAGACCCCACTGAAAAGGAGAATAACACACCAATTTCCCTGATGAACACAGATGCAAAAATTCTCAACAAGATACTAGCAAATCAAATCCAATAATACATTTAAAGAATTCACCAAGATCAAGTGGGATTTATTTCTGGGCTACAGATTTGGTTCAATATCCATAAATCAATCAATATGATACACCACAGATTAATACAATAAAGGAAAAGAACCACATGATTCTCTCAACAGATGTAGAAAAACCACTTGACAAAATACAGCATCGTTTCTTGATAAAAACCTTCAAAGGAGCATTTGGTTGGCTCAGCTAGTTAAGCAGTGGACTCTTGATTTCAGCTCAGGTCATCCTATGTTGGGCTTTTCACTGGCAGTGCAGAGCCTGCTTGGGATTCTCTCTCCCTCTCTCTCTGCCCCTCCCTGGCTCTCTCTCTCCCAAGATAAATAAATATACATTAAAAAATTTTTTTAACCCTCAAGAAAGTAGGGATAGAAGGAACATTCCTCAACATCATAAAGGCCATATATGGAAGACCTACAGCTAATATCATCCTCAATGGGGAAAAGCTGAGAGCTTTCTCTTTAAGGTCAGGAACATGACAGGGATGTCCACTCTCATCACTGTCATTTAACATAGTATTGGAAGTCCTAGCCTCAACAATAAGACAAAAAAAAAAAAAAAAAAAAAAAAAAAAAAAAAAAAGGAAAGAAATAAGGAGCATCCAAATCATCAAGGAAGAAGTCAAACTTACACTCTTCACAGAGGACATGATACTCTATGTGGAAAACCCTAAAAGACTCCACAAACTGCTAGAACTGATACACGAATTTAACAAAATCACAGGATATAAGATCAATGTACAGAAATCCGTTGCATTTCTACAAACCAATAATGAAGCATCAGAAAGAGAAGTCAGGGAATCAATCCCATTTACAATTGCATCAAAAAGTATAAGATACTAGGAATAAAACTAACCAAAGGGGTAAAAAGTCTGTATGCTGAAAACTAAAGAACATTTATGAAAGAAACTGAAGAGAACACAAAGAAATGGAAGAACATTCCATGTTCATGGATTGGAATAATAAATATTGTTAAAATGTCAATGCCACCCAAAACAATCTACACATTCAATGCAATCCCTATCAAAATACCACCAGCATTCTTCACAGAGCTAGAACAAATAATTCTAAAATTTGTATGGAGCCAGAAGAAGACCTCAAAAAGCCAAAGCAATCCTGAAAAAGAAAACAAAAGTTGGAGGCATCACATTTTCAGACTTCAAGCTATATTACAAAGTTGTAATCATCAAGACAGTATAGAACTGGCACAAAAACAGACACAGAGATCAATGGAACAGAATAGAGAACCCAGAAATGGACCCACAAATGTATGGCCAACTAATCTTTGACAAAGCAGGAAAGATTATCCAATGGAAGGACAGCCTCTTCAGCAAATGGTGTTTGGAGGACTGGACAGCAACATGCAGAAGAATGAACCTGGACCACTTTTTTATACCATACATAAAAATAAACTCAAAATGGATAAAAGGCCAAAATGTAAGACAGGAAGCCATCAAAATCCTTGAGGAGAAAACAGGCAGCTACCTCTTTGACCTCAGCTGCAGCAACTTCTTATTAGATATGTCTCCAGAGGCAGGGGAAAAAAAAAAAAGCAAAAATAAACTACTGAGACCTAATCAAGATAGAAAGTGGGGCACCTGGGTGGCTTAGTCGGTTAAGCGTCCGACTTTCGCTTAGGTCATGATCTCGCGGTTCATGGGTTCGAGCCCCGCATCGGGCTCTATGCTGACTGCCAGCTCAGAGCCTGGAGACTCAGAGACACAGAGTCTGTGTCTCCCTCTCTCTCTGACCCTCCCCTGCTCATGCTGTCTCTCTCTCCTAGAAATAAATAAAAATATTAAAAAAAAAAAAGAAAGCTTCTGCGAAGGAAACAATCAACAAAACTAAAAGGGAACCAATGGAATGGGAGAAGATATTTGCAAATGATAGATCACATAAAGGGTTAGTATCCAAAATATAAAGAACTTCTCAAACTCAACACCCCAAAAACCAAATAATCCAGTGAAGAAATGAGAAGACATGAATAGACAGTTTTCTAAATAACACATCCAGATGGCAGACAGACACATGAAAAGATGCTCAACATTACCCATAATCAGGGAAATACAAATCACCACAATGAGATACCACCTCACACCTGTCAGACGGCTAAAATGAACAACACAGGAAACAATACATGTTGGCAAGGACGTGGAGAAAGGGGAACACTTTTGCACTGCTGGCAAACTGGTACAGCCACTCTGGAAAACAGTATGGAGGTTCATCAAAAAATTAAAAATAGAACTACCCTACAACCCAGTAATTGCACTACTAGGTATTTATCCAAAGGATTCAAAAATGCTTATTCTAAGGGGCACATGCACCCCAATGTTTATAGCAGTACTATCAACAACAGCAAATAATGGAAAGAGCCCAAATGTCCATCAATTGACGAATGGATAAAGAAGATGTAGTGTACTACTTGGCAATGAAAAAGAATGAAATCTTACTATTTGCAACTACGTGGATAGAACTAGACTGTATTATGTTCAGCAAAATTAGTCAAAAAGAGAAAGACAAATATCATAAGATTTCCTATCTTATATGTGGAATTTAAGAAACAGAACAAATGAGCATAGGGTAAAGGAAAGAAAAGTAAAATAAGATGAAAACAGAGGAGGAAGCAAATCCTAAGAGACTCTTAAATACAGAGAACAGACTGAGGGTTGTGCAGGGGAGGTGGGTAGGGGAATGGACAAAATGGGGGATGGGCATTAAGGAGGGCATTTGTTGGGATGAGCAATGAACCACTAAATTCTACTCCTGGAACCAATACTACACAGTATTTTAAGTAACTTGAATCTAATTTTAAAAGAAAACGAAAAAGATACTTCTTTCCACTTCTTCTCCGGGAACAGCAGGCAGCAGCCCTGCAGGGCTCCTCCTGGACACTCGCTCCCCCTCTGCTCTGGGTATTTCCTTCCCCATGCAGCCCCACATGTGACAGCTGTGACAGAGTGAGTGTGACATGTGACAGCTGGCCGCAGAGTGAGCATGTGTATAGCACATGCAGTGTGGGGTAGGTACCACGTGACTGAGTGGCTGCAGGAAGGGATGGCAGACACGCCACCTGGTCTTGTTTCCTGGCTGGTGGCTCAGCCCCCAAATTCTAGCATTTTCAGATGACTACAGAAGGGGCCAAGTTGTCAACACAATCCAACTCCCTGCTGTCTGCGGGATATAAATGCACTCACATGGCACATTTATATCTGATATCAGGGATGTGAATCGGTGTACCCAGAGCTTCCAATTTTCCACAAAGAACCCCATATCCAATTTTTTTGGTGAATGAGCTTTGAATGTCAGCAGAGAATTCAATGTTCCTCCTCCCCCTCTCTTGTATCATATATAGAATGGCAGCTAGCAGGCCCTGGATTTCAGCCTCTGCCTTAGACACACAATATGTCTCTGAGGCCTGGGTTACTTTTCTCTGGATTCCTGAGAATCCAGTGAGATGACACGTGTGTGGCACCTGAACCCAGTCAGTGCAGACGAGGTCAACCACTTCCCATGCTTTCCTGCTTCTAGGTGTCACTGTGGTGTCCCCAGGGAGCAGCCGCTGTGACAGATGGACCTCCTTTCCGCATCCCCTTGGCCTGCTCTCGCGTCTTTCCAGCATCTGCCATTTTCTTCAGTCTTGCGAACCCCCGAGGGGACTTTCACACGAGTGACCAGGGAGAGCAGAGCTGTGCTTCCTGAGAGAACAAGGCCGCCCGTCCCCAGGAGAAGGGAGGAACCGTGTGACGATTCCTCCCTCCAGCTGCTTCTGGTGACAAAACCAGTGTCGATGCCGGGGCACCAGGAAGGTTCTGAAGAACTGAGTCACGTAGGACACAAGAGGGAGCAGTGTTTACCTCCCACCAGTCCTGTGGGGGGAGCCTGACCACACTTACCTGTTATCTAGACAGAAATTTTGAGAGCGTGGCCTGGAGAGGCAGCTCTGAACAATTCTAAACAGAGGAAGACCCGCTGCATCTCTGTGCCAACTGCGGCCGAGTGACTTCTTTGGTGCAGAGCATACTTCTTCCTCCACAGAATGTTCTGTCACTGAGCCACACAGCCAAGCTCCCTCAGCGCTGCCTGGAGGACACTGCTGTAACACCATGACCCTGGCTGATAATCTAGCCTTCCTGAGCCACATTTTATTATGAATCTACTTCCAGATTCTTCCAGATGTGGAAGATGAATGGAGACATTACTTTGGAGAGGTGAGGGATAAACAGGAGATAAAATCTGTGGCTGGTTCAGTTCAGGCTTCTAGGGCATCATCTTCATACCCAATGAAGCCTTACAGAAATTCCAGATCACAGGTCTAAATAGAGGTCTTTGTCTCTCTTGATCTCTGTCTCTCCCCCTTTCCCTCTCTCATACACAGACACACTCACAAACGCTGGTGTAGTCCACACACTGAGGCTGAACCTAATCATTAAGTCTGGAAAACTACTGGCTTCAGAAAAGGTGAAACCCATCTTGCATCTCCAAACTGAGCCCAAATTGTGGAAGACAATGGACAATGTATGTCTGCAAATGCCCTTATACTCCAGACGGAGTTGTACGCATAGTCACTAAGCACTAGCTCAGGAGTCAGACACGTCAAGAATTGCCAGCTGTGTGACACTGGGCTTCCACTTGACCCCTCCAGGCTTCAGTATAATACCCTGTAGGCTGTCATGTGGATTAAAGGAAGTGTCACACGGACTACGTTGTGCCAGTGCCTGGCACACACTTAGTGCTCAGAAAGTGTGAGCAATAGGTGTGAGCAAAACTGTAGTCAATAAATCCATTGTGGTTATTATCTCAGTGCCTATTGTAACTCCACTGCTGTTCAGAGAAAAGACATTGAAAGGGACATGTAAACCTCAGTCAAGTGTCCCCCACCCCTGATGAATGCTTCCCAGACACCCTTCCTCATGGAGAGAGGGACTGCACAGAAACAAAACTGTAAAACCATTGCTTTCAATGTGGGGAATTGATAAGATACCTTGCAGTATCACATGTAGAAAACAAATCCTTGCACAAAATAGAGACTAAGGAAACTCTTTGAAGGGTTATAGTCTTATCCTTGTAAAATGGAATTCCCTCAGTTGGGTTCAGGAGAAACAACATCCCAGATGGCACAATTCTCCCGGGGGAAGGACAGGCACACGGCACTTCTGGACGTGCATGTACCCCTAGCCGTGTCTAAGAAGATCGGGAAAGACACCAA
The DNA here is from genome assembly GCF_008692635.1 of Crocuta crocuta. Classification (NCBI taxonomy): domain Eukaryota; kingdom Metazoa; phylum Chordata; class Mammalia; order Carnivora; family Hyaenidae; genus Crocuta; species Crocuta crocuta. Next base: position 5,031,211 of record NW_027551560.1, on the reverse strand, counting down.
AGCCCGCCTCCCAAGCAGGCTCCATGTGAGTGGATGGACCAACCACGAGATCCTTAGGGAGCTATTCAAAATCACCAACCCGCTTTGAGTCGCATAGGGACGGAAATGAACTTTGTTGCTGTATTCCTGAATCACTGGGTGTGCCCAGCACTCCAAAAAGAAAGCCTAAGGGGGAGAACCCATCCTGGGGCCAATATTCGATGTGTACAATCTGGAAACTGTATTTGTTCATGCACGTTGGGTATTCAAAGGCTGGGTACCCTGGTCTGTATTGTTACCCATGTAGCAGATGTGTTTTATTCTGTCTCATTGCATCTAAAATACATTCATGTGAAGTGCACACAACATACAATTCACCCTATTAACCATTTTGGAGAAGAACACACCACCACTCTGTGATCTGCATATTTGTAACCTGGAACTTTGTGTCTGTGACTGTGACTTTGGTGCGGCCCTGTCCTTGCTATTGCTGGGGCATCTATACCTGCAGGCCAACCTATGGCCCACAGCCGGGGTAGACCCCACCTAAAGCCACCAAGACAATGAGTTCTGGTCACCACAGGCCAGGTAACCAACAAAGAGCCAGCACTCCTCCTAGATGGTGACAGGAGACAGCACAAAAGGAAGCAGGGAGTGGAGAGACAGGAGCCAGCGAGCAGGTACCTACCTGCTGGCTTGGATGCCAGGGGTGAGGGCGGGAACCTCGTGGAGCCAGCAGAGGACAGTCTGGGCCGGCGTCTTCGGAAGAAGCTTCTCAGCAGCCCACACTTGAGAGACTCCACCAGGGTGGTCTTCCCCGAGCCTGAGTGGCCGAACAGCTTCAGTTTGATCCTGGACTGGAGGTTCTGTGTGGGCCGCAGCTGCTGGATGAAGAGTCCTCGGTGCGTGTCCTACACACAGATGAAGAGAGGCAAGTTAGCCACAGGGAAAGAAGGCTCTGAGCAAACAGCCGAGGCCAGTTCTCACAGTTTGGAACTCTCGCCGTGTCCTTCCTAATCTGAGGTTTCTCTGCTGATGAGAAATTTAAAGAGCTACTCCCAAAGGGCCTTTCAAATATGCGATAGAGCATTATGAACTGTGGTCCCATCCTGAACAGTGCATCCTGGGACTTACTTATTTTATGCCTGGAAGTTTGAACCCTGGTCTGCGACTCTTACCCGTGTTGTGAATGTTTTATGCTGTCCCATTGTATCTACAAAAACAATTCCTGTAAAGTGGTCATGTCATTTCAGAGTGGACCGAAGCTCTGAGGCTTTACTACATGTACAGTGTGTACGACCAGCACTGCTCTGGGCTCCAGAACATTTCTCTCCCCTGAGGAAGCTCCGTAGCCAAAACCAGTCACCCCCTCACCCTGCCCGGCCCCTGGCAACCACCAGTGTGCTCTCTGTCACCAGGGATGTGCCTGCATCCATGGTATTTTCGTGCACCAGGAATGGGGTGGAGCAACTCCCACGATGCCATCATTTTAAAAGGGAACCAGGCTCAGCCTGTCAGGATGGCCCAGGGACACCTGCTCCTCTGTGTGGAGGGGTCCTGTTTTCTCATGGCACCATGATGGCACCAGATGCTCAGAAGGGGCATCGGGAAGTACAAACACGATGCTGGTGTGGGGCTGTGGACCCATAACCTTCCCACTATCATCTCAGCCCTGCAGGGAGAAGCAGGGTTACTTCACACTCACTCACTCATCAGCACACATTTATGGAGGCCCCCATGCTGAGCACGGTGCAGGGGACAGGAAGGTGTGGACCTGGCCCAGATCTGTTTCCTGGGGAGTCACAGATACGTGAACTCTGACTCTAAACACAACAAGAGCACTTTGGTGGGATGGTGTGGACAGGCGCTCTGTGCACCCAGAGAGCCCACCTGGACGCCTGAGCAGTGATGGAGGCGTTGCTCTCGCCGCTCTGGCTCCATCTGACTCACAGCCAGCCTGCTTTCCCACCCTGAGCCTGATCGTGGCTCCAAACAGGGGCCTGTTGGGAGTGTGGGGTGCAGGCTCTGGGGGGGATTCATCCCTGACCCAGGATGGTTTCGCTGCTTTAACCTGTTAACTTCCAAGCATCTAGGGGACCACTCCTGCTGGGTTCTCTTCCAGAACATTCCTCCCCAGGAGGCTCCAATCCAGGGAGCATTCTCCATCATGACCCCTCCCCCCCCAGATTGCAGGGTGTGCTGGAATGTTCTCCACCCTGGACTGGGGGCCAACTTGAGGGGAGAGACATATCCCCGGCACCTGACAGGGAGGTGTGTAGATATGACAGGACTCAAGGGGACCTACAGGAGCCTCTCAGAATGAACTGCTTGGTTTTAGTCTCCTGTGATCTCAGGCCTGGCACACACTGCTTCCAGTTCTAACCCTGGGCCGGGGGATGTGCTGCTCGTTTCTTCCCGCTGAGTCCCTGTGGCTTCTTCCACTGACCACCCAGCTGTCTCCCCTGTCAGACTCCACTCCCCCCCCCCCATCTTCTGTGACAGTGACCTTCCTTCTCCACGTGGCAGCAATGCCGCCTAGTGGGCATGATGGAAATGGGCGCTACATTTTCAGTTCTTGATGTTGGGCTGATCCTGGACGTGGGTGCTGTGTATCCACACAGGTTCACACGGTGTCCTCCACAGAACAATTCCCTGGGTCCTCCTACGCTCTGAGTGTCTGCTGAGCATTTACTTAAGAGAAGAACTTGCTTATGATTATGTGACCTTAGGCTTAACTGCAATGCCACATATGACCCAGAGTGTTTTGGAGAGTGTATAATCTCAATAGTTTGAGATTTCCAAGAATGCAACTGCTTAATAAATTGGTTTAAAACATATATAATCCTTCATGAGCTCCTACCCTCATTTGTGAAAATCAGGGCAACAGGCTGCCCCGGTGTCCTCAATGCATCCCAGCGCTCCAAGATGCATGCGCGTCTGCAGGCACTGCATAGTGACTGTGCACAGGTCCCCATCTGCCAAGTTCACTACATGTCCTCATGCCCTGGGCCCCAGCATTTATATACTGCAACACATTATATCTCACTCTTGATATTTCCTTTGATGTCTTTGTTATTTTACAGGTAGGGCGTTCCATTCACGCTTAACAATCTGTGCAGGTGCTTGTCATCTCAGAAGTCCTCCCCCTGCCCAGGGCTGTGTAGACCATGAGGTTGTCCTCATTCTGGTTTCTCCCTTAGCCTCAAATCTCAGTAGGTTCAGATGCAAAGCCCTGCAGGGGAGGGATAGGGCTGGGAGAGCCTGACCCTAATTCCCCTGAATTATGGCTCGAGTCAGTGCAGAGGCTGAAGATGCTCTGTTGTGACACAGTCACTCATCCCAGGGCTGCCCACCAGGCTGGAAGAGATGGGGTGCTCGTTGGATCTCTCCTGATGCCATGTAGTGTTGCAGATGAGCCCTTGACCCCTGAAGCAAATCTGCCTCACCTCACTCTAATTTAACCTTCAAAGTCAGCCCTTCCCCCTTCCATTTTTAAATTTTTTTATGTTTATTTTTGAGAGAGAGAGCACGAACAGGGGAAGAATAGAGAGAGAGAGGGAGACTCAGAATTGGAAGCAGGCTCCAGGCCCTGATCGGTCAACACAGAACCTGACTCAGGGCTCGAACCCATGAACTGTGAGATCACGACCTGAGCTGAAGTTGGACGCTTAACTTACTGAGCCAACCAAGCGCCCCTCCATTTCCCTTTAAATCAGTCCCCGGCACCCTCTTGGCTGCACAGGAAGCATCTGAACTGCAGTCATCATGTCCTGTGATCATCACCATTCACTAGGAATATCTCACCAAGTGGAATAGAACATTCTCTGCCTACTTTGTGACGTACAGCTTAACATAACAGTTCTTTTGAGGACACCAGTGTCCTCTTCTCCTGTGATAGGGGAAAGGTAGAAAGCCTGCTTCTGGCTGTAATCCAACCACCAGGTCCCCCAAACACTGTGCAATTAATTGGCTTGTGCCCCTTTTCTGCTTTGTGCACTTTTGATCTTAGCACCTCGACTTTGGCCATCACGTGCCCTGTGTGCTGGACTGAGGATATATTCGTCCCCTCTGCCTGAGCCTCTCAGGCCCTTGCACTCTGAAGACACTAGAGCCATGGTAACTACTGATGCAGCTCCAGAGAACTTCCAGAAGTTTCTCTGGCTTGCTCCAGGGCAGCCCAGGGAGGCCATGTCTATGCTTTGCACAGTGCTGCCCTCAAATGACTACAGTTCACTCCTTTGAACCTCAGCAGGGTATTGGGGGCTAGAAGCTGCCGGCAGTGTGTTTGCTGCTGCCCTAGCCAGCCCCAGAACAGAGGCAGGCTGGGATGAAGACTCTCTCTTGGCTCTAACTTTAGTCAAGGTTCTCTGTGTCAATGCCCTGAACCAGTGCCCTGTCCTTGGCCAAGTTAGTTTAGTTTTAGCAAGAATCCGGTTCAGTCGGTTTAGTAAAACTCCTACTCCTTCCTATGTGATGAAATCCCTGAACTCTCCCCTATATCTGATCACCTAGCCTACTTTGGCAAGAATCCTGTTGAGTATATCCCTACACACAGGCTCTGAGCAGTGGCCCAGGCACACCAGTGTGATAAGGTGAGCCATGCCTCAAGTTTCCTTCTAACACCAAAATCTGACCCAGCGACACTCAAATGCTCCCAGTGACATTCCTTGTATACCCCACGCTGCTCCCCCATAAGGGCGCTTGCCAGGGGTCCTCCCTGCTTCCCTCACTTGCTGGGACTGACTGATAAGACCCTTCACCTTGTCTTTGGGAAAAACATAAGTTTGGAAAGAGCTCCTCATCAAGATGGACAGATCTGACATAGGGCAAGAAAGCAAAACATGAGTCTTCTCCTTTCTAAGGAGACCCAACTTGGTCCTGCAGGATAATCCCTCCTCTTGCTCACTAAGAGCCTTGGAGAATCTGAACACACTGATTTTGATGCAGAAGTACAACAAAATGTTCTGAAGTGCCTTCCCCACTGCAGGTGGGTGGCACATTTCCTATTGTCACCACTAGGTGGCGGGACAGGGACTGGTGAGGGCCCAGACCAGTGTCCCAGGGAAGGCTGCTGCCAATCACCTGACAGATGTGCTCTCCAAGGCAGACTGTGGTTCTGAAGCAGAAAGGACAGTGAGTTGCTCCCCGCTAGCTCTGAAGGTAATAGAACACTGATTTCTTTGGAGGGAGCACACAAGTCCCTCCGTGGTCTCTACCTACCAGGAGATCCAAGACCACTGGCCCCTGCCACCACAAAGCCCTGCCTGGTCAGACCTTCCTGCAGTAACGCCAGGGAGTGAGGAGCTGGCACTACGATGTTTCCTAAATTCTGGCTCCTGCCTTGGAAAACTCCCCTGTGTGTCCTCCCTGGCCTCCCCATGCAGGCAGGTGTGGTCAGTGCAAAGGTGAGGCCTGGGGTGTGCATGGCTGTGGGCCTCTAGCAGGTGAGGCTGCCAGGCTGGGGAAGAAGAGGGGGAAGCAGCAGGGAGCCCAAGGATCAGAATTCTAAACCAGCCCTGCCTTCCAGGTGGTCAGAATGTGTATTTGTGTAAGTGGGAGGCAGAACATGAACTATTTCCCCATGTGTTTTCGATAACTTTATATCCTAAAATTTTACCCAGGGATGGGGCCTCCAACTGCATTCCTGCCCAGGGCTCACAAAGTAACAGCCTGGACAACCTCATCCAAGTGCCATCATATCTCACCTGGCCTCCAAGATCACTTCCTACCTGGTCTCTGTCTGGGCAGTTGGAGGGAAAGTCCCAAAATGAGAGTCAGATTTTGCTCCCACCTGCTGAACACACCTGGACCAAACCCGGTCTTCTGACCAAACCGCCTGCCTCTCTGATCAGGCACCATCCCTGCCCAGACCACCAAGCTCAAGTTCTTGTTCCAGGCCCAACTCCCTCCTTTTTGTGTTTTCTGGGACATAACCCACCCAATTCTTTACTGCCCCAGGCCCTCTGCACTCACTACTCTCTCTGCTTTTCCCCAGCCCATTTTCTGGTTGCCTCTCCTCTCCAATCTTTCATGCATGTCTTTAAATGTCACTAGCAGAGTTGGTGGAAAGTAACTCCCCTCCCTTCTCTAATTTCACCTTGTTTGAATACCTGCACTTTCATCAGGGACAGTGATCTTTCTACAAAGGGCCAGGTGGTCTCTCCTGTGATTGTCATGTATCCAGAAACCAGCCACAGAGAGTAGGAAGTCAAAGGGTGTGGCTGTGCTCCAATAAAGCTTTATTGACAAAACAGGTGCTGGCCCCACTTTGGCTGGGAGGCTATTGTTTGCCAACCCCTGACTTACCCCATCTGACATTTTTCTTTATTTGCTTTTTGGCTGAGCATTGTTTCTTTTGTTCACTGTACCTAGAATAGTTCTTAGTATATCTAGACACTGTGAATATCTTTTAAATAAATAAATATTACTTAGTAACTGCATTGCTCTTTGATGCCCTGAAGAATCCTGGTTTCTAGCTTTCTTCCTGTACCTTTACCCCTGGCAATGTAGCCTCACTTTCTCATCAGCAAAGATGACTAAATATCAGCAGATTGACAGGGAGGACCATCTGCAATCTGGGAAAGCCAGATAAGAGCATGGGGAGGTGACAAGGCTTTCCCCACGTGGCAGGATGCAATTAGACCCAGCAGGGAAAGAGCAGCAAGTCTTAATTATGCAAATGTGGTTTACTTGTGCTGAATTTTAAGTTCTGGGTAAACTCTACACTTTGTCCTATTTTCCAAAATATTCCCCAAGCACCTTTCTTTACTGTCTCATCTTAGGTGTTAAGAACAGCAACTATTTTAATATCAGCTTATGAAAATCTAATTGGAAGGACATCAAACACCCAAGGTGAGGGCACTGAAAACGCAGGTGGGAAGAGACACGTGTGGTGGGCTCTGCGGGAGGCACCAGGGGCTCCAGTACATAGCTGCCCCCAAATCACTCCGTGGTGAACTGGGTCACAGCAAACCTCATCTCCCTCAGGCCTGCCCTGGCTTTTCCTTCCCCAATGACCTCTATCCTGGGAAACCCTCACCCCCACCCTGCCCAGATGCACTGGCTGCAAGCTCTTATCTCCCCAAGGTCAGCCCCCTGAGATGTCTAAGGACCCAAGTAGCCTCTCACTCTGCTTTGGTCATTCCTCTGCTGCCCCCTGCAGGTCAACAAGAAGACTTAGGTTTTATGTCTGGAACAGGAAGCCCCTAGCTTCCCTAGCAAACCTTTAAAAATAAGTTCCTAGGCTCCACAACTGATTCGAGGTGAATTCAAGGGGGGCATTTCTGTTGCTAACTTGGCCCACTTGGAAACCTATTTCAAGGCCACCTCCCTGCTGTGCAGACACTGACTTATCCCCATGACTGTGTTTAGGATCCACAGGAGGGGGTCTTACATAGGATGGTTCTCTCTCAGGGGGTGTCAGGAAATGTGCAAAGACAGCTTTTGATTTCCAATGAATGAGGAAGGGGCAAGATGACTTGAGCTGCGTGGGGGTCCTCTTATCTTGCAAGGACAAACGAAGTCCCACCCACCCCAAAATGCCCACTGCACTCTGGTGAGAAACACTGGGAATGTCAAGAAGAAATGACATGGAAGGGAAACTGGTGACAGATGCTCCTAATCTATGGTTACTGGTGTGATCAGGCTCCTCCTCTAAATGACCCGACTTATAACTGCAAATACATCTACTGTCTTGGCTTCTCTGTAAGTATCGCCTGCTCCTCGTGACAACCTACCACACAAGTCCTTGCTGACGCACTCTCCAGGGTCGCTCCTGTGGCGCCTCAACCACTTTCAAGAACCAGGTTCCAGGACAAGGTGTCTCCAAACTCCAAGCAGTTACTTATTTGGGGACTTATTCATTAAAATAATGAGTGTGGTAGAAATACATGGCAGCCAACTCCTCCCTTTCTGGCTCATCAGGAAGCTGAGGTCTAGAGCCTTCTGGGGGAATGACTGCAGCATACAAACTCGCGGGTCTCAGTGAACACGGAGTCCAGGAGACTCCGCTGAAGGGAGCAGGCCCTGGTGACTCCTGGAAGAGATCGGGGCTCACCACACAGCACGTGAGCTCAGCATGGGGAAAGACCCCCACCCCACGGCTGGTGAGGCACCGGCACTGAAGCCCCAAGCCCACTGACCAGGAAGCAGACGTTGGTATTTCAGGACTGACTCGGAGCTGCACTGATGAACATTTGCTTAGCCTCACTGAGCCCCATTTTCGGGCGGGAATGTCTCCATCTTCGGGATGTTGTGAAATCACAGCCCCTGCCACACATGGACGATTAATGATGGCTGCTATAGTGCTGGTGCTCAAGGGTGCCCTGCCTCGGGGCCTGCTTGTCTTGTTGACACTGCCACGTCTGCTCCTGGGCGCCAGGTCACAGGAGGGGCCACCGCAGGGAAATCTCTATGTTTCCCCGGGACTCAGAGAGTGGTTTCTTACTGTGTGCAGACACTGTTCTAAAGACAACATTTACATCATTACCATACTGTGAGGTAGCTCTACAGTTACCCCATTTGACAAATGGGAAACTGAGGCTCAGAGCTGCTAAACAGCCTTATGTTTCCCGAGCCAGAAAACAGCAGTGCTAGGATGTGAAACCAGGCCATCTAGTCCTGAGTCTGTGCATCCAGCCATCACCTTATATTTTTCCTCTTGAAGCAAAGAAGAGAGAGGAAGCTTTCTGTGGACTCTGGGCACTAGCAGGGATGATGTCCTTAGATCACAGGTATTAAAATTTCTTTTTTTGCCCTGACCTTTCCTTAGAGAAAAATCCCTTTACCTTAGATGGTAAAAAACCTAGACACTGAAATATTCTCTCTCCCATCCGTCTTTTAAAAAGCTAGGCACCAAAACACAAGGGTGCCAACTGGTGGGAAAGAATTAAGGAAATCTGAAAGCAGGAAGGTTGCAGAGCCCACCTACCTTGATTTAAAGAATCTAGACTGGAGGACCTCCCACTGCCTCCCCTGGACACACAGGGCTGGCGGGAGGGCCATGCAACTTTCTCTGTATTTGCATTTCCAATCATAAAAGAAACATAAGCACATGGCAGGAAATCTGGGATCAGATTAAGGGAGAAAGCACCTTTAAGCCCCCCAGTCTGGTCCCTCTCTGCTGTCACTAGAGAGCCTGCCCTTTATGTACTTCGGTCTGGGCTTTCCTCATTGTTTCAGACCCGTCATTGCAATGACAATGGCTTTGCGCCCAGCATGGCCGTCCACTTTAAAATAAAAGGACAGACCTTTCCTGTGTGTTAAACATGACACAGCCCCAGGAGCGCATCTCCCGGGTGACCCACCAGATGGTGGGTCTGGTGGGCAATCCACGGTCTGCCATGGATTTCTGCTTAAAGATGAGTGTCTGCACCTTCACAGGGTCCGTGAGACATCTCTGAGATGGTGAGCAGCACTCCAAGCCAAGAAAGAAGATGTGCCTGAGGCTTCATTGTGAGGAACACAGCCCACCGTGACCGCTAAGCCCACTACATGTGGCAGGACAACACAGGGGCGTCAGAACCCTCCTCTGTGGACCGTGGGAAGCCTGAGAATCCCTGATCCAGCACGTTTATCCACGTGTAAGGTGTCCAGTCTAATGAAATCTTCCTCTCCACCAGTGGACTGTTAGAGAGAGCTAATAATTCACAGTAAAACTGCGTCCTCATCAAGCAAGTGGGAAGGCCAGATTTCAGACCAGGTTCTTTTTGCTGTCAACAGATACTATAATGAGTAATCGACTTACAACCACACTTCTCTTGTGACATGTTACGTATAAACACTCAGAGGCAGGGTGCCTTGCTATAACGTCCACCCGATGTCAGAGGTTGCAAACACTGAGCCAATCTGGCCCATTGTGTTGCAGACTGTTCCATTCTTTCAGGTGCTGGCTGACATACGGCTTCACATTAAGTGAATTTAGAAATTAGGAGACTATGGGCAACTTCCTTGTTGATATGCTGATAGGGACTCCCAGACTCCACCGCCTCTCTTTCTGCTTGTAAACAAAACACTTTCCCTTGTTTTTCTAGTCCAAATTCTCCTCCACAGTGAGACAGTGCACGGCAGTGCAGAGTGGGAGAAAACGATGTCTACCTTTAACTCATGCATTTCCTGTAAGAATGTGCAAGTAAGGCTAGGGATGCCTGGGTGGCTCAGTCAGTTGGGTGTACGACTCTTGATTTCAGCTCAGGTCATGATCTCACGATTCATGAGTTCAAGCCCTGCACTGGGCTCTGTGCTGACCATGAGGAGCCTGCCCCTGCCCTGCTTGCATTCTCTCTCTCAAAATAAAAAAATAAACAAAACAAATGTTTTTTAATGTTTTATTTATTTCTGAGAGAGAGAGGCAGCATGAGCAGGGGAGGGTCAGAGAGAGAGGGAGACACAGAATCTGAAACAGGCTCCAGGCTCTGAGCTGTCAGCACAGGGCTCGAACCCACAAACCATAAGATCATGACCTGAGGGGAAGTCGGACACTTAACCGACTGAGCCACCCAGGCACCCCCCCCCCAAAAAAAATTTTTTTTTAAGATTAAAAAAAAGAACACCTGAGTAAGGCTAGGGACATTTTTCCAGACTGTTCTCTTTCTGGAATTTCCAGAAGGAAGGGTACACTGCATCCCTGTAGTGGCCTGGGACATCTGTTTTCATGGGTCCTCTTCCCACCGCCTTTGTGGCCAGCTCACAAACTCCAACGCACAAAGGTGTGAAGATAAATGATCTCCCAGCTCCACTCCAAGGCTGGGAAGGAAATTACTGCACCCGTGTCCCCTCCCCCACCCCACAGCCAGGACCCTGAGACCACTATGAAAATTCAGATTCTCAGTAGTTTTGGAGTTAAGAGGTGATCATCCTTCCCAGGACCCTTTCCAATATATTTTTTTAAAATGTAGATTTATTTATTGTAAGAGAGAGTGGGGAAGGGGCAGAGAGAGGGAGAGAATCCCAAGCAGGCTCCAAGCTGCCAGCACAGAGCCCAATGCGGGGCTCAATCCCATGAACCGAGTGAGCCAAAACCAGGAGTCGGTTGCTTAATCGACTGAGCCACCAGATGCCCCCTCACTTTCCAGTTTATATGCAGGACATCTGTGGGATGCCCCAATCCCTTGCCACTGAACATTTAAATCAACTGAATTTTTTTTTAATTTCTAGAAAGTTTGTCTTTGAAAAATTACTACATGATTACAGTTGGCCCTTTAATAACACGGGGATTAGGAGTGCTGAACCCCCACACAGTTGAAAATCCAGATATACCTTTGTTTGACCACCCCCCAAACTTAACTACTAATGGTCTATTGTTGACCAGAAGTCTTACCGATAACATAAACAGGTGATTGACACATATTTTGTACCCCCACACAGTTGAAAATCCAGATATACCTTTGTTTGACCACCCCCCAAACTTAACTACTAATGGTCTATTGTTGACCAGAAGTCTTACCGATAACATAAACAGGTGATTGACACATATTTTGTAGGTTTATATGGACCATGGACTATATTCTTATAATAAGGTAAGTTAAAGAAAAGGAAATGTAAGTAAGAAAATCGTAAGAGAAAATAGATTTATAGCACTGTACTATCTATTGAAAAAATTTGCATAGAGTAAGACTTCTACCGTTCAAATCTGTATTATTCAAGGTCACCTGCCATTATAAGGAATTTGGAAAAAATACAGTAATGTTTACAGAAGGAAATGTTCATTACCAAAACACCACTGTTAATATTTTCTATGTATTTTTTAAAATACAAGGAGGGATTATAAAGTCCATATGTATAATTTATCTTCTGCTTTGAAGCTCTGGAACATCCTAAGCACTGAACTTTTGTTAATAAAACCTCTTCGAAAATATTTTAGTGGTCATTCTACCATGTAGGTGTATAACAATTTACTAGACATTACTGTTGGTCATCTGATGTTTCCGATTTTTATTATTATATATAACACTGCAATGAAATCTGTGTGCATAAAACACTTTTTCCTGCATGTCTTTCATTTCTTTGGGATAGAGTCCTAGACATGGAGTTCCTATCTTAAAGGACTAATTTTGAGGACTCCTGATATGCATTGCTATAATCTGGGCTGGAAAGACACGCCTGCACGTACATACTTTTGTCTTGTGTCCTTAAACCTTAGAGCAACAGTGTTTCCTGGACCAGAGCATATCATGTGATGTCTGGGAGTTCAAAACATTAAGAAGGAAAGAAACATTCAGCTTCCCCATTTCCTGTCTACTTTGTGGGGACGGTTATTACAGAGAGGGTGGGAAGAGGAAAACCAGGCACAGCAACTACAAAGAGGTCAAATGATTTCCAAGTCCAAACACAGAAGAGCTAAGTGATAGGTAGCTGATGCACTGACACTAACTGCATGCAAACCACAGGACGCAGACAGACACCTTTTGAATAAGCTGTTTGTCCAAAGCCTCATTTTGTTCATTTCCTTCTTTACAAAGAGAAAGGCAGACCTTTTCATGTAAAGCAGAGAATTTCAGACTGATAAACAGAATTTCTCACCTTTCGGAGCCTTGCAAGCAGACCTGCTACATGCTCATGCTGTTCTGATTTAGCCAGCTCTTCTGCTGTCTTCCCATCCTATTGGAGAAAAAGGATTAGTTTCTTTCCTTCACACAAGAGCTGTTTATTTCACACACTAGTTCTGCCTTTGGAGGCAGAAAAAACGCATCAGAAACAAAGGTAGAAAAACAGTGTGTCTTGGGTCCCTTCTTTCTGTAGAATCCTTATTTTACTGGGCTGTCCAGGAAAGGAAGATGAGAACTAGGAAACAATTGTGCACTGGTGCCTTGAAGTCCATCGGTGAGCTGTCTCAGACCCACAGGCTTTCTCATACTTGGCACCTCGTTGGCGAGCAGATTACCCCAAACCCTGAATCCCTTTCCATAAAGCAGACAATGAAGGCTTCCATAGATGCCAAATTCTAGTCAGTGCTAGCTAATGTCTTAAATTGCTTCCAAGGACAAACCTCAACACTCATAGGATGCTAGTTACTGGTAATTACTGTGCATTTCAAAGAAAAGGCTTAGTTTTACAGACCATTTTGACCTAAAGATTTTCAGTGAACATAAAAGGAAGATATCAGATTTTGCAGCACCTTTTAATTACAGAATTTCCATAGGGCTACAGTTTTATAGTGAGCAAATTCACTTCCACTTCCATGCCATGAATAAGCATGACACCAGCTAACATGTACTGAGCACCTCCAGATGTCATGCACCTGGTCTAGTTCTCGATGCTTTGCCTACATTGACTCTCGAGGTCACTCAGGGGAGGCAGGACCTAACTGAGGCTGTTCACGTGCCCCCGAGGAGGAAATGGAGGCTTAGGGACTGTTCTGCTGCAGGTTTAAAGTCATTACAAATTTGAAAAGTAGAAAAGATGAGAAGCAATTTCCAAGCAAATAAAAGCAGTCTTTTCAACAAGACTTAGAAGCATTCTGGCCCCTCTCTCCATGTTTATCAGTATCCCCCCTGGCAGCTCAGGGATGCCCAAGTCTGATTAACAGCACATCTTCCAATTTCTCAGCTCAAGTCATAATCCGAGCCAAGAACTGGGGTTTCATGAGACCAGCGTTTCTCAATCTCAGCACTGTTGACATTTGGGACCAGATAAATCTCTACCATGTGGGCAGGGCTGTCCTGTGCATGCAGGATGTTTAGCGCCTCTCTCTGGTCTCTGTACTGCCTTCTCCAACTTGTGACAACCCAAAGTGTCTTTAGACATTGTCAAATGTTCCCTGGATGGCGCGAGATGGCCCCAGTTGAGAACCAAGGTCTTAGGCTGAAGCCGGAAGCTCATATGGGAGCTCTGGGGAGGCAGGCTTTACAGTCTCCCTGCCCGTCACTCATGCTCCCTTAAAGTCCCCAGCTGTCTTCAATGGGCAGCTGAGGGCTTCTAGTCTGCTTTGGGGTCAATTAGGGATCTTGTTGGACATCGCAGCCCAACCAGGGATTCATGCCACACCGCCCAGATCTTTACTGACATGATAAGAAAGGCCTCAGGTTGCTGGTTCCCAAACCTGACGACACACTGGAATCACCAGGTTCTTTAACAGCTCCCGCTGCCTGCACGTACCCACTTCCTCTAGACATTCTGCTTCTCTAGGTCTGGAGGCCACACACACATTGCGGTTGTAAGCGTTCGCAGGTGATTCCATCATGCAGCAAAGTTTCGGAGCCACTGCCCTCATTGGAAAAAATCTGAGCCTTGACTAAAATTGTGTGTCTTCTGGCCACCGGACTTCCCTCAGAGACCCCAGGTCTACACATGACACAGGTAGAAGACCTTCACTGGCAAAAGTTAGTGTCCATGATGGAGCCTTTCAAATGACAGGAAAACCCCTGTCAACCATATGTCCTACATTTATACAGCACTTTATAGTTTGTAAAATGCTTTGCCCTAAGAGACACTATTCAGGCTGTCAGTGTAATGTAAAGTTTGAACTCTGGAGTCAGAATGACCAGGCTGAAGTCCTGAATGTGCCCCTTACCAGCTGTGTGGTCAGTCACTCAGCCTCCTGGAAACGTCTTCATCTATATGGTGAAACAGACACCCTCACCACATAGGTACTCAAGCAGATTAGAGAAAACCAAATAGAAAGGAGTACCAGTTGTGGAAAAAAGCAGCAGCAATAATTATTAATTAAAGAGTTGAGAATTCCCCCAAATTCCCCACCTTTCTCTAGGAGAATGGGGTAGGAGATAGATGTTTGCATTCTGGCCTTGCTCTACTGTGTGCCCCTAAGCCAGGTGCTGACTCCCACAAGCGATCCTAACACTCAGACACCTCTTGGTTACAAACAGCAGTTTGGGAGGGGCTCATTGAAAAGGGGACGTTTTAGGGGCGCCTGGGTGGCTTAGCCGGTTAAGCGTCCGACTTTCGCTTAGGTCATATCTCACGGCTCGTGGGTTCGAGCCCCGTGTCGGGCTCTGTGCTGACTGCTAGCTCAGAGCCTGGAGCCTGTTTCGGAGTCTGTGTCTCCCTCTCTCTCTGACCCTCCCCTGCCCACGCTGTCTCTCTCTCTTAGAAATAAAAATATTAAAAAAAAAAAAAAGAAAGAAAAAAAGAAAAGGGGATGTTTTAAGTTGAAACCAGAAGGAGATGAGAGAGTAAGCCATTTGGATACCTGAAGAAAGTCCTGAGAAGAGTAGCAAGTGCAAAGGCCCTGAGGCAGCAGGATGACTGTCATGCATGAAGAACGTCAAAGAAGCTCCTATAGCTCATGT
>NW_027551560.1:4998176-5015897 GCF_008692635.1 Crocuta crocuta | reverse complement strand
AGCGAGAGACAGAGCGAGAGATGGGTGTCCTGGAGGCAATGTAAGGGGCTGATATTTCAGAGAACCCCCATCATAAGGACTTCTAAGTTGATGGAGGGTGTGAGCAGAGAAGGGACATGTTCTGATTTATATTTGAATGGAGTCACACAAGCTACTGCCTGAGAAACAGTCTGGACACACATGAGGGTACAAGCAAGGAGACAAGTTAGGAGACCAGGACAAATTGCACATGATCATGGCCAAGGGTTCACAGCCTCATGGGGGATCAGCAGCCAATTCCAACAGAGCAAGAAAGGGGAACAAATCATACCTGCCAGAGGGGGCTGGGAAAGAGGAGGCTGTGTGGGGCTCCAGCTGAATATCAAAAGATGACAAGGAGTTTGTGTCCCAGAATCCTCTTGCCAATAATATCATCTGCTGCTATGTGCCTGGGGGCCTACTATTAGACATTAAAAGTCTCTGACTCTGGAGGCCCCTGGGTGGCTCAGTTGGTTAAGTGTCCGACTTTAGTTCAGTCATAATCGCACTGTTCCCAAGTTCAAGCCCCGTGTCAGCCTCTGTACTGACAGCTCAGAGCCTCGAGCCTGTTTCAGATTCTGTGTCTCCCTCTCGCTCTCTGCCCCTCTCTCACTCACCCTCTCTCTCTCAAATACAATAAAATAAATATTTTAAAAAATCTCTTACTCTGAAGGAAGGAACACATCATGTTATCTTATAGCAGGGGTGTATATGCACAGTCACTGTGTGCAGGGGAGGGAGGGGGTGGAAACAGACAAGATTCCAGAGGGAAAGAAGAGCATGTGCCAATTCACTGAGGTGGGTGCAAGCGAGGGGCTTCCCAGCCCCTGCAAAGAGCTCTGTTCTGCCAGGTACAGCTGAGGGGGGACAGGGATGAAGGGTGAGGCTGGGCAGTGGAGGTCAGAGTTCACTGGCTTTTCCAGAACCATAGATGTGGTGATGGAGTGGAACTGTCAGGAGCACCAAGGCTATAGTCAAGACCCAGATCTGAGGATGGCCTAGTCCCGGGGGAAACACAAAGGTCCTTGACCAGAGAGAGGCCGGAGAACAGAGTGCTAGGAGACCAAGAGGAGACCAGGACGTGGTCTCCAGGAGGATGTGGGGGAGGAGGGGCAAGTAGCGCGTCTACTTCCCGGGACCTAGCAACCTGCCGCATGCAGAAGCCCTCTGCAAACGTCAGACACTAACAGAGCCATCAGCGCTGGAGGGAGAGGACAAGCGCGGGGCCCAGGACCCTGTGATGGTGGTGCCCACCAGAAGGGGGCGCTCTGGAACGAGTGGGGCTGGAACCGTGGAGGTGGGCCTGAGTCCAGGAGCAGCTGCAGATCTGGGTGGTGAGAGGGTGGGAGGTCACCAGGATGGACATGCGGCTGGAGGAGGCGAGCAGACGCAGGAGCCGAAGAGTTTTCTTACCCAAGGCAGAAGGAGAGTCAGGAGGTGCAAGTCCTGGGGAGACAGCTAGTGCAATAGGATTTACAAGAGCTGCTGGCACAAAGCCAGGGACACAGTTGCCCCAAAACTCAGGGAGGGGTTACACTGCGCAGAGAGAGACTCAGCGACTGAGACAGGCCCCGAGGGCAACCTTCAAATTTCTATTTCTTGACCTGAGTGGGTTATAAAGATGCTGATCTAATAATAATTATGTAACTTTACTTTTGTTCATATGCTTTCCAAAAAAAAAAAAATCTGTGTTTGATCTTATAATAAAAAAGTTTTGAAGGAGAGAGAGACCAGGAGGTGACTGGGGACCGGACCTAGAGAACAGGAGTCCAGGACGGGCTGTCTTGGGGGGACCGCGCGGGAGCCCAGGAAAAAGAGGGCAGGACACACAGAGGCTTTTCCAAGTAGGTGGGGCTGAGACCGGAATGGGAGGGAAGGGGACCGCTAGGGGGCGCTGCAGGGTCGAGAGCTGGGGTTAAGGATGCGAAGCTCCCGGGCTAAGGCAGTGGGGACAGAAGCAGAGGAAAGGGGGGGCATGTACTGTTTTCTGCCAGTAGGAAGGCGGCTCTTCCCCAGCGCTGACTACTCAGTGCTTGAAATGAGGCCCGGAAGAATGTGAAGGATCTCAATAGTTTTAAAATACTGATTGCACATAGAAATAACATTTTGCATGTTTTGTGCTGAACAAAATATATTCCTGAAATTAATTTCTTCAGTTGCTTTTCCTTTTTGGATAAGGCTTCTCGCACACTAAGGAAAGCACCCGCCGCACGAGTTAGGGCTCTGCTGGAGATGTCAGCAGGGAGCACTGTGTCTCCATGATCATCCGCTCCCCTGCTGGACGCCTGAGACAGCTCGGAGCGTGAGACCTTACTCTCCACCGCACTGCCCGGGAGGCAGGGCACAATCCAGCTCCCGCCATGCTGTGCTCCAGCCCACAGTCCTTCTACCTCCTGGAAGGCCTTGTGGCTTCCCACAGAGTGCTCCCTGTACTCTCCCTGAGGAGCGCTCCCAACCCCTGGAAACTCCCTCAGGGCCCTGGTGCATACCCCTTTGGAGACCCCGCGACTACATTTACTGCTGTGGTTCTTGGATCTGTCTGGCTCTCTGCCCCGTGAGACTGCAAATTTCCTGAGGGAGTGGAACTCACCCGCCCACGCCCCACTGTGTTCCTGGGTGTTAGCAGTGTTTGGTGCACAGTACCTATCTAGTATTTGGGGAATGAAGAAAGGAGGAAGGCCTATAAGTGGACTTCGGGGTAGCAGAGAGGCACAGTGGTAAGCAGAGGATGAGTGGGAAGATACACCTGAGGGCTCACCAGAGGGGGAGGCCACTGGCGGGAGGCAAGGAAATAGCTGCTGTGGGTAAGGGCAAAGGGAGAGGACCCGGCCCTCACAGAGGTCATGGGACAGTACCAAGAACCCAGCAGAGGCCTAGGGCCATACGTGTTAGCATCCCCAATCTGACTGTGAGATTTGGCAGAATGGGCAGATGGTATCCTAAGAGCCATCCCTGACAGTTGGTTTTTTTATGAGGCAATATTTGTGACCAAAAAACCCCAAAACCTCCCCAAAAAACTTCTCATAAAAATGCATATAAATACTCTATTGTGAAGTAACTGAACTGAGTGCCAAAACATTGCTGGGCAGGGTTTGATAATGGCACATGAGGCCTAGAAGTCCATGCATGGCCACACGGGGTTTCGTGATGGGCAGGGAGGTACCCTAAGAAAGGGACAATCCTATCTAGAGCACTGGCCTTCACTAGACCTGCAGAAAAGCCCAGCTCAACACTACAGAGAATGGGGCCATTACTTGTGGGGACAGAATGACATCATAGGAACATCAGTACAGTCAGGGAGGCAATGTCCTCGACCAGCGGTCAGCAAACATTTTCTACAAAGGGCCAGAGAGTAGATAATTTTGGGCTTTATAGGCCATAGGGTCTGTCGTAACTGCTCAACTGTGCCCTTATAACATGAAAGTGGCCATGAATACATAAATAATGTATTCATTCATGGCTGGATCTCAATAAAACTTTATTTATAGAAACAGGAAGTGGGCTGTAAACTATGAGCATGGCTGGGTCCCCATAAAACTTTACTTATAGAAACCAGACAGTGGGCTGGATTTGGCCTGCGGCCCATAGTTTGCCAACCCCTACATGACTCTCCAAGAAATGAGGCCTTCCTTGTGGCCAAAGGGCCCTGATTTTCCCAAAGTTGGCTGCCATATTTTAAAACCTCAATGGACTTCCTTAGATAAGCACTTTATGTCAGCAAAGCATTAGTGAGTTTTAGCAGACTCACCCTACCATTAGGCCAGAAACAAGTCAAATGATAATATTTCACTGTAGCAGGAAAATGACCACCTTATCTCATTAGTGCATGTATTCTTCCTCTTTGGCATTTCATGAAATGTAAATCAAAGGCCTCCTCATGTAGGGCAATGCCAGGTATGGAACGAGGGGTGGGGAGGTGCGGGAAACAAAATAAGAAAGCCAGACTTCTTAAACAAGCTCTTGTAAGCAGTTCCCCACCCCGAGACCCCTTTCTCCTTCCTCCCCCAAAGCCCAGGGCACCTCCTGAGCCATGTAGGGGAGGGGGAGCACTTAGAGAAGGAAAACACACATAACTAACAGAACAAGCCAAGGCGCTGCTTTCTAACATGGGAAACAGCAGGCGTTCCTGGCAGTGCGGGCCATGGGGATGCGGCGTAACCAGCTATCACCCTGGCTCTGTGTGGGCAACTGTTTACGGAACTGCGGTGCAGGAGCAAAGCCCAATAGCAGCTTGTCTGCTTGAGACACAGTTGCCAAGCGACACCTTTCCCCTGATGCCCCTGAGGCCTGAAATGTTCTCTACTGCTTTCTATGGCTTTCTCCTGCCAGAAGGTGACTCACCGAGGTCAGCGCCTCCACGTTGGCGCCCGCCAGACAGAGGTAGCGGACCACGTCCAGAATCCCGTTGTTGGCTGCAAGGTGCAGAGGCGTTCGTCCATACTGGAAGACACAAAAAAAGCCCAGAGAGTCCTTCTCACGATTGCTGCTGAGGATGGCATGGATGGGAGTCTAGCCCATGGGCTGGCACAGTGTACGGGATCTGGGGTCTCTCTGAAGAAACAGGATGTGTGGACTCCCTTCTCCAGAAACCCACCCTCTCCTGGGGGGCAGGGGGCAAGCCAAGCGGAACGTGCTTGAGTATTTTCCAGTTAAAAGAGTCACTTCGAAGGAAAACTCCAAAGGATGAAAGAGTAGGAGGCTTATCATAAGATAACTAAATCAAGCCTCCCACTGTTTTGGCAGAAGGGAGGCATGAGTCAGGGCTCATATAAAAGGTCCCAAGGTTCCAGAAAGATCTGCACCGCAGCTCAAAGAGAGGCACCACAAGGGACAAAGGGATTGAACGACAGCCACTGAAGTTGTTCTAATGAGGTGACATTGCAAGGCCGTGCCCACCATGCTCTCTACTGCTTATGTCTGTGGTTCCCAAACTGTGCCAAGACACTTCAGGGTGCTGCGTGAACCCACGGGGTACTGAGGAATATTTTACATTTCTGATGGAACCAGCAGGTTCAGACACGAAGTGAACTACTAGTTCCAGGCAGCTCAGGGTCTCGGCATTAGATTGCACCACCTTCCTTTCAATGACATTGGTCTGCACAGAGGGGGGTTTGGTGGTTAGGATGACAAGAAACAAGTATCCTGAGAACATGGGTGCAGAACAGGAAGTAAGGGTAGCAGTATCCAAGCTGCATTCAAGGTGTGAGATCTGAGGGTCAGGGTCTGTGAGATGCCCAATAAGCACACACATTCCATCAGCATGCAATTGTGCAACTTCCATCTTCTTATGGAAGAATGAAATGAAAACATTCATTTCCTTTCCACTTGTGTGTATAATTTTTTCCCAACAGCTACTGAGTCATTAGGGCATAAATTCTTACGAGGTTGTCTGGGCTGAACTACTTAATAAACAGAACTGTTAGGTCTTTCTTCTGCCCTGGGGGAACCACAGAAAACATTTCTGAGACACCAAGGACACTGGAAGCTGAGGAAGTTCGGGTTTGCAAATGTAAGTTTTTGTTATGAAGTGAACACACGCTGATGCAGAATGTGCAAAGGGCATGGCAGGATGCGTAGGATCCGTGGTGGAAAGCAGAAGTGCTCCTTCCCTTCTGTCCCCTTCCCCAGGCTCCCCTCCTCAGAGCACTTCCAGCTAGACCCTTGGGTGGCTGGCCTTCCAGGCTTTTAGCTAAGAATCCACAAAAGGAAACCAAAACTGTGAAGAGCCAAGACATAGTCCACTTTCTAGTCTGTCACTTGCTATGTTCCCCTAGCTATACATGGCAGACACCTTCCCGGGCCTGTAACTATGTCAGTCACATCCTTTTGGATACCCGAATGACAGCATGTGGGTGTGCCACAATTCGCTCAGCCAGCACACTGAGAATGGACACTGAGGGCGGTTCTGTTCCTAAAACCACACTGAGATACCACCTCACGCCAGTCACAGTGGCTAAAATGAACCCATCAGGAGACTCTAGATGCTGGCGAGGATGTGGAGAAACGGGCACCCTCCTACACTGGTGGTGGGAATGTAAACTGGTGCAGCCCCTCTGGAAAACAGTGTGGTGGCTCCTCAAAAAATTAACAATAGAACTCCCCTGGGGCGCCTGGGTGGCACAGTCAATTGAGCATCCGACTTCAGCTCAGGTCATGATCTCACAGTTCATGAGTTCGAGCCCCGCGTCGGGCTCTGTGCTGACAGCTCAGAGCCTGGAGCCTGCTTTGGATTTTGTGTCTCCCTCTCTCTCTGCCCTTCATCCGCTCTCTCTCTGTCTCTCAAAAATAAATAAATGTTAAAAAATTAAAAAAAAAATAGAACTCCCCTATGACCCAGCAATAGGAATTCACCCAAGGGATACAAGAGTGCTGATGCATAGGGGCACATGCACCCCAATGTTCATAGCAGCACTTTCAATAATAGCCAAATCACGGAAAGAGCCTAAATGTCTATCAACTGATGAATGGATCAGGAAGATGTGGTTTATCTATACAATGGAATACTACTCGGCAATGAGAAAGAATGAAATCTGGCCATTTGTAGCAATGCAGATGGAACTTGAGGGTGTTATGCTGAGTGAAATAAGTCAGTCAGCGAGGGACAGATACCATATGTTTTCACTCATATGTGGATCTTGAGAACTTAACAGAAAACCATGGAGGAGGGGAGGGAGGAAAAAGTTACAGAGAGGGAGGGAGGCAAACCATAAGAGATTCTCAAATAATGAGAACAAAGTGAGGGTTTTTGGAGGGTGGGGGAGAGGGGAAGGTGGGTGATGGACATTGAGGAAGGCACTTGTTGGGATGAGTATGGGTGTTGTATGGAAACCAATTTGACAATAAATTATATTTAAAAAGAGAGAGAGAACAAAAAAAGGTGGGGCTCCATTCTTGGCCCTTATAAATAATGCTGCAATGTGTGTAAGCCTGTGTTTTGTTCTCTGTCATCTACAGTGATTTAGGGAGCAGATATTAAATACCATAGAGATAAAGCGAGAAGGAAAAGAAGTTGTGAAGAAGTGATGAAGTGTTTGGATTTATGTGTAAAGAAGAGTGGCTTGACAATGGGAGGTATCGTTTTATGGAAAGGAAAAAGGATAACAAAGAAAAAGGACTAGGAAGTGGACATGTTGAAGGCCCCAACCTCTGACAGAACCAAACCCAAACTCCTGAGCCTTACGTCAAGGTCTTGCACCATCTGGACCCAATGTCCCCTTCCACCTGCATTTTCTCTCTCTGCCCCCTTGCCTGCCTCCCTAAATACCTACACCCCTTGTCAGCTACAGGTGGAGCCAGACAGTCCCCAAACATACGGGAACACTTCCTCTGATCTGAAACACACTTTCTTCTTCATCCAAAAGCTCTCCCTGGTTTCTTTCCTGTGCAGATGTCCACATTTCCATAGCACCTGGTACCTCTTTCACAGCAGTGACTGCAAGAGGGGACACTGCTATACCAAAAAGCAGCCTGGGGGCAGGAACCATTCACTCTGCTATCCACAACCCCTCGTACTGCCCTGGCATAGTATTGTCAGAGAAAGGCATTAATGCACGCTTAAAGGGCATGGAATTGTCACTCATATGCCTGGATATGTGCATGTTGTCTGTGTATATGACCACATGTGCATGTGTGTGTGCATGTGTGCCCATTTGTGTGTGTGCATGACTATGTGCATGTCTGTGTGCTTGTGTGCATGTACATGCATCTGTGTGTTTGCGTGTGTGCACATCTGTTTATGTGCATGTGTCTGTGTTTGTGTGGGTGAATATGTCTATGTGCTTGTGTGCATGCGTGCACATGTGTGTCTGTGTGTGCATCTTATTGTGTGTGTGCACAGATGTGTACATGAGTACAACATGCTTTCTCTGTCTTTACTAGAAGGAGCCATCCCAGTGGAAGAAAGAGTTAAGGTCCGTGCACTCTGTGCCATCCAGTGCTGCTCCTCCCCATGCTCCCCAACACGGCCCATTTAAACAGCTACTCTCCTGATTTTCCCAGGAGACTTGGATGAAGACTGAGAAGTATCTGTTTCCCTGCGATGAGTGTCAAAGATAGAGACAAATTCCTGTCACATACTGAGGAGAGGGGTAGGACCTGAATGGCCACTTTTCTCTCTGGGGGAACTGAATCCAGGTAAGGAAAAGGCAGGATGTACCATGAGAAAGAAGTGACAGTCTGCCTGTGGGACAGGGGCTGTCACATTCCAGGTCCACTCTGACAGCCGCTTACTAGGGTGAGTCTAGGCAAAGCCAGATGTGCTTTGTGAGGAAATAATGCTTTCCTCTTAGAAAACAAAAAACTTAGAAAAGGGAGAAAAAAACGAAGATATCACCAAACCCCTGAAGACAGCATGAAGCCGGCAGAGTGACAGTGTGCTGAGTCCCTGAGCACTGATGGTGGCCAGGGACCTAGTGTGCAGCTCCATGCGGAGCTGGTATCAGCACGCTGCATGCCAAGCAGGTTCCAAGTAACCATCTGCACGAGGCTGCTGGTTCTAGGAGGGTGACACTGCGGAGCTTCAGCTGAGCTCAATTCAGTGACAAAATCACCTAAGGAATGCCCTCTCTGTGCTGCTGTGTTGCCGTACATGGTAAAAGCAAATTTGTGTGGGTGTGTATAACCTACCATCTTCCTCATCAACAATGCAGAGGCCTTCCCAGTAAATAAGTCAGTTGCTTTTAAACATGAAAGTCTAGGATTGTCTTGCTGGGTATTTTAAAAAGCAGATTGAGCAAGTGCACTGTTTCTACTTAGGCATGGGGTCAACACCCATTCCCTTCTTTCATTTACTGCAAAGTACCATGAGTCACCCGCTCTGCTCCTCCACCTTCCCAGGCAACAGTTCATCCCCAGATTCTGTGCACACAGTAGGCCAGCTGTGTGTACTATGGCCAAGTCCAAAGATATTCAAATAAGTACCACGATGTTCCCTGAGGCCACTTTTTATTTGTTTAAAGATTCCTGGAAGGAAAGCTAAGGTCTTGCTGCTGCTTAATATTATATTTGGCTTCCCCCTTAAGCCACTTTACCTAACTGACTTGGCAGGATTAGAATGGGATAAACAAAGAAAGTTACCAGCACAGCAGCTAATGGCTAAGACCTTCAATCCTGCGTTTTCAAATTTCCAGAATGTGAAGACTGCCAATTTCAAGTTTCATTAGAATTAATCACATAACAGGCAAGGGGAATAATTTTTTGTAGACATGTAATTTTCCAGCTATTTTAGCTATTAATTCTCTTACCTCAAACAAATCATAGGAAAATTCTGCTGGCATTGTGTCTGCCATTTGTAAACAAACACTTCCCACAATCAAAAATTTAATTAGACTCGGTCTTTGTTTTTAACACAATCATGAAAGAGTAGTGCTTGCCTTTTGTACAATTACATGGCTGAAACCACATGAATATACAACTATTCTGTCTTATTTGATAATGAAAGTCTCTGTGGTATTCAGGTGAAAGTGAAGGTGTTAGCTAACTTCTAGAAGTCAACATATGGGGTTTTTAAAATCACCTAGAAGCATGTGATTGTTTTCATTTCTTTAGCATTCGCCAAATGATAGCATTCCCCTGGTCTTACTAAATTTATTTAGCACAAAAAAGGTGTTCTCAATGTTTGACCATAAAAATTCTCAAAAGGGAAAACCAAGAAGAGAGCTATGGTCCTAGGAATTTCAATGAGGTCTTTTCCTGAAGACTTAGTGTCGCAAAAAGATGCTCTAATTTGACCAATATTCTGGGATTCCTCTAAAGAGGTTACACACACACACATACTCCCCCTTTCTCTCTCTCCCTCTCTTGATGTTCATCAATGACAACCTGGCTAGGTAGGAAGTACTCAATAAAGTAATGATTTTCTGTTATGTCAAGGAGTTATTCAATATCCAATATAAAATATGACTTAATGTAGGGAGCTCTATAAGCCAGAACAGAACAGGTCCCTATGAGTAACACTGGCTTTGAACAATGAAGAGATGCGAAGAGAAACTTGGTGAAAACCCCAAAGCAGTGGATGGACACACCCTGCTGGCCCCCAGAGAGATCCCCTCCAGTGTTACCTTGTTGGAGAGATCCAAATTGCAGCTGGCTTCACAGAGGGCAACCACAATGGGCACGTTGCCATCTTTGCAGGCCACGTGGAGGGGGGTGTTGCCATGCCTGTCTTGGAAGTCGACGGAACACCCCTGGCTGATGAGAGCCTGGATGACCTCCATCTGACACCGTCTCACGGCAAGATGAAGAGCGATGTGTCCATCCTGTAACAAACACGAGGGGCTGTGAGCACCCTCCCTTATGCACGCGGACCTGGCCACATGCCTTTCCAGCTGCCACCGGGCTAAGTTTAATTGGTAATGGCACTGTTACTGCAAAGCCTGAAGGATGATTACAACATATTCTTTACCTCTGGCAAGTGGGGGAGAGGCTTCATGCACCCCACTCTAAACAACCACAGACTAAGCTGACCATCGGCCTAATTTGGGCATGGCCAGAACAGTCAGACAGAAAAAACCCAACACCATTTCTTGTCTCTAAATTTACAGAACTTATGTCATTTTTGGTACTCCAAGGGCCTGTTTTATCAAGCACTTAAAAACCCCTTTTATTTTTTTAGAATATTTATTTGAGATAAATATTCTCTCAAATATTTATTTGAGAGAAATAGGGACAGAGAGAACATGAACACGGGAGAGGCAGAGAGACAGTGACAGAGAAAATCTTTAGCAGGCTCCACACCCAGAGCGGAGCCCAACACAGGTCTCGATCTTCTAACCATGAGATCATGACCTGAGCCGAAATCAAGAGGCAGATGATTAACCAACTGAGCGACCCAGGTGCCTTGAAAACCACTCTTAAAAACATTTGCTCAGCAGTTTTTAGTTACTTCCTAAGCAGAAAGCCTATCATCTGGGGTGCCTGGGTGGCTCAGTCAGTTAAGCGTCTCTTGATTTTGGCATGGGTCACAATCTCAGAGTCATGAGATGGAGCCCAGAGTCAGGCTTCACCTTGAGCATGGAGCCTGCTTAAGATTCTCTCTCCCTCTACCCTTCCCCCACTGCTTGCAATTGTTGTTTCTCAAAAAGAAAAAAAAAAGAAGAAGAAGGAAAAGGAGGAGGATGAGGAGGAGGAGGAGGAGGAAGAGGAGGAGGAGGAGGAAGAAGAGGAAGAGGAGGAGGAGGAAGAGGAGGAGGAGGAGGAAGAAGAAGAAAGCCTATTGTTTTATCTTACCCTAAGAGAAATCATGAGACTGATGTGCTCCAGGGCGGTCATACATATCAGAGGCAAATATAACATGATGAACCCATGCACCCCAAAAAACACCAGACTGGGAATCCCTTCCATTTGTTACAGAACCCCTGGTGAACAGACATGTTGAGTTTCTTGAGCTGGGTAGAGGGTTTGGGGACATGTCTGTAACTTATCTCTTTTAAGGTTTCTCTGCTTCAGTACTAACTGACATCTGGGGCCTGTCCTGTGAGCTGTGAGATGTGTAACAAAAGCACACTGATCTTTATCCACTAGATGCCAGTAGTAACCCTCACTCCTGGCTGTGACAACCAAAAAACTTCTCCAGCCACTAGCAAACATCTCCTGGGGGCAAGCTTGCTCCCAATTGAGAACCACTTCTCTGTACGAAGAAAATAGTCCATAAATGGCAATTCCTAACTTAACTACAACATCCCAAATCTGACTATATGGAGTAACACCACAGTCGCATGTAAGTACAAGCTCACAAACAAAAACAGATTATGCTGAATTTGCTTAATTAATAAAGGAACACCTGGACTAGAATTGCAATTATCAAAAAAATAAGAGTGGTTTTTATCTTTTTACAAAACAGCGGGTGATGAAAGTAAATAAACCACCTATTTACTTGTTTATATCAAAGTAATAAAGAGTTGCCAATTTTAGTCCTAACTGAAGCTTGTCTTAGGCACAGCGATCTTCATTACTGTACCTGCTTCAAAGCTAAAAAGGTGAAACATAAAATACACAGCTGAGTCATCTGGCCATAAAGTGTTAACATGACACAAATGAATATCAATTGTTAAACAGAATCTAAGATTACTAGGTTAATAATTAATATTAATTATTAAACAGAAGAGAAAGGATTATTGTAATTTGCTACATTTGAATTTGTTACTTTAGGTAATTGATGGAGGAGTCTTGTGGTCCCCTCAACCCCCCAGATCACCTGCCAGTGAGTGTGACACATCTACCCACAAAGCACCTTGTCGGAAGCATTAAGGTCGGCTCCATGTTCAGACAGACACTCCACAATGTCATGGTAGCCCCTGGCAGAGGCTGTCAGGAGGGGAGTCTCTCCTTCTCGGTTCTTAATGTTCACATTGCAGCCGGCTTCACAAAGGGCTTTGGCCACAGAGTAATAGCCGTGCCAGGCAGCACAGTGCAGGGGGGTTTCTTCTTCCTGGCCAAAGAGACATGCGGGTAAAGGAGGAGAACACAATAACACACCAGTGCAGACATGGTGAGTTCCAGCCAGCATCAACTGATGAGTCAAGGCAGTGCAGAGAAAAGAGCTCGTGGCCACTGGAGCAAAGTGTTAATCTGAAATAACAGATGCAGGTCTGATGTCTGCCCTTCATTAGTTTTCTTTCCACAACACTTGGGTGTTGGACAAATTCAATTTTCCCTGTGGTTTACTAACAACTGACTTTTAGGAGTCCCCTAAAGAGCTGGTTTGGCTCTTCTAAACCAGAGAGTCACGGTGTGAATGGATTTATAACATCTTTCTTGTCAACGTGCCTTCATTCAGTTCATATAGGACTCCTCACAGGAGGAGAGCACTTACCAGAGGAGGAATTCCTGTAACAAACTTAACACCTCAAGATTTCTGTCATGTATATAACATAGAGATGATTCACATAACTTGTTATTCTGGCAAAGAAAAGCCAAGATAATTCTGCTTTAACAAGTCAAGGTAAGGGCTGGCCACGAGATCTACAGGATTCTAAGGCCTGTATATTCACAATGAACATCATTAGACACAGATGTCTGTCTACAAGAGGTTCTTACAATGTAGTGCTCACAAGATGACTCTGGAATCATACTGTGTGGGTTTAAGCCCCAGCTCTGCCACTTACGATCTGATCTGTGTGAGCTTGGGCAAACTACTAAACCTCTCTCTGCCTGGATGTTCTCTTCTATAAAAGAAGGACTGAAAATAATAGCAACTCACTCATAGGGTTGTACAGAAGAGTGAATGAATGAATGAATGTTAGTGCTTCTGTTTGAGTCCCTGCCCTCTGAAATCTAAGCAGAAAACCTACGTTGGATAAAACTCCAAAAGGACCCGACCATATCAAACGGCTATGGGTACACCCACATAGCAAGCAAAAGGATGTAAGATCAGCTACCATGACCCACCTTGTCCTGGAAATTGGGATTAGAGCCAAAACTGCAGAGTAACTGAACCACATCAGCGTGACCATAGCGAGCCGCCACGTGAAGGGCTGTCTCTCCAGACTGTAAAAGAAACAGCCAAATTCAGAGCACACCTCTGGCTAGAGCTGACTCTAGAAGCTAAATGCACAAGACTGGAGGCCACTCCCATGAACACTTGGCTCCAGTCTTCCCCTGGAGGGGCCCTCACCACCCGCAGGCCACACACCCCTTTGGTCCTGGGGGAGAGGGTCCACCACACAGCTAGTGTTAAATCCACACGTGTAGCTCATCCTGCAAGCCATAAAACCTCCTTCGTGAGAATGCCTTCCTTCTCTGTCATGGAAGTTCTCAATCTTCTTTATATAAGGATGCTTGTAGAGATGTGATTTTTTTTTAAACACAAAACTCCTTTTTTAATATTAAGTTATTTAAACACAGTTTTATTTATGAGCAAGTTTCTGATTTCCTTGTCTATGTGGAGAATATTATTTCTTACATTCTCAGAGATTTAAAAAAACATCACTATTAGCCCACAGTTACATTCTGTGAACTTGTAATAAGCGCAGTTTCCTTACTATATTTTACTTATATCTGTCCAAAAACTGTGAGTATAAACTGATTTATACAAAACAAGATGCTTGTTGACATTTGACAGAAAATTGCCACGATGTGTATGTGTGTTGTGTGTGTGTGTCTTTGATGTGAATATCATCCCTTAGATATAGACCAGTGCACAGTCTATACAACTATATATGGCAGCCCTGACTAAACATGACAAGTCAGTCTACAAATATTAGGAGTAGAAAAGGGTTGCACAGGAGAATGCATAATGGATGAGGAGATAAGAATCCTAGGTACATGTTCGAGCCCTGTCAATTAACTCACAGGGTTCTTGTGTGAACTGAATGAAACACAGATATATGAAAGTAAGGTATCTTGCTAAATCAACAATTTTTATTATAATACCTTTGCTCCACAAAGCCTTATTTTATATGCATTGTCTCATGAATTCTTCTAGTGCCAGGGACTATAAGGTCAGCACTGGCAGCTATTTCCGAGGGGAGGAGAAGGGGTAAAAAGATGTACACGTGGCAATTCAATATAAGAATCAGAACTCGGGTCTGTTTCTGGTTGTCTTTCTAGTAGAACTTTGAGTTTCCACGTTATAGGGAAGATAATTCACTGCTTGCATATTATGCCAACTAGCTGGCAGAGTTCAGCTAAATGCAGATTTTAATATTAGACCATGGCAACAGCAGAAAGAAACTTCTGAACTTCTTACAGGAAGATGTTGATCATGAACACTTTTACTTTGGGTCCAGATGCACATGACATGTCAACACTCAAATGTCTCCTCTTATCATTTACCACTGTCCCTAAGAGGAGAAGTGGCCTTACCTTGTCTTTAATATCCAAAGGGCATTTGTTCTCATTGAGAAATTTCAGGGTGTCCACGTGGCCATGCCGAGAGGCCCAGTAGACAGCATTGGATCCACCCTGCATAAAAACCAATGTGGAGTCACATTTCCAGATCCAAATGCACATATCATTCAGACTCACTCTATTTCCCTTCCTGTGTGACAGTAAACTTCAACAGAGCAACTTCCAAGAGGAACAAACTCTCACCTTATTTTTTAGTTTTGATAAAAAGACCAAGGTGATATAAGATGTTAACATTCTGGGAAGCAGGGCAAATGGGGTCCAGGAGCCCTCTGTCCTATCTTGGCATCTTTCTTTGGTAAATCTAGAATTATTTCAAACTCATGTTTTTGTTTTCTTAAAACATTCATTTCAATCTGTGGTTAGAATTTCATCTGTAGTCACGATCTGCTCTAGTCCATTTAAAGTTCTGTACAATCTATGGAAGCTGATGGCAGATCCATTATATTGACTATTAGCTGTTAATCAATTGTGTTTACTCTTCCAGTGTGACCCATGCCACAAAGCACATGGGTCATCCTCACTTTGTTGCCCTAATGCACATGCAGGCATATACATTTCTGATGAGATTAATTAGATGATGAAAATTTTCCTGAATGTGACATCTAATAACACTGCTGGGTAAATGTGATGTGTAAGGAGTAAATCTGGGGTAGCATGCAAGGAAACGTTGATGCTGAGCAAGAGGAAAGGAAGTGTTTGCCTTTTTCTTTGTAACACAGGTTATACTGGACCAGGCTATTAGGCAGTTCGTCTTCCTTTTCAGGAAACTGATAAATTAAGTAAGCTGATAAATTAAGTAAGGGGCAGATGTGTTTTTTTCTCTGTTACCTCTATGATAGTAAGACATTTGGAAATACTTAAAAGTTAATTCAGTGGCAATAAAACAGAATTATGACCTTATCCTGGACATCAATTCTTGAGCCTCTTTTAATGAGCAACTGTAGTATCTGAATATTCCCACAGCCAGCGGCAATCAGTAATGGAGGTGTCCCATGCTGGAATAGACAAGAAAAAAAACTTCAGGTTTGGAAGGAAAGGAAAAACAACTGTCACTGGTGTCCAACAGCATACAGCTTCCTAGGTTTTAAAAGACACACAACTGTGGCTATGTAACAGGAATGGGGACAGCCGGGGGAACACACAGCTTTCCTCTGCTGGATTCACACTCAAAGGTGACATTTTCATTTCCAGGATGAACACATTTACAGTGTCATGATTAAAGGCACTCTAGGGGCATGGGGAAAGGCTCTGTGTGGAGAAAGGCCTTCAGTGCATTCGACCTCATTTCTAATTCAATTCACTCTTGACACAGAAGTGATTTCCCCCACAGTATGAAGTTTGTAACAGCAAGGGAGGATGGAGAGGTAGAAGGAAACTTTTTCACCTTGGACTTGGAGGTGTACAGCCACAATGACCACCCCCCAGCCCCCGCTCACTACCCCTGGCAGAACAATAGCAGACCTTGTTGGGTTGGTTAACATCATAGTTGGACAATGAGCCCAGGAGGTGTTGTAGGCCTGGGACGTTGTCATCATTGATGGCATGGATGATGGCTTTCATCACAAAGGAGTCTTCTTCATCCTTGAGAGGGACAGCAAAGAGGGAAAAAGAGTTTGCTTACTGGCCATGATCCTTTTATCAACATAAGAAAATCAATGCTCATTTGTCAAGAGAAGCATTTAGAGGAAAGTAAGCCACTTAATCTCCAAATCCACACAGTCATGAAAGGAACCAGGAATTACTTTTTGCTCCTTCCATGTTGGAAACTAACACCACCTTCTATTTACTTGTGTCTTAATGTCACTTGCATTATAGCCCAGACGGCAGACACCTTTCAAGATTCAGATATAGAACAATTGATAACAAATTATTTTCTGTGTTTATCTTGGAAATCTTTCAAAATACATAGTCCCAGAAACCACTGTAGAAAATATCAGGCATAACTCAGATTCTAAAAACCATAGAACCAAAGAAATGATACCTCTGAATTTTACAGTCTTAATTTGTGATTTGTCCAATTATAGAATTGTTATTTTTTGATCACTGGAATTTCTTCCTTCTCTAAGTATAGAATAACATGGCAAAATCCTCTGAAAGCTAGTCACTATATATACATATATGTATATTTTAAATATCCTAAAGGAGGAGAAATGTAAAAATAAAGGCCAGAAAAAGGAAAACAGATGCATTCCTAATTACAAAGAGAAAATAGAGAATGTTGAACAAGTTAGTTAAATCCTTGCCAATTTGTCAAAGTTTTCTTATTTACCAAAGTTTTACATATTTACCAAATATGGTACATTAGAACTAAAGAATAAGCTGGAAAATTCCCAAATAAAATCTCTGGACTCACAGAGGTATGGCTCCTAATATTTCAAATCTAGGAAAGCATTGTTATCACAGTGACTGAGTCTCTGCTTGTGGGGTGGAACAGAGAAAGCATTTCTCTGAGTTCTGCTTTATCTTCTCTATGAATCTGAATCCAAACAAATCTCATGAGGGTTTTAATAATACTCAAACAGACTCTACGTTAAGAACGTCATCAGTTTTGCTTTTCCATCACAATTCTAGTTAATGACTAAGAGACATTTGCGTGAAAGTGACAGTCAAGAGAAATGGGGTGAATGGGAGAAATAAGCAGGTGGTTATCACAGGTCCCCATGATTATTAGGACATCAGGATGATGAGCCTTGTTCCACTGTTACCCTCAAACAGTTCCCAAACCCAGACTTTCTCCTCCACTTTCTCCTTCTCTGAACTTGCTTCTCTCCCACTTCTGTTTTCTTCTTCTTAACATTTCTCCTTTTACTCTACAAGGCTACACCTGGACCCTCAGTGAAGCAACTAGCTTGGGGG
>NW_027551560.1:4970859-4998021 GCF_008692635.1 Crocuta crocuta | reverse complement strand
GCTTGGGTGGGAGGGGGGGGTGGGTAAAGAAGCTAGTGTCTGCTGGTGTGTGATCCTGCCCATAGAGTGCCTGGAGTCATTCATGAAACACTAACTATGCAGTCATGGGAACAGGCTGGTTCCCATAGAACCACCCTTTCTGGCTTCTCTGATGTCCCCTTTACCACCAGGACTCCCAAAGTCCTGTTGTCTGACTGTCAGAGGACAGTCTTATTCAATTCAGATGTGTCCAGTCATATCTGAACAGTTAATCTATGATTAGGTTTCAATGTGCATTAAGGGAAAAAAAGTATATAATTGTTCTCAAGGTGTTGGGTACTCAATACAATGTTAACAGAGCAAGTGGGTTTAGCCTTCTGGTCTACCACAAACTCCTCCAGCAAGCCCCACAGTATTTGCCCTGATTTTGGAGGTGTGTGTTGGTAGGAGGAGTATCTGCTTCTTTTATAGTATTAAGGCCCAGTATTTTCCAAGGTCAGTGGTAATAGAGGACTCTAATTTTCTTCATGAAAATTAGAATAAACCCTTTCTTCTTCTGCTGGCCAGTCATTCTTTCACCAAACTGTGAGTGTGGGAGGAGTGGGGCAGAGGGTGGTAGTGTCAGAGGTAGTGGGCGGGACTGGGCATGGTGCCAATCCAAACAAAGAGAAAAAAGAATGAACACAGTACATCAAATCAGCCACCCAACTCCCTCCCTCGAGCAGAAGAACAGGCCTGACATGTCTGTGACTTTAGGTTTTCTGGGTTGTTGAACAAATCAAACAACCTAAACATTGGAAATACACAGTGCTAAGAACCTTACCAAGGCAAACGGGTGTGCTTACCAGAGTATCATCGCTTCTGGCAACACTCATGTTACTCCTGGACAAGAACGACCTGGATAATCTTTGGCACAGTGATATCAAGCGAACAGATTGCTTTAAAAAAAAAAAAAAAAAAAAGCAGGGAGAGAGGAAGAGAAAGAGTTTAAGTAAGGATACTCAAATTAGTGCAAATGATAAAGTCTTTGAGGTAGCGTTCACTGCTGAAGCATGTTCTTTAGGGGTGGGAGACCTTCCAACCAGGTTGGATCATATATGCTTAAAGAAATTTCTAGGGGTGCCTGGGTGGCTTAGTCGGTTAAGCGTCCGACTTTCCCTTAGGTCATGATCTCGCGGTTCGTGGGTTCGAGCCCCGCGTCGGGCTCTGTGCTGACTGCCAGCTCAGAGCCTGGAGCCTGTTTCAGTCTGTGACTCCCTCTCTCTCTGACCCTCCCCTGCTCACGCTGTCTCTCTCTCTCTCTCTCCTAGAAATAAATAAAAAAACATTAAAAAAAAAAAAAGAAATTTCTAAAGGTCTTATAAGTTAAGACAACAGGATAGAGATTCTCCTTCCATATTTCATTATTAACTACACAACTGCATACCCTATATCCCTTCTCTCTTAATATTTTCTTCTCTACTTTGTGAAGAATGGGATTTTATCCTAACAAACCTCTTAAACATCCCCACTTAAGGGTCCTGTCCTATGTTCCTGTGCCCAGGCAAGCTGGTATTAATAGTAATGTGACTATCAAAACTCATACAGTTGTTGGAAACAAACAGGTGGGGAACTCCTTAGACTATAGGACAAGCACCTCTGTGTTTACTCTCAAAGGCAAAAGCAACAATAGGTAAAAGAACATGTGGAAGGGGAGTGAGGGGAGTGGGGGTGGGTGTGTGAAAAGGAGAAAAAAAGAGAGAAACTTATGGTGGTTCTCTCTACATATTAAGTCTAGTCTAAGCGCTTCTTTTAGACTTAAGTGTTAAGTCTTAAGTAACCTAGTGCTGTGGTCCTCCTCATCCCTGTCATAGGCACCCCAAACTTGATGGGTGTGAAAATGAGGTACATTTCTGGCCCAGTGCTCAGAGACCTGATAAGTATCTGCTTCCTCTGGGCTTCACATGACCCTGGGCATAAGACATCTTGTCACTTTCTTAACCTTGAATTTTTATTTGTTTAAGGGTGACTGGAATGCCTTTAGAGCCATGCCCCATACAGCCCCTGCAAAGCCATTCACACTGAAAAAGAACAAGAGACCACAGTACCAATGCTCGTGGCCTCACCTGACCCCCATCCCAACCATTCATAGACTAAGGCTGGTTTCAGAGAACCATTGACACAAGTTCTACTATAAATGCACTCCCATGCTGCTTACCACAAAGAACAGATTTATTCAATATGTGGTTTGTTGAACTTAGGAAAAGATTGCACTGTAATTTTGTTGCGCTGATTTAAAAATTTGCCTTGGGAATGGTTTTGATTTAAAACAAATGCAAAATTACATGCAAAAATATGAGTTAAAAGGACTGAAATACTATTTTTGCTTATCTTTTGAAAATAGTGTAATGGTGCAGAAGACTATAGAGTAAATTTAAACAAACAAACAAAATGATGCACTTTTGTATGGCCTGTATCAGAAGAGATGAGCCTGGCCACAGGGAGTCACAGAGGAAATAAATTAGTTATTTCTTCCCTATCATACAAGCTTACTTTCCACTTTTTCCGGGCTGCGAACTTCTTGAACTTCTCCATGTTGACTGCCGATGCCTTTCTACTAAGTGCTTGTTGGGTATCTTTAGGCTAAAATCAAAGTCCAAGAAAGCAAATTTAGAACATTCCAATGATGGAAATGAGTTACATGACAACTACTGGAAACCTCTAATTATTTAGGATGCTTACACACTCACCTTAGTAAAATAATGGAAAAAGTTGGGATAATATGCAGGAGCTAGGAACCTAGTCTCTGGAAGGCAACTCTTGGGGCTAAGGGTTTGATAAAATCCATAAAGACTGGAAAAGCTTGGACTTGGACCAGGCTAAATTTCAACTTTCTGGACTTAGAGTTTGGGAATGGCAAGATTCATGGTGAGGTCATGTTATAAGGCATTTGAATGAACTTAGTATCATCAAGTAATTTAGAGCTGGTAGGGAACTCAGAGACTAGCAAGTTTCGCCTGTCTGACAGCACTGGGAACCCTTGTACTGCATCTTCTTTAGGAGGCCATTAGTTCTCCTGATGAGAGAAGGAGACACCATTGCCTCCTCAGGGAGCCCACGCAACTGCTAGGAGCTCACACAGCAAAGCTCTCTGGATGCCCAACCCTACTTCTGGAATGCCAGTTGTTGCACTGTAATCCCCTTACCGGTGCCATGATTTTATTCTGTAACTGCCACATTCTCTCACCCTTGGTCCTTTCTGGTCTAGCTGGAGCAACTTCAGTTCTTTAACCCAAATGGCAATGGGTGTCGCAGGTAATGTAAAGGCATATGATGTGCCAGGGGGTGGCCACAGGCCCAGGCCCAAAGGCAGCTGTGCAGGGTTAGGGTGGCCTTAGGGAATGAGGGCTCACTACTGGTAGACATTCAGATTTTTAAACAGAAGCTGGAAATCCAGATTTGATACGATATTGAAATGTTGGCAATTAATTCCAAAAGATTTAAAATATTCTCTGGGCCAAAATCCCATAAGTCAAACCAAAAATACACTGTTGAGTAAACCTGACCCATTTACAATTGACCTCCAACTCCCTGTTTACAATCCTGCATTGTGATAGCTTATTTTCCTCCACCTCCATGATCATCAGGACACACTCATCTGTCTGTTGTCTTAAAATATAGCACCAGTGTCAAAAACAATACCTCAGAGATGACCTGTGGTGAGACCCCCACAGTAACCAGTAATACCCTAAGGCAAATGCATTCTGGGGATGCCCTATAATACCAAACCAATCACAATATGCAGCTTACCTTGATCCAGGGATGCTGCAAACTATCTTGAATTGTCATTCTCTTCCTTTGTAGGGGGAGGGGAAAGAAAAAAAATGCTGTGACCATAGAAGCAAACACTAAGGTTGTTTCCATGCCAGTTGGGCCTACCAAGCAGATGCTCTGGAAAATGCAGTTCAGGGCTTGCCTTGTGGAAGAAAGCTGGAAAGAAGTCAGTCTTTCTGTGACCATTTTACTGTGTCTGCAGGGGTTGACTGAGCAGGTGCAAAGGCCCTGCCTGCATTTTCTGAAGCGTTCCACATGGCATGCTTTCCTTTGCCACGTGGGACCAACCAGGCTCTCAAAAACATGGTCTACATGCACAATACAAGTGCTAGCCCTGGTCCAACTGAAGCCATGGCCAAGTATCCCTCAGGAATAATGGACACTCACTTTGGATCCTTGACGAGGAGTCTTCTTATGAAATCTTTGGCTAGGGCACTGGTATTACTGAAGTATTCTTCCTCAAATTCATAGTTGACGGCAGATACATTTGCTAATGTCTCTTGCTTAGTGTCTCCAAGAAATGGGGAGGCCCCACTTAGGCTGTTAATAAAGTGGGATGCAGAACACGAATGATTACCTCTTGGGCTACCATGTCATTCCTAGCATATCTGATAAGAGGAGTAAGGAATAAGATTATAATGTGGTCCTTGGGCAGCCACCTCCGAATCCAATTACATTTTATAGGGCATTGAATTGTCATGCACAACAGCTTCTGCTTAATGCATAGGATATATTTTCAAAGTCAATTTGGAATATCATCTCATAGTTAAAAAAAAACACCCCTTTCCTATTTTCTCAGCAGTGATGGACAGCCTCGCTTTCTTTCAGTGATTATGCTGTAATTTCTGATGACTCATTGCGAATTAGGAGAAAATGTTTAATGAACATAAATTACACGTGTTCTGGGGGTGTAAAATGAATATGTTTACATAAAAATCATGCATAAACTGAAGAGATCAACATGACACATAGA
Source organism: Crocuta crocuta (assembly GCF_008692635.1). Lineage (NCBI taxonomy): Eukaryota > Metazoa > Chordata > Mammalia > Carnivora > Hyaenidae > Crocuta > Crocuta crocuta. Next base: position 4,993,256 of record NW_027551560.1, on the reverse strand, counting down.
TGTCTCTTTAAGACATATAGTCTCAAAGAAAGAGTAAAAGAATATGAGGCGTGGATTTTGGTACTTACAGAATATAGGTTATCACCCCAATACTCCTAGACACAAAACAGAAACAGAAACAAACGTCAGAAATACAGTAAACTAAAGCAGAAAGATGATGGCATCAAGGACATGCTCCTTACCACATATCTGCCTCAAGACCAAGAGGTTCATAGTTGACTATCTCAGGAGCTAAGAGAAATAAAAGCATGTTTAGTTTTGAGACAAAGTGAATCAACAGATTCTATCTTCATGTATAAGCCAGAAATATGTACTGGGGAAATAAATATGTTACAGCAGGAGAGTTTTGTTGGTATAATTCATATTATTTATAAGAAATAAATGAGCACAGGAGTTAAAAAAAAAAAACTTACCAACAAACTCTGGTGTCCCAAATATGTTTTTGAATTCATTTCCAAAGTCAATTTTATGGGCCAACCCAAAGTCAATGATCTTGATCCGAGGTTTAGGGACATTTCTATCCAAAAGCATTATGTTTTCAGGCTTAAAAAAAAAGAGAAAGAGAGAAATACTACACTAGTGTTCAAAACAGTGTATTCACAAAACCAAAAGGTGGAAACAACCCAGTGTCCATAAACTGATCCATGGGGATAAACAAAATGTGGTGTGTGTGTATATGCATATATATAACAGACTATTATCCAGCTTTTGAAAGGAAGTAAATTATGATACATGCTACAACATGGATGAACCTTGGAAATGTTATGCTAAGTGAAATAAGCCAGACAAAAAAGGACAAATACTGTATGACTCCACTTACTGGAAGTGTCTAGAATAGGCAAATTCATAGAGACAGAAAGTTGAATGGTGATTGCCAGCAGCTGTGAGAGGAGAGATGGGAAGCTAGGGTTTAATGGATACAGGATTTCAGTTTGGAAAGATCCATTAGTTCTAGAGATGGACAGTCGAGATGGTTGTACAACTGTGTGAATATACTTAATGTCACTGAACTGTATGCTTAGAAATGGTTAGAAAGGTAATTTTTATGCTATGTTTATTTTACCACAATAAAAACAAAGAGCTAAGATATATTATGCTGAAGACAAAGTGGTAGAATTGTCCCCCAACCCCCACACTGAGAAAACAACCAAATCCTAGGGGTAAGAGGGTAGTTGCAAGAGAACACCAGGAAAAATAAATGTCTTAGTTTAGGTTCTCCCAGGAGTAGTCTTGTGACAGGGATTAGGGTGTAAGTGGTTTATGTGGGAGCAGGCTTCAGGGAATAATACTTGGTAGAGGATTGGGAGACAGGAAGCAGAAGGAAGGACAACCATACAAGGGGTCTTGTCAAGGTGAAGGTGACTGGAGTACAATGTACCCTTTGGGGAACTTAAGGAGGAGCAGCACTGAGTTCTCCAACTGGAGCACCAGGGACTTGGGGTATTTGTCCACCATCTCCCCATCCTCCATTGCTAACAGCAGCTTCTGTGGGGATTTACTTTGGCATTTTCAGCTCCCAGGGCCAGAAACCAGACATCATGCAGGGAGCCACAAGTGTGTTGTAGCAGCAGTGTTTAGGGTGTGTGTTAGCGAGTGTTGGGGGGATCTGGATGGAGTGTTGACAGCGTTGCTACAGTAAATATGGAGAAAGTTCTCCCTCCTCTGAAGCCTTGCCCTAGCTCCAGTGATCTGAATCATTCACTTGTCAGTCAGCCACATGCTCCTTTGTGTTCATCTTCTCAATTCCTTGGATTGTACCTTGATTCTTACATTGTCACTGCATGTTGCTCATGTGTATGCCTTTCCTTCCTAAAGAGACCATAGCTTCTCTGACAGTTAGAAGTATGACATGCCTTTATATGTCCCACAGTGCTTTGCCTCTAGATAAGCAAAGATCCCAATTAGCTAATCTCTAAGTATGTCTTGATTGATTGCTGGTGAAAAAGTCAGGCCTTTGCATCAAGAGGGAGAGGAGAGATCAAGACATCTTCCACCTTACATGCCCTTCAGCCACGGGGGATACAAACTGGACAGTCAGTGGCCACTCTAAGCTGAAAACACTCCATAACCAACAGCAGCTCAAAGATCAGGCTGGTAAACCCTTTGATTCTTCCCCAAGGATTCCTGAATGTAATCATTCATCTTGAGCCTCTGTCCCACAAAAGGCTAGGAATCCTTGAGTAGGCATTCATTATATACCTGGTAATTTATCTTCATAATTCCATCTGTTAAACCCATACAGGATAGGGGTGCCTGGGTGGCTCAGTCGGTTTTGCGTTTGAGTCTTGATTTCAGCTCAGGTCATATTCTCTCGGTTCATGGGGTTCATGGGTTCAAGCCCTGTACTGGGCTCCACGTTCATAATATGGAGCATGCTTGGGATTTTCTCTCTCCCTGTCTCTCTGCCCGTCCATCTCTTTCTCTCTCTCTCTCAAAACAAATAAATAAACTTAAAAAAAAAACCATACAGGATAAAAAAATGTATCTCTTTCAGATGCCTCAATTTTTCCATAGCAAACAACCGATGCTGTGATTTGCAGAACCTTCTCTCCGGCTTACACTCAGCAACGTACCTTAAGATCAAAATGGGCAATCTGAAGGGAGTGCAGGTAGTAAACACCATTAAGAATTTGTTTGAGAAACTCGGTTGCTTCCTCTTCAGTCAACGATTCTTTTTCAGCCAAGAAGTCAAACAGCTCGCCACCTGCCACTCTGAAAACCAGGAAGAAGAGGTTACTGAGACAGTGGTTACATACAGATCTGTTCTCTCGTAGACTATTGGCGTGTTCAAGTTTCAGGCAAAAGAATAGCCTAAGACCAAGCTGAAACTACTAAGCAAGGAATTAGAATTCTCCATGGGTCTCACTACTGGGCTGAGAATTCTGCCCATTTGTACTTAAAAGCACCTGGATACCATTCTCCTGATGTGCTAAGTTAATGAAGGCAGGGGGAACAGAGATGTGATGGGGGAAAATGTATCTTGAAAACATCTTTGTTACACATACTTACAGGTGAAGTCTTAACTTACTGATTAAAAAAAGAAAACTCTAAGCCAACTTTGGGCAAAATTTACAGAACAGATCTTCCTAGCACAATCAGAAAGTACTTGGAAAGTTCATAATCTGTAGGCTAATCAATTCTTTTAAACCTCAAATCACAATATATGTCCTATAAGGATTTTTTATTGTTGTTTTGTATCCATTTATATATAAATATATATTTACTAAAAATCACATTTTGTAATGAATTTAACAAATACCTTCACTAATAAGAATACATGTACACAGAATTGAAATGCATGAGGTGTTTGGGGATTTATCAATCAGTCTCCCGGCCAGACTTAAATCTCTGATGGACAGAGATCAGCCCCTGGCCATCTACCAGGTCCTCACACAGTCCCAGTCACAGAGCAAGAGCTCCAAACTTTGTTATCCAGTGGATAAATGAACAAATTCCCTGAAGAAATCTACAGCAGTAATTAATGGCAAATAACAGGGAACTTTTAATAAGAGTTTTTATAAGTTCATCTTTTCTCAAGTTTAACCATACATTCACAACATAATAATTAACTGTAATTATGCATATAACTGCTGTGTTCATTATCTTTCTTTCAGCAAGACAGTTCCATAAACATACGTACCACTTCTATATCCAGAGGGGGGAAAAAACGGGCTTACGAGATTAAGCTATAATGACAAAAGCCTGTGTCTTAAAGAACAGAGTCAGATCCTCTAAGTTGTTGTTTTTCTTAGCCTGGACCCAGATCCACTAGTATCAGGGTTGCTTGAGGTGTTTTAAAAATGCAGATTCTGGAGTGCCTGGGTGGCTCAGCTGGTTAAGCGTTCGACTTCAGCTCAGGTCACGATCTCACGGATCGTTGAGTTCGAGCCCACATTGAGCTTTGTGCTGACAGCTCAGAGCTTGGAGCCTGTTTCAGATTCTGTGTCTCCTCTCTTTTTCTGCCCCTCCCCCATTCACTCTCTGTCTCTCACTCTCAAAAACAAACAAACATTAAATTAAAAAAAATTTTAAATGCAGATTCCCTTGCAGCTTGCTGCCTGAAAGTTTTGAGATGGGCACCAGGAAACACAGAATTTTTAACGAGCGCCCCAGGGGATTCTTAGCACACTAAAAGGTGAGGCCCATTTTTCACAGTTTTAACTGCATCCTCCTGCTGCATGGCCTCACTCTGATATTTAAGGTCTGCATGTTTATCCAGGTGATGGGACTTCTCCACACCTGGGACCCCAGCAGAGGGCTCAGCATATCTGCCATGGGCCATAGCCTGAGCCAGCCAGGGAGGCGAGGAGTCCTGCCCCGGGGTGACAAGGACACTCCCCGAGGTAGTGGCCTCCCTGCCTTACTGTCCTCTCCTTTCCACAGAGCCCTTGGCCATGAACCCTGCACTGGCTCTGCACTACTCCTCACTTTTCTGTCTCCTTACTCCTCTTAAAACCAACCAACCAGAGAGAGGGATTCCTTCAACTATAGGTGGGAAAAAAGGAGAGAGAAAAGGGAAATGAAGAACCAACTAATTCTGAGCAAGATGCTCTATCATCTGGATGCTTCCTTACTCTCTGGCCTGCTCGGCTTTGCCGAGGTGCACTGCACCGTCCTGGGCTGGGGCGAGGTCCAGAGCTGGTACATCTAGCGCAAATCTTGTTTTAAAAATATAGTTTATTGTCAAGTTGGTTTCCATGTAACACCCAGTGCTCATCCCAAAAAGTGCCCTCTTCCATGACCATCACCCATTTTCCCCTCCCTCAGTTTGTTCTCAGTATTTAAGAGTCTCTTATGGTTTGCCTCCCTCCCTCTCCTTTTTTTAACCTCTCCCCCACCCCTATGTTCCTCTGTTAAGTTTCTCCTACTCCACATATGAGTGAAAACATGTGGTACCTGTTCTCTGCCTGACTTATTTCACTCAGCTTAATAGCCTCCAGTTCCATCCACGTTACTATAAATGGCCAGATTTCCTTCTTTCTCATTCCAGTGCAAATCTTAATTCTGTAGCCGGAAGGTTATTCCTTCTCTCTGGGCCCCCCTTTCTCACCAAACAGGTAGAACAGGACCTATTCCTTTGAGGATTTTGAGGATGAAAGGTAATAAATATGCATGATGTACATCTGGCAGATCTGGTGTGAGGCTGAGGTCCAGGAAGCAGAGGAGGGACAGCACCGTCCCTGTGGACTGCCGTGCCACCTGCCCCAGGGCTCCAAGGGGAAAGCCCCCTTCCTGCCCTGCTTCCCCTCAAACCCACTGACTGGGCTAACCAGTGCACTCTCATGGGGGGGGTGCATCCTGATAGAGATGCCCAGGCCCATCTTTCCTCCGCTTTCAGGGGGTCCCCACTCCCCCTTGCCCACACAGCCTGCTTGTGCTTCTAAACACATTGCAAGTTTCTTGACGGTGAGAAATGGCTGGGGATTGGATGCCTGGAGATGGGGCAAACTTCCCAGTACCCAAAGTTTCAGCACAGGGCAGAGGCCCGGGTCTTTGCTAGAAACCCACTGCCACTCCAAGCCAGGCCTTGGCTCCTTCTATCTCGGGTAGCTTTCCCTGACTCCTGTCTGACCTGAGCTTCTTTCTGGTCAGTGAAGAGCAACCAATTTCATTCTCCTTGGGCTCCAGGCTCTGTGAGGCAGGACAGCAGAGGGTGAACCCCAGTTCAAATTCTCTTCCATTACCCAACTTACATTGAGCCTGGGACTCCGCTTCTGTAAAATAGGAGTCAATCACGCCCCACAGAGCTGTTTTGAGGTTCCAGGACATGTAGAGCCCTCTTGGCGCTCAATAAACACTGTTTTTCTTCTCTGGCTTCAAACAAAGAGCCCTCCCACAGCGGCAGTGGTGTGCTGGTCCGTTTTTAACGGTGGGCTCCCAGGGGCTGGGGGTAGGGACAACGCCCATTCCTGAGGGGTCCTATTCCTCTCATGGCCTTTTCAAGCCACCCAGGTGATGATGGTGACTGTGGTGTTGGGAAGCATAAACAGCTCTGTGACCTGGGTAAGCCAGCTACCTGGCCAACCGACACATTCTGGTATTTTCCAAGGATGGCAACACAGCAGGTCACGCCACATGCTCGTGGCTCTGTGGCTCTGCCACCTTGAATCTAAACAGATCCTGTGGCCACTTTGACCATTAAGACACAGCCAAATGACTCTGTGCCAGTTTCAATGTGGTCCTTCACAGGCCTATGGCTACCACATCCTGAAGTCCTCATGTAAGAAGTGTGATGATCCTGAAACAACCATGTGTTATGAAAAATCCCTGGAAGATGAGATAGCCCATGAAGAGAGAAAGAAGCCAAGGGGCATTAAGCCAGAAATAAATCTTGGGAGTGGATTCTCCAGTCCAGCAAAGGCCATTAAGGTCAGACCCTGAGCCCTTCTAGAATACCTGACCCACAAAATCATGCACAAAATAAAATGGTCATTTTAATCCACTTATGGAGGGCACCATGAGTACCACCCATGCTCCCCATGGAGGATGCGCTATTCGATTATTGGGAGGACACTAGGACTTGCCTCTGCTACAAGCTGCTGGCCAAGGTCATATTCAATAACTGCTGGGCGTAAGAACATAAAGCTGGGCTAAACACATTTCTATAAATGGCTACATATAAATATTTCAGGCTTTGGGGGCATATAGCTCTGCCACAACCACAGAACTCTGCCCAAGTAAGGTGAGAGGCCCCTTAGACAATATGTAAATGAAGGGGCGTGGTGTGTTCCAGGAAAACTTTATTTATAAAACTAGGTGACCACCTGGTTTTGGCTCGTGGGCTATAGTTTGTCCAACCCGGGGCAACTCTAAGGGTCCTTCAGAGCTTTCTGTTGGACCCACTGGGGCTGCCACTGCAAGGAAGCATGATCTCTTCTGTCCACTACTGCTCCTTTCCTTCTGTTCCAAGTCTTGATCCCAAGGGCAGTTCTTAATAATCATCCTCCACAGGTCTGCTTCCCTGGGAGCCTACCCTGTACTCCACTAAACTTGGGGGTATTTTGTTAGACACCAATAGATGAGAGAACAGTATCTTGAACTGGGTCTGTTCACTTGGTTCAGCCAACAGAAACCAGGTTTGCCTTTCTCTGGCCTGCTCACCTTCTGCCCCCTTCAGTCTTCCTGTCTTGAGAAACTCAACTCCAACAGTGCTTCCTAATCACAGAAATGAGAACCAGGAACAACCCTGGAGCCCCAGAGTGAAGGAGAGTGAGGGACCAGCCTGCAAAGTGGTGGTTCCTGGTCAAGACTGAGAGGAAGAAGACCTGAATCATCTGATTTCTCCATCACCCTTCTCCAGGCCCTGTTCAAATCTCACAAAGTTCACGATGAAGTCCATGCTGTGGTACTTCCAGGGAATTAAGTATTCAGCTGGACTTCAGGAGTGTTGGGAGAGCTCCCACCTCACTGGGCCTGGACCCATCACTGGTTTCCTATTGCCCTGAAGGCCATACACATATATTCGTTCTCCTTCACACAGAAAGGCAGATGTTCCAGCCATCAATTTTAAATATGGCTTATCAAATATTAAATGATAAGACTTATCAAATATTTAGTCATTAACCAAAGTAATCAACACTAAATGATTTTGGCAAAGGTTTGGGGGCATAATAAGCATCACTGGATAATTTATCCCACTTAGCCCCCAAATCTCAGAAGGCAAAAAGTAACCTGAGGATTTTTTCCATGTACAGGCTGAGAACTAGAACTCAAAGGCTTACGATGTTGCTGTTGGGTAATGTTAACAAGAAGATCAGCCAAAACCTTGGTTTTTCCACTCTTTGTTCCAATTTTACATTTTGCTTAAGAGAAGGAAGATTGATGGGGAGAGAGATGAGCAATCTGTACAGCAAATTTAGAAAGCAAGTCTGACCTCCTTTATTAGGTCTTTGACTCAGAGTGTTTTAAATTATAGCATTATCATGGAAATTGTGTGAAATGCATGCTAATAAGCATTGCTGTTTTCACCAAGAAAGCTGGAAAATAGGAAGGTTTCCTCTCCTCCCCATGCCTTCCTTTACTGCCAATGCTTCCTTAAAAGACAGCTGTCACAGAATGTAGAATTTTAAAAACAAAATGCCTTCAGAGTGACATAGAGAATCTATTACAGAATTCCAATTTCTAAATTATAACACTACTCAGAGGCCCTGACTTTTGCTAGGAATTGTTCAAGATATAGCAGGACTTGTTCTGCTTGTTGTGAGGACTGGTCATAACCTAAACTGCAGGGGACTCTTGGCTACAAGCTTGATGAGGCATTTCGAGGTAAATGCTAGAATTCATCAGCATTGGGCTGGAGTTCCCCATTTGGTGAAGAGGGAGCCATTAGGACAATTCAGGACACACACTCAGGTCTTGGCCTGCTAGGACAGGATGGGCCTCAGCACACAGGCCCCCAACCCCAGCTCTGGCCCTAGGTTGTGAATGACTGGAAGGAAAGTAAGGGGACTGGAAGGAAATTAAGGAGTTCAGAGCACTTATCTGGACCTCAACTTTACCATCTGTAAAATAAGAGGGTTGGACAATTGGGTCAAATAACTCTTTAACCTTCCTATGCATCATAACTGAGAGAATCTGGTAAAAATAGAATTTCCTAGAACCTATTTCCTGAGGTTCTGGCTCAGCAGGTGGGCCCCAGAATCTGCATTTGAACAAGTCGCTGCTGGTGCCAATGGACAACATTCACACTTGGAGAAGCTCTCTCAGTCCCCTGCCACTTCTGACAATAGAAGAGACTAAGACAGTGTGGGGATGTGGCAGAGCTACTGCTGAGCTCCCACCATACTTCCTTTTCCTCCTGGACACACAGCTAATCTGCACCTCCCAACTCTTCTGGGGCCACAGCTGGTTCTAGCAGTGGAATGTGGACCAAAATGAGGTGTGCCACTTTCAGGCTTGGCCCCTGAAATATCCTGCTCTATTCTCCACGCACTTTTCCCCCTCTCTCTTTGGCTACCTGAACACAGAGGGCCCAGCAGAGGATCCCAAGGAGGACCAGGGGCAACAGAGACATTAAGAAGAAGGAATAGCCACTGTCTGGAGGACACTCACCCAACCTGTAACATCCACACTGTACTTGAGTGAGTGAGAGATAAATCCTATCATGTTAAGCCACTGAGATTTTGCAGTTGTGTTCCCTCTTCTGTAAATACCAATCTATTTAACCAAAAGTAAGAATACAATCTATTTTTAAAATTAAAATTAAAGGAAAGCAACCAATGCAAAGCACAGAGTACACTAACTATTCTGGTGACCTAGTGCTGTGTAACATATCTCCCTAGAACTTAGTGGCTTTAAACATGACAATCATTTTGTTATCTCCTATGGTTTCTATGGATCAGGAATCCAGGAAGGCTTGGCTGGGTAGCTCTGGCTTACAGTCTGTCATTGGGGTGCAATCAGACCGTAGTTACAGCTGAAACCACAGGGGTGATGGAGCACCTTGGTGGCTCTCTGGGCATCTCTCTCCATGTAAACTCATGGCTCCATATGTCCACTCAAATTGGGCTAGTTTGGGGGCTTCCTCACAGCATGGGAGACTGACAAGAAGACCATTTACATGGAAGTTCATGGCTCCAGGACAAGTGTTCAGGGTGGAAGCTGTCTCAACAGTCACACACCCTCATCAGCAAGTCAAAATCCTATCCAGATTCATGAGGAGTGGGTTTAGAATTCATCTCTTGATGAGGGGAACTGCAAGGTTCTAGACAACATGTAGGACAGGAGAGGACACTGCAATCATCTTTGGAAAACATGTCACATTACCTGTGACAGACGAACTGAAATTCTCCATCTTACTTCACCTGAATGAGTATTTTTACAGGGGTGAGGTAGAAGTAGTTGTATTAGTTTGCTAGGACCACATCAACAAATGGTGGGGGGTGGGGCTCTAACTGATACTTCTTGTCTCAAGTTCTGTAGGCTAGACGTCCGAAATCAAGGTGTCAGCAGTGTTGTGATCCTTTTGAACCCTCCGAGGGGAATCTTCCTTGCTTTTCCTAGCTCTTAGCAGTTTTCCAGCAACCTCTGGTGTCCTCGGCTGGAGATGCACCACTCCAGGCCACGGCCCTCATGTGGCCTTCTCTGTGTCTCCTCATGTCATTTTCCCTCTGCACATGTCTGTGTCTGTGCCTAAATTTCCCCTCTTATAAGGACACCAGTCTGACAGGATTAGCACCCACCCTAGTGGCTTCATTTTCACTTAGTTACATCTGTTAAGGCTCTATTTTCAAAAAAGGTCACATTCTCAGGTACCAAGTAGGGACTTCCACATCTCTCTCTCTCTCTTTTTTTTTCCCCCCAAGGGGTGGATACAATTCAACCCATAACAGGTAGTAGTAGCTGCTCACAGGCTGCAAGCAAAATGTTACTGGATGGCTACAGTGACTCAGGACAAGTGGAGGAGGCAAGTGAGAGCAAGGATTATTAGAATCTGCTAGTGTTCTTTGTTAGCCTTGTTTTCATATTCTGCTAGGACAGAAGGGTTCCTTTACCCACTGTCATAAAAACTTTTAAATTCAAGTCAGGGGGCACCTGGGTGGCTCAGCTGGTTGTGTCCAACTTTGGTGAAGGTCATGATCTCACGGTTCATGAGTTCAAGCCTCATGTCAGGCTCCATGCTGAAGGTGCAAGCCTGCCTGGGATTCTCTCTCTCACTCTCTCTTTGCTTCTCCCTCCCCCAAAATAAATAAATAAACTTAAAAAATAACTCAGGTCAGAAAAATATGAGCAAGAAATGCATATCTGGTCCTGTCCTTAAGTAATTTCCCCAACACTTTGAGATGATCCTTCTCTTACATCCACCTCCTGTGGGGGACCCGGGCATAAAGGTGCTGAATCCAAGTGTCCAGCCCTTTCCTGGCTCTGCCTCTGAACAAAAATTAGAGCTCAGTGCTCTACTGTCATCATCACGTTCCCTCTTGCTAATCAAGGGAAAGCCCTGGAAAGTTTTCACACCCTCATGTCTCCCAGTCCAAAGGAAATCCCTTCAGTAATTGAGAACTTTTGAGGAATGTAAAACTGAACCCAGTAATCTGAAGGGAAAGAGGAACATCTTCTCCTTCTGGAATTTGTGAAATAGGTGTGAATTTAAGGTTGGTAGTAGCCTGGGGGCTTGAAAACACCATTCTCTGCTTAGATGCTGTGTTGCCCCCCAGGCACCTTATAAATAGCATCAAAGGAGTTCCTAACTTCACACCTCCTCTGATTTAGCCCTGCCTCCTTTGAATCCAAAACATAAACTGTATCTGAAAATTCATTTTCTGTCTGTTTTCACCTCAAATTCAAGTTCAAGCAACAACTTAAGAGGGGTTCTGGGGACCCTCACAGAACAGCATGCTTGGCACTCAAAATTCATGGCGGGGGTGGGGTAGGGGAAGGGATCTTTCACTTTACTCTGAGAAGCTGTGCAGGAAGCAGGGAGGAGTCTTCTGAGGGTTTCTAGAGTGAAATTCCTATAGAAGGAACATCATTGAAAGGGTAAAAGGCTTTGAAGGCAGGCATTTTGGGTTTCAGTCTGGACTTCGTGACTTCAGATAGGTTTAATTCCTTTCAGAGGCAGTTTCTTGGTCTATAAAATGGAGACAGTAATACTTACTGTCATTATTACTACTGGGGATGAAAGGAGAAAATGTGACTTAGGATATGAGCATCTGGTACTTGGTAAGTGTATCAATATTCCAGGCAGCCATCCCTGGCCTTCACTCCACCTAACCACAGGTGTCCGGGTGAGGAAAGCCCTTGAGCTACCCTCTGTGTCTCTCGTCCAAATGCAAGCTTACGGGGTGGGATTCGGACATGGCCGCCATGCCAACAAGGGATATGAGACTACTCACTGCTTAAACACCACAGTTTTCCCGAAATGAGTAGTCATTCCTGGGGCACAAACCTGGTGGAACAGGTGCATTCTTAGACATTAAAGTTGGAAGGTGGGCTTTGCCTCTGTTTCCTTGGATCTGAACAGAGAGGAATCTAGATGTGCCTGAAGGCAGCCCCGGGCGAGGGAGTGGAGGGGATGGGAGAAAGTGCGTCCTGAAGGGGAAGGCGGGCCCCTGCAAGCAAGAGGAAGTGGAAGCCGGAAGCGCTTGCAGTCCCAACACAACACCACCCATTTAATGTGACTATTTCTCTCCTGTCAAATATTAACATGGCCCTGTCTAGACTGTGCCATAAGAGATAAAGACAAAGTGGTTTCTTGCTTAGTCAAGAGTGTGGAGGAAATACGAAGGCCTGTGTGGAGCTGAGAGAGGTGATGAGGAAGAGTCTTGAAGGGAAGTTCAACTTCATGGGCCAAAAGGACCACCACACCAAGCCACCCTCCTGCCCTACCATAGAGCCCCCAGATGGCCAACCCTACAGACCTGTGCATACCCAGGGATCTGGCACATTCTCTTACAGAAGCTACTCCATTTTTAACTTGGTCTCTTAAAAATATTATACAAGAAATACATAAATCTATTCTCCTTAAGAAAAATTAGAACACCCATCAGGTCCTGGCCCTCTCCCTCTCCACCTATCTCAAAGTATACACTCTTCTGAATATGCTTTGTCGTCCTCCAGAACTTTCTCTGTACATTCTGTGGACTACACAGCACTGTTTCATCTACATTTTAGGAACAGAAATAGTAAGGGACTGTATGCGTCATTGTGCAATTAGCGATCTCACCACAGCAATGCTCACTGGGAAAGAGCTCTTGTGCCCTCCTTTTTCATTGCTGCCTGGTGACCATGGGGATATCCAGACCGGAGTTCAACTCAGCCATTCCTGCCATGCCCTGGCTGATGGACTTTAGGCTGTTTCTAATTTTTCACTATCACAAACTATAACACAATGGTTTTTGTGTGTGTACTTGCCTCATAAGAAGTGACAGTTTTTCTAGACCCTCGGATGTACAGCCCAATTTGGAATTTCTAGGTCACAGGCTATGCTCGTTTTTAGTCTCAATTTATGCTCATCAGCTGTAGCTGGTGAACATGCTGCAGCTTCACAGCTCATGTGTTTGGTATTATTACTTTGGGCCAATCCAATAGATGACATAAATGAATCACTGTTGTATCCTACATGTATGTCCCTGCTAGCAGAGAGACTGCTGCTCTTCCGGATCCAAAGACTGCTTATTTTTCATGTTTTTCTGCCTTTTGTATCTGAATGGGTGTAAACTGTCTATACTCTCTGCCCATTGTCCTTTCGGATTGTCAACTGCTTTTCCATTTTAATTGGTTGATAAGTGCTACATCCTCCTCTCCACACAAAACCTTGATCTCTTATATATTTCCAATGTTTTCTCCCAATCTGTGATTTGTCTTATAACTTTGCTTCAAGTGATGACCAATTCCAACTGTGGATGCAGTCACACTTACCACTTTGTAGAAATCAAGGTTTTTTGAACTAAATGTGAGGATAATGGACTACAGGTGGAGCATAGCCACTGTGGAGCCAGGGCAAGTACTTAATCTTCCTGCGTTTATAGATATTAGCAGTAGTTCCCTGTGAGCCCAGAAAGGCATTTTTTTCAAAGGTTTTTCCAGCACTAGCCTTCATCCCCAAACCTAGGTCCCTAGATTGGGAGCTACCTGAGGGGTAGCGCAACACACGGTCGGTCCCCTGAACCCCTGATGGTGGGAAATGCCTGGAGAGCCAGATGTTATAGACTTTTTTCCTATAGTATCCTAGGCACGGCCACCCACCTGCATCACCTCTAGCTGTGGGCTGCTATTCCTCTTCATGGATAACTCTAGTCAGAAAATTCCTTCTTATGCCGACCTAAAATGTAGCCCACCATGTAATCCACTCCATCTGGGTGGCTCTGCCTGATGCCCAAACTCTCTGAGAACTACCCATTTTTAATGTTTCAGTCCCATCCAGGTGGACATGGGGACTCCTCAATTTAAGGGAGGCAGACTGTTGTGGTTAGTAAGAAAACTGGGTGGTATTGAATAAATGGAGAGCTGGTCTGTATGCTCTGGGCCATGTGTGCTTTGTGTGTAAAGGACCAAACACATGAGTTCTGCCAGCTGTGGTAGGAAAAGCAAGATTCTGATCATGAAAGGCTCATATTTGGAAATAAGTTGGGAGCCCCCAAGGTCCTTTGCCTCAAAAATATCATCTTCTACAATTATGAGGACTCATTTGTGAAGCTGGATTAAAGCATGTCCACCAGGGCATTTGGGCAGCTTAGTCAGTTAAACATCGGACTCTTAATAGCAGCTCAGATCATGATTTTTTGGTTGTGAGATTGAGCCCTTCGTCGGGCTCTGTGCTAAGAATGGAGCCTATTTGGTATTCTCAATCTCCTTCTCTCTCTCTGCCCCTCCCACACTCACGCATGCACATACACACACTCTCTCTCCAATATAAATAAACTTAAAAAAATAAAAATAAAGCATGGCCACCACAGCAAAATGAAGATTTTAAAACAATCCCTTTCATACATAGATGAAACAGCAGAGTCATGACTTTTTTCCAGTACCCGAGATGGAAACAGAATGCTGGGTTGGTTTATCAATCCCAGCAGGCAGGAGCTGCCCACATTGCTCAGCTGTTAAGAAGATGGCAGCAGCTGTGGACCCTGTGTAATATGCAACTGTGCTCTAGTCCGAGCGGTCCCTGATAGGATTATCCACCCCCCTCACTTAAATGATGGCATGTTCAAATTCAAGGCCATAAAATGGAGCCACAGTTTTCTGAGGCAGATTTTCAAATAGGAGGCTGCAGTTCTCAGTTAGAAAAGGTACTAGGGGAAAAAAAGAAAGAAAAAAAGGGTTTTTTCCACTGAAGATTTATGAGCAGTATAATGAGGCATTTATAAAAGAAGCCAATAAACCAAAATGAAAAACAATTTTGTTTCTCTCTTCCTCTTTCAGGGAATAGAATCTACTTGCCCTCTGCCCATTAACCAGATCAAAATGATTGCAACTCATGAAAATATGCTAGTGGTTGAGAGACTTGGTTAGTTAGAGCCAGCTCTCTGGGGAAGAAAATGCTCATGGTTGTTTTTTCATGATCAGGCAATGGGGTGACATGTCACGCCTACAGCATGTCTTATGTGGGGGTGGTCATCACTCCTACAGTGGGTTCCCGTATGTCATAGCATCCCCCCCAACTCTGAAAACTTGCTTCTTTCCTGATTCCCTACTTGCATTTCTGTTTTCATACTGGATAGAGAGAGAAGAGACCTGGGAAAGAGGAATGGATGGAGGCGGGAGCATAAAAATGTGCCAAAGTAATAAAATGAGTTTAAAGCTTCCAGAAAACTTCTAGAAGCCAACAAAAAACAAATGATGAAGTCCATCAGTTCAAGAATGGAAAGTATAAAACTGCAAGAATAAAAAACTTTGTGGAAAATGGCACAATGTGCCCCCCAAATAATTCTATGAGACGAAAGAATATCCTTGAAGAGAGGAGTAGTGTGCAAGAAAGGGCCATGTTGGGAGCCAGTGTGGACGTTTGTAGAATCTCAGGTTTCTGGGTTAGAGCAATGAGGAGCCCTGGATCTGGAACCACCCAGGTGGGGAAGAAGAATGGGGGGCTAGAGAGGGCCAGTCCACATTGAGAGTTCACTGGGTGAAATTATAAGCAAATTCAGATGAGAAAAAGCAGACGCTAGCATGCCAGAGGGAACGTAGGATCAGAGGAGATCCTTAACAAGTGTGCTGGGAATGCAGCATGGATTTAGAACCTGAGGCCAAGGCCTGTTCCCCCATCAGTCAACATTCTGAGAACTGCAGACAGTCATGGGCCCTTTATTTCAAGAGAGATGTGGAGCCTGGAGAACATTCAGGAAACACCACACCAACAATGAGGGAGATACACACAGGCTGACCATAAAGACTGTCCACTACCTGGGATGTTTAGGGGGGCCAGCAGATGCAAGAATGCTGGGCACACATGGCCCCAGGGACGGAGGAATCCCTGCCTGGCCTGGTTCAGGCAAGAAGCCCACTAGAAAGGCCGCATATGGCCTTGTGGGTATGGTGTCCCAGAGTTCAGTGGCCAAGCCCGCTGAACTGATTATCACAAATGGGGCACAAGTGTGCAGAGGCACAGGCGCCTCAGACCTCAGGTGTCTGGATGGAAGCCAGAACTGCCTGGCTAGACCTGGAGGGTGGCCATCTCTGGCCACAAATAGCCTCAGCTGTTTACCCACGTGCTCCAAACAAATGACCATGTGCAATGCACACTGCCATGATGTGACAAGGGATAAGTAGCACGCCCACAGGCAATATGGTGGGAATAGGAGTGATAGAGAAAGGGCTGAGGGAAAAACCAGCTCCACCTTCCAATAGATCCATGCAGAGTTCTTCAAGTACAGAAAATACTCACATAAAGGGAAATACACACAACAGCAAGACTGACCTCAGCATATACCAAGCTTCTTTTTATTTTAATGGCTTCCATCCAAGCTTTGGAGACCCACAGAAATAATTAGGACAATCAAAATTGGGGCCAATGGAAAAGCCAGGCAGCCAGACATCGCTTCAGCTTGGGTCACCATAACAGGTGTTGGAACAAAAGGCCAGTGGGAAGTAAAGCAAGCTGGCACAGCCATAGATGGAGGTTTGTTCCCAAATCAATCAGTCTCGTCCAGTTGAAAACAAGGGAAGGCTATTATCCAGGGAAGCACAGGGACCCGTCTCTACTCTTGCTCCTTGACCGGGTCTATTCTCCCTGACAATCCAGCCCAACGGGCTCAAATGAAAGCTTCTAATTGTTGTTAACAACCCGGAAATCCCATGATGAAAGACCACTTGCCTATCACGTAGGGGATATTCGCCAATCTGAAGGATGGTGTTGCCCGTTCTTTTTTGTTTTGTTTTAAGTTATTTTTGAGAGAGGGAGGGACAGAGAGAGAAGACAGGGGAAGGACAGAGAGAGGGAGAAAGAGAGAATCCCAAGCGGGCTTTGTGCTGTCAGTGCAGAGCCCAACAAGGGGCTCACACTCATGAACCATTGAGATCATGACCTTAGCTGAAATCAAGAGTCGAATCCTTAACCAACTGAGCTGCCCAGGGGCCCCTGGTGCTGCCCATTCTTGAACCAGCCCCCAAGACATGGAAAGCTGTGATTTAAAATGGGCTTAAAGCAGAGTGGTCCTTCCCTTGAGTCTGAGGATGGATTTGAGGAGAAGGAAGAAGAGTGGGAAGAGGAAGAGGTGGGAAAGGTGAAAGAGATGACACACACTCAGTACGTAGGTGCTTTCGGACCACCTCCTGCCTTGTTTTCCCCCCAGGAGCTCTAACGAACCTGGCCATTGGCAGAAGCTGTATATCAAGGCATAGGAGGGCATGGAGCTGAGTGCCTCCTACAGAACACCTTGGCGAAGGGAAGGGCAGGTGAGCCTGAGACCTCTAAGAAAGATGGAGATGAGACCTCAATCTCTTTTTCAACAGCATAGTCAGCCTGAGGGCATGCCAGAGTTTGAGCAGGGCCAGTTCTTTACAGAATGGCGCACTGGGCAAAGGTGACTTCTGATTGTCTGAAGAGCTCACCTTCTTTCCCTCCCTTCCTCCTCCTTCCCTCCCTCTTTCCCTTCCTTCCTTCCTTCCCTCCTTCCTTTTACTTTTGCATAAATGTTGATTGAGTACCTTATCCAGTTACAGGCATTATTATGCTAAGATGCTAATAACATTATCAACTGTAATCTTTGCTGCCCACTTCTGCCATTGGTGTCCAGCATCATAATGCCCATAGTAAGTTCTCAGTTCCTGTCCCTCAGAAAACCACCAATACCCTTCAAGTCTACTCCTTCCTCATCCCAGGCACTCTGCTGACTCATACAGCCCAGCCCTCTCAGGCCCAATGTGGAAATCAACTAGGGTGACAAACTGCTCTGTATTTTTGGCAGGTCACAAATGATGCAAAGCTTTCAGCTTTGTCCCCTCCTGTCATCTCCACTGTCCTTACTCCAGAAAGATCCCCTCACTGCTGTCCATCAGGATCTTCCAGCTGGTCTTCTTGACAAAATTCAACTTCAACCACCTTTACCAGCCCTGTGTGCTTGTATTCACACCCTCCTCTACAGGGAGGGAGGCAAAGGCAGAAAGACAGGTAAGTAAAATGCTAGAATACCCCTTGGAAAGTTCTCCTTGCAGGAGAAATGCACATAAGCATTTAAAATATAGTATGGTTAAGTGTTATAATCAACATACTTCTATGAAGTGATGAAAACACACATTAAGGAAGCAATTAAATCTAATGGGGTAGGTGGGAAGCCAAAGAGAGAGAGGAGAATGTGGAGTTGGACTTTAAGAGAGGAGTAGGAGTTCTTCAGGTGGGCAAGGTTTAGCACGTGAGGCAGAGGGCGAAGCATAAACAATGGATTGGGGGTAAGAATATGGAATAATGTGGTAAAGGTAAGAGCAGCTGTGGGGTGAGCATCAGGGGCAAAGGCAAAAGGCATGGAAGAGAAGTGGTTGGCCATAAGGATGTGGCTAAACCTGGATTCAAAAATCCTATACATTCCATGGATCATGACCTCATTCTATAGGAAGGAGGAAGCAATCAGAGATGGTTTCTAAAGTTTTACTGAGATATAATTCATGTACCAAACAAGTAACTCTTTTAAAGTATACAATTCAATGGTTTTTAGTGTATTCAGAGTTGTGCAACCATCACCACGATCTAATTTTAGAATATTTTCATCACCCTAAAAGAAACCTTGTGCCCAATAGTAGCCATTCCCATTCTCTACCACTAGTGCCCCATCTGCCCTAGGCAACCATGAATCTACTCTCTGTCTTGACAGATTTGTCTATTCTGGACATTTCATATAAATTAAATCATATGATATATGGTCTTTTGATACTGGCTTCTTTCACTTAGGACAGGACTTCCAAGGTGCATCCATCCATGTTGTAGCATGTGTTTGTACTTTATTCTTTTTTTAATGGCCAAATAACAGTCCATCATATGAATAGGCCATATTTTGTTTATCCATTCATCAGTTGATAGACATTCGGCTGTTTCTACTGTTTGGCTATTGTATTCAAGGTTTTATTTCTTACCCTCTAGAAGACTTAGTCAAAAGTATGTTTCCTGGGGCACGTGGGTGGCTCAGTCAGTTAAGCGTCCACCTTTGGCTCAGGTCATAATCTCGCGGTTCGTGGGTTCGAGCCCCACGTTGGGCTCTGTGTTAACAGCTAGCTCAGAGCCTGGAGCCTGCTTCAGATTCTGTGTCTCCCTCTCTCTCTGACGTTCCCCTGCTCATGCTGTCTCTCTCTCTCTCTCTCAGAAATAAATAAAAAACATTAAAACTTTTTTAATTAAAAAAAAAAGTATGTTTCCTGAAGCCCAAGCAAGTAGATCAGCAACTCACAAACAAACAAACAAACAAACACATCTACACCAATGGTCAACTGGTTCTTAAGACACATGTGACCCATCTCTTACATCCTGATGTTCTTCTTGCTCTGTTTGGACTCTCCACACATTTACTGGACCATAGTCTTAAATGCTGTGGGTGCCAGAGCAGGTCAAGGTCTTGCCCTCAAAGAAACATATTGAGGGTGGGGAGAATATGCACATGCAGCTTTAACACCAAAGCTGTCACAACACCATCCTACCTCCTGGACTTCACCATTCCCATAGCTACACTAGAACGTGCTCTGCCCTCCCCTAGCATCACAGAAATGCTAAGAAATGAGGGGCAAGAACAGCATGGCTGCCGGAGAAGCAGCAGTGGAGAGAGAAGCAGAAAGGTCCTCAAAGTCCAAGCTGGCTCCCAAAAGTTGATAAATTACTGTTTGGAAACTGAAAAGGAACAAATATAGCTCTAGATTCACAGAAGATGAGCATCAGTGCCCTGGGGGGTAACTGGTCTGCCCTAGCCAGAGGTGACTGGCCAAGCCCTAGATGAGGAGGAGAGTGAGTGGGGCAGGCTCAGAGAGTCCTTAGTGCTCCAAGGGGGACTTCTTTATTTCACTGTCTCCCCCACAACTTCCAAAGACAGCAGCATTTAAAAGATGGGCAATGGGGGGCGCCTGGGCAATGGGGCACTTAAGTGCCTGACTTTGGCTCAGGTCATTGTCTAGCGATTCAAGAGTTTGAGCCCCATGCCGGGCTCTGAGCTGATTCTCTACCCCTCTCCTGCATACACACACACTCTCTCTCTCTCTCTCTCTCTCTCTCTCTCTCTCTCAAAAATAAACACTAAAAATTTTTAAATAAAAGATGGGCAAGGGGCCTTGTAGGTTAAGTCCTACATGGGTTTAGCAGAATTTCAGGACTCAAATAAAAAATCCCTCCCCCAAAAGCTACTGTCTGAGAATCAGAATCCCTCACTCCTATGTCCAGAGAGACAGGGCCAGCCTTCTGAATCTGCAGGGTGGTGACCAAACCCTGGAGTTGTACCGAAAGATTAAATGACATAATGTCTGGAAGGCAGGGGGGCCCGTGATGGCTACCCCAAGGGTCAAGTGAAGTACAGCTTCCCTCTCTTTTCTAAGAAAAGCCTCTCTTGTCCTTCACCTACATCCTCTTTCTCCAGACAGTTTGCAAAGATCCACTGCAAACTGGAAGTATGTTAGGAGAAGTGAACATGCCAACCCGTTTCTGAAACAACTAGTGCTACTTCAATTTCTCCAGCATATCAGGCGACTAAAGTCACTGACACTGCTGTCACCAAGAGAAGTATAGGTCCTTGAGCCCATGTCTGACATCTGACTTCGTCAACACCGCATTCGGATGGTGTTGCGGCCATACCTGGTAACTGCTGGTTCACAGACTGGAGATGAAAGTGGCCTCTGAGCACAAGCAAATACTTGTGAACTCTGAACAAGCAAATACTAACTGCCACCCCGCTAGAGCCTGGTGCCCCTCACCTGCATTACAGTGACTCTGACTATATGAAAAACAAGTTACACAATGGAAAGAAAAGGGATGGGTAAACATGGGAAGGTCAGGTAGTATTCAGTTACTTGGAAACACAAATTAGTAGAAAAGAGCAATAGAAGGCTGTTTTAGAAGTGTTTCCATTCATTTTTAAGCAACATTTGCAATGTGAGGCAGAAAGAAGGCTCTAAGAGGATCGAGGATGGTTGATCCAGAGTGGTTGCTACTGACCTGCCCTAGACACTGGCATAAGAAGGGTATCCCACCCATGCCCTGGGGTCTGGGTGCTCTCTCTTTTGGGGGTGAGTCCCCCCAGGCTCTGTCCCCAAGCTGAACCACCAACCCACCAACCACTCTCCCAGAAACCTGAATGCACTGTGCCTAAACTTGGGCACCACAGGACCAGTATGGAGGGAAGCCAGGTAGAAGGTTTAGGCTGAGCCTGGAGCACCAAAATGACAGCCCTTGGCCTAGGAGGGACCTGGGCTCTGGGTGCAGAGGGGAAGCCAAGCAGTACAGGGAGACTGGGAACTGTGACTGGGATGGCCAAAACACGCAGAAAAGAAACTGGGGCAGCAAGGAGAGGGAAGGGGACAAGAATGGAAATCAGAACATCTGAAGGGCCAGTTAAGCCACAATCCCACAGAATTCTCCTGTTACATCCTCCCATAGTGTTGGTTAGGACAGTGGGTGACCAAGACAGGAAAAATAAAGAGATCTTGTGACATGGCTTCCAAGAGGAAGTGTGAACAGTTCCCAGGGATTTGGATTACCCCAGAGTATCCTAAAGTAGTCTGTGGGTCTCTGGGGAGGGGCTCAAGAATAGCCCGTCACTGGAGCCACGGATGTCCCAAAGGCTGGCTGGCAGGCAGCAAATGCTACACATTCACCGGACCACAGAGACTACAGGTCTTTCTTAGAGGTAAGAAAGATCGCAATAATCAACAACTTACGTATACAGCACAGGGAACACCGAGCCAGATACTAAGATAATGCACATCTGATAAAAACGACAGATCTATGAGCTCAGATGCCACACCTGGTTTGTTTTTTTATAACTTCCATTTTCCCAAGTTTTCTAAGACCATCCAGCAAGCCAATAATCCACATAAGTGAGTGTAAATGCCCACTGAATAAACAGTAAGGGAACGCTTTTCAACTGAACTGGCAAGAAGTGAGGGTGTGGGGGAAGACATAACACACAGGGTTTTGTTTCTCAAGAGAGCGCCTGAACGGGAAAATAACCAATTTTACGTGATTTAGTTCTGTTGTGAAAGGGCAAGTCGCTGCCAAATGCACTTCAGTTCTCCGCTCTTGCCTAATAGCAGATATCTGAGAAGCAAGGTGCCAAAAATTTGAACCAGAACAGATCTTGAAATTACCTTTCTGAATAAAACAAAAAGTTCAAAAAGTCAAAAGAGCTGGCACGAGCTCAGAGAAGAAGGAACAAATGTAGCTGGGGGAAAAAAATAGCGCTGAAGCAATCTGAGTGTGGTTTTGTATCTTGAGAGGACCAGGAGCGAAGGGGAGCAGGGAGTGGGGGTGGGGGATGGGGAGTCAGGGGAGTCAG
>NW_027551560.1:4932969-4970692 GCF_008692635.1 Crocuta crocuta | reverse complement strand
CGGGTATGGGTGGGGGTTGGGGGCCGACAGGTCTCCAGCATCACCTACATCCCTACAACTGAATTCAGCTCAATACAACTTTGCCCCTTTTAAGGTAGCTTGAGACCATCACTCCAACTATTGCATTTTTTTTTTCTTGAAAAACTCTTGTGATTTTTCTAGACTTGAGCTGACGTCAGTGTGGTGTGAACTCATCTGCATACCCCAGCTTGGTGATAAAAGAGAGAGGGAGCCAACTTAACAATGATCCTGCCTAAAGTAACCTAATATTACACAAATGTTTGACTATAACCCATTGGTTGTTTGCAATGGGCATACTGAATTCCAGCAATTATTAACCTGGCCAATGTCAAAAAGTAAGCTAATAAGGGGAGCTGTTATTTCAAAAGTATAAGGTTTCAGTTTTGCAAGAGAACAAAAGTTCTGGAGATCTACTGTACAGCAATGTGCATACAATTAACATTACTGTACACCTAAAAATGGTCAAGGTGGTCCATTCATGTGGGGTTTTTTTTACCACAATAAAAAATAAAATTTACATTTCTAAATTTAAAAAAATAATAAGAGAATGCATTATTCATTCCATGCCCTGCACATGGCTACAACCACAGTATACTGCACTAATTAAACTGAATTTCCTCTCACAAAAAGGAGAGAGAATGAGCATGCTAGCTAGCTAAAAAAGGGCTACTCTGATTTCAAGCTCTGCTTTAAGTTCTAAACAGAAAAAATAAGGAGAAAAATTAAGACTGGAAAACTCACATGGGTTTAATTTCTCTGTTACAATCCACCATACCAATACTTACATGGCAATGTCAGCATTTTTACTTTATAAATCTTTTCATGGTAACTTTCAGAGAGGTGATGGAAAGCTACCAGGATGACCACCTCGGAGCAGGCGGGGATGAAATGATGTCCACCCCTGCCTTGAGTTAGACCCTTACTACCTCCTCTGCCCAGGCCTTCTGCAGAGAGTAAGATTCATGCACTGCATCATGGCTCAGGTGCCTGGTGTAGCCACCATAATCAGGTGTTGTGTTCTGGTTTTGACTAGCTTACAGAACTTTAGACTAGCATGTGTGTGGACCCCCAGTCTAGGAATTACCATTTTCTGTTCAACTAGCACTTCTTTATTAGTTTGCCAGGGCTGCCTTAACGAAGTACACATATTGAGTGGCTTAAGACAACAGACACTTATTGCCTTGCAGAGGTTTTGTCAGCCAGAAGTCCAAAATCGAGGTATCGGTGGATTTGTTTCCTCCTGAGGGCCCTGAAGGAGAAGCTGGGCCATGCCTCTCTTCTTGTGGCTTACAGATACATCTTTCCAATCCTCCATCTGCACATGGCCTTCTCCCATGTTTCTGTGTACACACGGCCTCCTTCTTGTAACAGTATCAGGCATAGTGCCTTAGGGACACACCTTAGTGCAAAATGACCTCATCTTAACTAAATACATCTGCACAGACCTATTTCCAAAGAAGGTCACATTTTGAGGTACTGGGAGTTAGGATTTCAACATATCTTGTTGGGAAGCTCACAATTCAACCTGTAACAGCTTCTCAAAAGATGACCACCAACCAGCAACATCAGCATCACTTGGGAATTTGTTTAAAATGACAATCTTGGGTCCCAGACCCACTGAATCAGAAACTCCAGAAGTACAGCCAAATAATGTATATTTTACAAGCCTTCCAAGAGATTCTGATGCACACTGAGGTTTGAGAACCACTGTGTTAAACCACACTGCACATTTTTTTAAAAAATCATTTTTGGGGTTCCTGGGTGGCTCAGTTCGTTCAGCGTCCGACTTTAGCTCAGGTCATGATCTCATGGTTCATGAGTTAGAGCCCTGCATCGGACAGCTCAGAGCCTGGAGCCTGCTTCAGATTCTGTCTCCCTCTCTCTCTGCCCATCCCCCACTCATGCTGTCTCTGTCTCCTCTCGAAAATAAATAAACATTAAAAAATTTTTTTAAATAAATCATTTTCAGTGATTTTACTTGTGATGTTCAATGACGCTAAGTGTGCATCTTGCCCTTTCTGGGCTGTCTCTGACTATATCACACACTTCTTCCACAGCGGTGATCAACTAATACTTACTTAGTGCTATGATAAAACGGACTGGAGTCTCAGGTCTGTGCAAGTCACATGTGGCCCTCAGACAGGTTTTATTTATTTATTTATTGTTCATGACTACTATGAACTGCCAGCATTAAAAGCCTAAGGTACAGACTTTCCTTGAAAAAAAAAAAAAAAGGTTGCAAGATTTGGTAACACAAGATCCAAATCTGGCTGAACCACAGTCCCCACTATTCCCGATGTCTGCCCAACCCCGAGGCTTCCTGCAGATGATACCTGCTCATGTATCTCACCTCTCTGACCTCTGCAGTTGGGCTTGAACAATATCTGAATGGAGGAGAGTTAGAAAGAAAAATGTATCACCATCCACAGCTTGAAATACTTCACTGTTTCTATGCAGTAAGTTTAGGAATGAAATTCTAATTTTTTAAAATAATTTTTTAAATGTTTTATTTATTTTTTTGAGACAGACAGCATGAGCAGAAGAGGGTCAGAGAGAGAGGGAGACACAGAATCAGAAGCAGGCTCCAGGCTCTGAGCTGGCAGTCATCAAAGAGCCCAACAGGGGGCTCGAACCCACGAACTGTGAGATCATGACCTGAGCCAAAGTCGGACGCTTAGCTAACTGAGCCACCCAGGCGCCCCTAGGAATTAAATTCTAGGAGCTGGTGGCTCTGATCAGGACTGACTTTAGGTTCTGAGAGCTCAACTTCCCTTTCTACAAGTAACAGAAGTTATGAAGTAACTCAAATCTGACGATCAAAGTTTTATAGTGGCTTGCCCATGCAACAGTGCAGACTGAGTAATAGCACAACAAGAAGAGAGCTTCGTATTGGCATGGCTTCATTAGGGGACAGTAGGACATGGAGGACATGAAATCTGGATGAGACATCACTTACGCCTCCTTTGTGTGCATGCTGTGCTGAATAAATCAGCTATGAAACAAATGATTCTTCCTCAGTAGAACAACTGAGGGAGTCATTCTTTAAAGCTACTTTCAAGGCTTACAAAATTCTTTTATATAAATATATGGGGGGGGAGGTGCAGAAGAGGAGAGAGAGAAAGAGAGAGAGAGAGATTGAGAATCTCAAGCAGGTTCCACTCTCAATGTGGATGGTGCCTGATGCAGGGCCCAATCCCATGACCCTGGGATCATGACTTGAGCTGAAACCAAGAGTTGGATGCTCAATCGACATGCTCAATTGACTGAGCCACCCAGACATCCCATGGTCTACAAAATTCTTGAGGGGCAAATCCTGGACTAGGATTTAACAATGGATTTAACATTGATCCTGGACTAGGATTTAACACAGACACCAAATAGTTTCTTTACAATGAAGGAAAAGATGCCACTTCTGTACCTCACTCAGGTCATGGGAGGCAGTTTGCGAAAAGAGGAACAGAGTGGTAGTTTGGGGCCTCTTCATCTTAGCTGTACGGATGGGTCTGGAGTGTGCAAGTGACAAGTCACACATACAAGTGAGTCAGGGACAAGTTTTCAAGGAGCGAACAAGCTTCAAAGAAAGCCTGAAGGAAGTGCTACTTACCAGAGAGATCATCCCAAAGCAATAAATCCAATGAATACATTCACTGAAAGATTACTGAACCAGAGGATTCAGACAAATAGCCACGATCGTGTCATGGGCTATTTTCTCACAAATCCTTAAATTTGATTCTCTCCTGAGCCACCCTACACCTCAGCATTCTTAAGAAAGAAGAGATGAAATATGTCACTGATGGCTAATCTTCCCTTAAAGCTATTAGAATTTTGAACAATGACAATTTCCTCAAAGACAGAGATGACTGTGTCTTCCAGGTGGACCTAATATTTTGAATAATTTATTAAAAATTATAATACTTCTTCACAGCAAAGTAAATATACAAATGGGACAGGCTTATGATATTTAAACAAGGGCTATGCTTTTCCTCTGACTGTCAGTCAGGGATTTCCAGAGAAACAGAACCAGCAGGAGGTACATATATGTACATGGAGAGAGAAGGGATTTATTCTAAGGAATTGGCTCACATAATCATGGAGACTGACAAGGCTCCAGATCTGCAGGGTGACTGGGCTGGACCCAGCTAGAGACCCAGGACAGCAACAGGTGAATACAGTCCCAAGGTAGGATAAAGCTAACGTCCTAGGCTCCAAGGCCATCAGGTAAGAGGAATTCCTTCTTATTCGGGGTAAGGTTCTGTTTTGTTCTATTGAGGCCCTCAACTGATTAGATGAGGCCCCCCCCACCCAGGTGAAGGTGATGTTTTATTCAGTTTACTGATTCAAATGCTAATCTCATCCAGCAACACCCTCACAGGCACAACCCAGAATAATATTGGGTCAAATGTCTCCCCGACACCCCAACTGACACATAAAAGTCACTGACATTTGCCAGTGTGGGTGGAGCAACTGGGACTTTCCTCCTTTGCTGAAGGTACTGCTATCTGGTGCAGCCACTTCAGGAAACAGCTCAGCACTTTCTTACAAAGTTAAACACGCACTTTTGTGTGACACAGCAATCCCACTCATGGGTATTTACCCAGAAGAAATGAAAACTTAAGTTCGTACAAAAGCCTGCAAGTGAATGTTTATAGCAGATTTGTTCACAATCATCAAATACTATCAACAGCCCAAATGTTCTTCCGGGGATAAGTGGACAGACAAGCATCCATGCAGCAGAATACCACTCAGCAACAAAAAGGAGCAAACCACTCATGTATGAATCTGAAAAGTAATATGCTGAGTGAAAGATGCCAGTCTCAGAAGACTGAATATTGTCTATTTATAGGATATGTTTGAGAAGACAGAACAGCTCAATGGTGGCCTGGAGCGGAGGGGTGTGTGTGTGTGCGTGCGTGCGTGTGTGTGTGTGTGTGTGTGTGTCTTAAAGGAGGTAATGGGATTGTTTTGAATCCTGACTTGGGTGGTGGTTATACAAATCTAAACATTCATTAACTTCCACAACTCTCTCCCAATATCAAATTTACCGTATGAGATTTTTTAAATTGTGAAAATCAAATGGTAAAAAAAAACCAAAAACACCTTATATTTTATACATAGGATAAATGACCCTGATGGGGTCAAGCAACAGAAGCTAAATCCAGAACACGCACGGGCAGGCAGGAGCCAGAAGGGCTCAAGCATCACCCAACAGTTCTGTGTATAAAGACGATAAGAGACATTCCTGAGTCACTGCGCACAACCTCATAATTCTCTGAATAGGCAAAACAGCTGTGATTTGTAACTTTCTCCTCCCAGGAATTTTATATTCATAGTCTTTTATATTCAGCCTCAGGAGAGGAAATGCAGGCTTATGGATGGTCAAGGACTGGCCTGGATTTTGATCTTAGTTCTGTCTGGTTTGTGAGAGTCACTACATAAAACCACAGTGAGGATTATGCTCTGACTCCTCTCCTTTCTCTGCTGTACCCCAGTAAAGCCCCTTAATCCTGTGCTCTTAAGGCCCTGCTCTTCCTTAAAGCAGGGGTTCTCCTTGGGGAGAAGGGGGGTATTTTGTCCCCTAGAAAACATGTGGCATTGTCTACAGGGGGGTTTAGTTGTCACAGACAGTGGGCAGGGTGCTACTGGCATCTAGTGAGTAGAGGCCAGAGATGCTACTAAACATCTCACGGTGCACAGGACAGCCCCTGAAACAGAATTATCCAGCCCCAAATGTCTCTAGGGCCGAGGCTGGGAACATTCCGGCTGAAAGGAAGGAAGGAAACATACCCATAAATCAGATCTGCATCAGGTACTGTAAAATTCTTAATTAACATATTTCCTCTAGACCCTGCTGAGATATCTATTATTAACCCCAGTTTCTAGTTAAGAAAGTTGCTGCTCAGACCCCCTTAAAAAAGTGCCCCCACACCAGAGACAGATGAGAGTCTGTGGGCAGCCCCAGGCCCCTTTGATGGCAAAGTCCAGGGGGCCTGCAGTGTGGTTGATGCCCTCAGGGCTGGACTGGGCCCTCCATCAACCTCTTTCCCTCCATCCCTTCAGGTCTCAGAAATCGCCTCCTGGCCTTAACTAGTCTGCAAACAAGGGGAGCGATTTGGCTGGTCGAGGGCAGATGTGAATTCTGGCAGCCCCAGGAAACAAGTGGGGCCTGTCATCACTGAGAACCACCCAGGACTGTTGGTCACCTTGGCTTCTGCTCCATCCATGGCTCCTGCCCTCACCTCCATGGGAGCAGCCCAGAGACATGAGACATTCCCAGCCAGGCTCTTTGAAGAGCTTCTTCCCCGCCGCCCCAGCCTATCTCTTCACAAGGAGAGGAGTGGGGCCCTCAAGCAGAGGCTCAGAAACAGACAGACACAACACAGAACAACACACTGTGATCAATTTCCCACAATAACATCCTAGGGGCAGGGCCTGCCTGAGAAAATAAGCAAAGTGCTTTAAAAACAAGTCCTATAAATTATATTTTAAAAATAATAAAATTTTTAAAAAATAAAAACAAGTCCTATGATTGCCTCTGGGTGATTCTGGTTCAATTTTACCCTTTCATATAATTAGTGTTGACAATTCCAATAGGTGAAAATGGGGGTGGGGGATTAAAATTTGGGGAGGTGGAAGAGAAGTAGAAAAACGGAGGGAAGGCAGAGGAACAGCAAGAGGAGAAAAAGAACATGAGCGTCAAGTTTATCCCAAAACTCAGCAGACAGATGGCCTCATGACAAAGGAAGAGGAGCCCCAAGATTTGGGGGCCTCCTTGCAAGTCGGCCAGGACCACATTCACGGAAGCTGCTGCTCCTCAGAATCATTCTAGGAAACTGTCTCAGGGCAGGCGGCTCACAATTGTTCTCGAACAGGGCAAAGTGGAGTTAATTCCTCATGAGGCTCCAGGGTGGGCTCCCAGCTGTCCGGCTGCAGGGAAGCCTTGGGCAGACCTCCACCCGCCCGAGCCCCACCCCACGCTTCCCACGCCTCCTGGGCCCAGCCACAGCCACGAAGGCGGCACTCACAGTTCTAGAATCAGGATGACGTCCGTCTTGTTCTCATACACCTCATGGAGGGTGATGACGTTGGGGTGCTGGATCTCCTTCAGGATGCTGACCTCCCGCTCGATGTCCTCGCGGCTCACACCCCGCCGGCTGGACTTCGCCCTCCTCTTCTTGATAAACTTGGCGGCATACTGTAGACCGGTGCTTTTCTCCCGGCATTTCTTCACGACTGCAAACTGCCCGCTGGAGACAGAAGGGGACGGTTACAGGTCGTTTCTCCACTGCTGGCTTGCAAAAGGGGACTTGAGCGAGGATGTGGCATGGGGAGGACGGGCTGTGGAAGTGCCAGTAGGAAAGTCCGCAGTGTGGGAAATTCACAAACAAGCAGGCACATTTCTTACGACGTTTCAGTTTCATTAAGCCTGTTTCTTTACGGGACACCTGGGTGGCTCAGTCGGCTGGACGTCCGACTTCGGCTCAGGTCATGATCCTAAAGTCTGTCGGTTCAAGCTCTGCATCGGGCTCTGTGCTGACAGCTAGTTCAGAGCCTGGAGCCTGCTTCGGATTCTGTGTCTCCCTCTCTCTCTGCCCCTCCCCCACTCACGCTCTGTCTCTTTCTCTCTCTCTCTCTTAGAAATAAACATTAAAATATTTTTTTAAACCTGTTTATGAATAATGTTGCAAGCAATACAGAATCTTTTCTTGAATTATATTGTATTGAATGGATTAGGAATGCCTCCACTTCTGTGTGTCCTCCCTCGCTCCCAGTTCAGATTCTGGGATAGCATGAAAGAGCTCCCCAATCTGACTTCCTTCTGACAAGCCTTCTCCTGTATGTCTAGGAAAACAAGAGATCAAGAGAGGGGAACTGATAGAAAAATACATAGGGCCCTGCTTTCAATGACATATTTCTAGGGCCAGTATTTATCAGTTGAAGCAACCAGAACAACAACAAAAGCTATGTATTTTGTTCACACTCCAGGGATTGATAAGCCATATATACTTGACATTTGTCAGTCGCTTCTCCAGCATCACTCCCTTGTCTCCTTTCCCCAAAATATCTGTAACCAGGGACCCTGCACTTCCGGGGAACCTGACTCTACAGGCCATATATAGATATGCATAGTGTGACCCAGGCTAAGCCAATCAGTGTATCTTCCTGGCTCCACTGACAGGCACATGACCTAAGTAAGACCTTTTGGAGGATACGGAGACAAAGACTTTTCCGAGACTGTCTTCTGGATGTTAACACTTAACTATATGACCCCAAACACCGGTTCCAGCCATCTTGGGACTAGGAGGAGGTCTATTCTTGGTTTAAAGCCAACCATTGCGGAGGCAGAGCCAGTAGAAGAAAAGAAACCAGGTTTGTGGTAACACTGTGAAATGACTGGATCAACCCTAGCCTGAAAGCCATCTGCCTTTGGATATTTCAGCAACAGAAGCCAATAAATTTCCCTTTACTGCTAAAGCCAGTTTGATCTGGGTTTTCAATTTCTTGCAGAGGAAAGCATCCTATCGGTACATTCTATGCCACAGCATGTAACCAGAGCCTCCTACCTATATATAAAAGAGTACAATAAGAGTGGCGCCTGGGCGGCTCAGTTGGTTAAGCGTCTGACTTTGGCTCAGGTCATGATCTCGCAGTTTGTGAGTTCAAGCCCCATGTCAGGCTCTGTGCTGATAGCTTAGAGCCTGGAACCTGGAGCTTGCTTCAGATTCTGTGTCTCCCTCTCTCTCTCTCTGCCCCTCCCCTGCTCTCTCCTCTCTCTCTCTCTCTCTCAAAACCAAATAAACATTAAAAAAAGAAAAACTTAAAAAGCTGGCCCCCTCATTTCTTCCCCAGAGCCAAAGGTAGGGCAGATCCACCCATCACAGGATCTGTATATTTCTTTGCAGGGGCTGGTGAACTGATATGTAGACAATTGTCACGGTTATTTTTAACTAGCTTTATTCTCACATGAAGACAAAAGAGAGAGAGAAAATCAAATTAACAGTAACATTTCAATGTTAAAGAATGGAGACTTTACGTTACTCATTTACTTCAGCAGCAGAGGTCAGTGAAGAAAAACACATAGTAAAGGATTATCTTTATAGCACTGCCAAATTTTTGCATGACAGGTTATTAAAACTCTCTTTCCCCCTGCAGCAGAATCGCAGAGAAGCTGAAGAATAAATCACACCAGAATGCTAGCACCAATTGCCTGTAAACTCACGACCCTAAAGAGCCATGGGATCTGTTATGACTTTATTACAACATTTTCTGGTTTTTCTGAGGAGTAAAGAATTGGGCTTTCTCTCTCCTGGAAGGTGGAGGTGAGCAGCAGAGATGGGGCTTATGGGGGGGAATAGCCTGACTATAAAACAAAGTAAGGTACTGCTTTGCAAAGTCCAGTGAAGTGAGGCTAATATTCCCCCTTCTTCCAACCGAGTGCCCCCCAAGAGGTCCCCGGATGCAGGTGGGGCAGTGCCCTGGCCCAACGCAGGACCTCCAACGCAGACACAGCTCATGCTTCCAGGGGCTGGGCCTGTGCGTGCCTCTCACACGGTCGCTGTGACTTTACTCTGGGCCGGTCAAGCTTCACAGCGGACTCAGTGGTCTGAATCACAGTGTTTTAAAAAACAAAACCAAAAAGGCAGGCGAGCCACAAAGAACTTAAATGCAAGCCTAAATTCAAAGACTATCCCAAAATGTGTTTTTACTGCTGAGTGTTCCACGGTGACCTTTCCCCTTTTAACTACAGGATGGCGAAAGCATCAAGACCCTCCCACGCTAGCGACCAGGCCAAGGGAAGGCACTCAGCACCCCGAGCGTCAAGGCCCGGAGTGTGTGCACAGGCCTAAACTGACTATGCTGCCCACATCCGCAGCGACAAATCTGGAACCCACCCCCTCACCAGACAATCGACCCCTCACTCACACTTCTGGGTCCCCTGAGGGGAAAGCAAGCAGGGATAAAGGCCAGAGGGTAGGGAAGGACTCCACCCAAGAGATGTGATTGTAATGCCCATGGCCGTGGCTAGTGTCCAGACTAACCCTGGCTGCAGGTGGCTGAAAGGATGTGGACTAATTCTCAAGACCACTCTTCTAGACACATCTCAATGCCCCTGCTCTAAAGACACTTCTATTTATCTCCAACTACCCAACATCTGCCCCCATCACTGTGCTCCATCCGGTGCTCTCCCTGGCACCTCAGTCCACAGAGCACCTCTGATCTTTCTGCCAATTTCTTGCCCATTTCCAGCCCTCCCAAGGGTGCAATTCCGTGAAGACAGAGGCCTGTCAGGCAGATCTATTGTCCCCTGAGGCAGTGGATGCAGAGCTCCTCTGGGAGCTCACTGCACAATGTTTACACGTTGCTCTTGACCTCTGAGTCTAGAATCCTAAAAACCAGAGGTGTTAAGTGAAGACTCTTCCCTGTAATTCAGCAGAATTGTGTGGGGCTGGGAGCACAGGCTGCCTGTCTGAGCTGGTTCCCCGTCTACTAGTTGTGTTAACTGTGGGCTTACATCCTACTTAACACTCTCTGCCTCAGTGTCCTTATCTGCCAAGTGGGTAGAATAATAGTGCCTACCTGGGAGGGTTGTTGGGGTGGAAAGGAAGGATTAAATGAGCTGATAAATAACAGAAAGTGGTTAGAACAGTGCCTGGCAGCGGCGCCTGGGTGGCTCAGTCAGTTAAGTTTCCGACTTCAGCTCAGGTCATAATCTCATGGTTCGTGAGTTCAAGCCCTGCATCGGGCTGGCTGCTGACAGCTCTGAGCCTGGAGGCTGCTTCACATTCTGTGTCTCCCTCTCTCTCTCCGCCCCTCCCCCACTCAAGCTCTGTTTCTCTCTCTCTGTTAAAAATAAATAAATGTTTAAAAAATTTTAATGCTTGGCAGTATTAAGTCTTCAATAACTGTTTGCTATTACTAACCTTCGACAACTGGAGTTACTGTCATGAGCTTACGGTTTGTGCTTAAAAGCCCAGAGGGCTGCAGTACTGCCTTCAAAGTATCCCCTCTCAAAAGTTCTGGGGAGAAAAGAGCCCTAAAAAGAAAAAGAAAACCACAACAGGGCTGTACTGATTAAAGTGTGTAAAGCTACTGCCCAATCTGGCATCTGGCTTCAACCTCCAAATACAACATTCCTCATGACCCTACCCCAGCTGCATGCGGAGCAGAAGCTGCTGCCCACAGCAGCTGGGGAAACTGAGTCATAGCTGAGCTGAGGCAGGCAGGAGGCCCATGGGAGGCTACCGGGCTTTAGTGTGCACTGGGTAACTGGTGCCCCGAGTTTTCAGAGCAGAATCTCCCCGGGCAGGCAGCAAACCAAAGCCAGACTCCTCGGAGAAGAAATTCCTTTCTAAACACTATAATTTGCTTCATAAGGCCTAATTCGAACTGGACTGGTGGTTAACTGTTGTTCTCATCCTCCTCCCGGGGCAGCTGGCCCTCGGCCCACCTGCTGCCACACCCACTGTGGGGGGATAGTTCCTCTTCTCCAATCCCTCACCCCAATAATAACAACTGAAAAAAAACTATTTACTTGGGCTTTTTGGGGCCATGGCTTCTAAATCCTGGAATCCCAGAGAAACAACCTGATACAGCTGCCAGGGTGAGCCCTAGGCAAGGAGAAAAGTAAAGGCACACAGAGGAGCGAGGCCAGCAGCCTCACCCGTGGGGGTTCGGGGGATCCATCGCCTGAGCTCCAGCCTCCCTCCTGTTACAGACCCAGCAGGCTCCCCGGAGACTGACAGCCCCACAGACGGCTGCGGCGATGGTCAACGGGTGGTAGAAAATCACTGTGTACCTGCACATTTAAATTGACAAAACGGAATACGAGTTGATCCTCCCTTTTTGAGGGATCTATATTTGCAAACTCACCTACTTGCTAAAAGGTAAGTGTAACTTCATAATCCACACCTGGCAGCGTGTTCGCAGTTATCTGTGGGTCTGAGGTGCCCTATGTGCAAGTTCCCAGCTGAGGCAGATCAAGCCGACACTCCACCTTCCATTTCAGCCTCCAAACCATAAACACATGTCCTTTTAATGGTCTGTTTACCACCATGTCTTTGCATTTCTGCTTATTATTGGTGATTTCGCTATTTAAAATCAGCCCCAAAGTGCAAAGCCCGGTGTTCACAGGCACAGAGGCTGTGACGGCCTTACAGAGACAACATGTGCTAGACAAGCTTTGTTTGGGCAGGAGTAGGAGTGCTGTTGGCCATGAGTTCAATGTTAAGGAATCAACAATATGAATTACAGAAGTGCCTTTAAACAGAAACCTACATAAAACAAGGTTATGATGCACTGATCTGATGATAGAAATGTTATGACCAGAGGCTCACAGAAACTTAACCCTGTATTTTCTCTAGAACGAATGGTTCAGTATTTGCTACTTCAGTGATTGTCCTAAAGTCATAGAATATAACCACACCACAAATAATGAGAATTGGTCGTATGTTGTTTTTAAAAAATGCACTGGGGTGTGTGGGTGACTCAGTCAGTTGATTGTCCAACTCTTGACTTCGACTCAGGTCATGATCCCAGGGTTGTGAGACTGAGCCTTGTGCCTTATGTCAGGCTCTGCATTAAGCGTGAAGCCTGCTTAAGATTCTCTCTCTCTCTCTCTCTCTCTCTCTCTCTCTCTCTCTCTCTCCCCCTGCCACCTGTCACACACTCTCTCTCTCTCAAAATAAATAAATAACAGATAAAATAAAAATGTACTAACATTCTATGTTACTTAATACCTAACAGAACAGTTTGTTGGACTAGGTACAGCCAGCCAAATTCATTTTGACATAAAATTTTCAATTAAATGTAATAAACACGTATTAACTACTAATGGCCAGATATATACAAAGTCAGTGAGGCACATCCCTACTTTAAAGAGTTTGATATAAAAATTTTTTGATTCAAAAATTATCACAAATTTTACTAAAAAGAGAAAACTTTGGATACAAGTAGAAAAACTTCATAAAGAACAACCTGCCATCTAATGTCTTTGACTCACTGGTATACCTAATCGAATCACCTTATAGTCACTCAATGAACCATAACCAGAATTCTATGCAAGAAGCTTTATACATAATCACCTTAATCATTATCACAACCCTGTGAGATTCACATCACTATCAACTCTTTCATCAAGGAAAGAACCAAGCCTCAGAGAGATTTTTTTTCTAGTCTCCTCAAATCTTTCAAGCAAGTTAAGTGCCACACTTGAGAAGTGAACCCCAAGTGTATTATTTGTCTCCAACACTATCCACTGAACCTGGTTACTGTGCCGGGCATGTGTCCATTTTGTTTGAAAATACAAGCCATCCCCTTGTGAAGTTACAGATAAGTCTATAGATCATTCTAGGAAAGAGCTCTGGTAAGGGGAGGCACAAGAGAGGATGACTGTGGTTAAATACGATTGGGCAGTAGTGCCTTCTCCTCCCCACTGAAAACTCATTAAGTGTTTTAACTAATTAAAACCATTACTTTAACGTGCTCTGAAGTTCTCTGCAATAAAAAGCAACTCATGTTTGTGTGCGTGCTTCAGAAGCACTATACTAACAATTAGAAAGAGCCACAGAAGAGTCTCAAGGTCAGCATATTAGTACAGCAGGCACACATTTGTGAGGCTGTGGGTTTTGATAGGTCCATTATATTTCATAGTGCATTAAAAATAAAACTGTTGAACTTTGTTTAATCTGGTCGGGTTTTATTTTCAAATTCATTTCTTTTTGGGAGTTTTGCTCACTTGGAGAAAGATGACATGAATGTATAATGACAGAGTTGTTGCATTCAGAATGGAGTAAGAGCAGTCTGGCCAGACACGACATTAGGTTCTCTACATTTGGGCTGGCACCTAGCACAGGATCTAACATTTTCCTTGCTGACCTTGATCTAGACACCACATTAGAACAAGTGTCCACCCAGGAAGGTGGGTGCAGACTTTTTTTTTTTAAGTAGCTAAAACAGGGACACCTGGGGCTCAGTCAGGTAAGAGTCTGACTCTTGATTTAGGCTTAGGTCATGATCTCACAGTTCATGGGATCAAGCCCCACATCGGGCTCTGCACTGACTGTGGACCCTCTTGGGATCCTCTCTCTCCCTCTCTCTCTCTCTGCCCCTCCTTCATTCACACACTGTCTCTCAAAGACAAATAAATATTGGGGGGGGAAGTGGCTAAAGCGGCATACAAATTTTTCTTTGATTTTAAATATGTCTCTTCCCAGTATGTGTAAGTTAAAACGTTATTTACAGTAACTATTGTTATGAATTCCCTCTACTAATGCTGAAAATAGATCTGGTTTCACTCAAACAGATGATAAGCTCCATCTCTCCCTCCTCCCAAGCCTTTGCCATAAGGTTTCTTTTTTCTTATTTTTTTAATATTTATTTTTGAGAGAGATAGAGCACGAGTTGGGGAGGGGCAGAAAGAGAGGGAGACACAGAATCCGAAACAGGCTCCAGGCTGTGAGCTAGCTGTCAGCACAGAGCCCAACACAGGCCTGGAACTCATGAACCGCGAGATCATGACCTGAGCCAAAGTCAGACGCCCAACCGACTGAGCCACTCAGGCTCCCCCAGCTTCAAACTTTTCAAAGATGCCCAGAGGGCATTGATTCAGCAGCTGAAAAGCAGCACCAAATTTCTTCTTGGCATTTTTCTATACAACAACTGTGCAATCTATATACTAAATCTCTATGCCTTTTTTCTCTCATTAGGACTCAACCATTTTCTATGAAACCTATTTGACTTGTCCCCTTTGGCCCTCAAAGGACCTTGTGGCCTTGCTTCGATGCTTAAGTTTTGGTCTGTGGCAAAGCAGTGGGAAGCAAACCACCCTTTGCAAAGATGGCTTCAGTCAAGATGGCCAAAGATGGCCTTCCAGCTCTCGTGCTCTTCCACAGTGTGACCTGGTCTCTCCTATCATGAGGTAGATTCTCATCCTGGTCCCCTGGAATCTGAGCCTTGTTTGACCAACAGAACATTGAGACTTCTGCCTGGTTCTCGGAGCACACACTCTTGGGCACTCCCTCTTGGAATCCCACCACCATACTGGGAGAAGCCCAGGTTGGGTGGAGAGCCAATGTGGATGTGTTCCCATCAACAGCTCCCTCTGAGCTGACAGCAGCTTTAACAGGCTGGCCAGGTGAGTGGCTACTGAATAGCTAGTTCATCAAGTCTTCAGATGGTGGAGCACCTGGGTGGCTCAGTCAGTTAAACATCTGACTTTGGCTCAGGTTATGATCTTGCGGTTCGTGAGTTCCAGGCCTGTGTTGGGCTCTGTGCTGACAGCTCAGAGCCTAGAGCCTGCTTCGGATTTTGTGTCTCCCCCTCTCTCTGTTCTTCCCCTGATCATGCTCTGTCTCTCAAAAATAAATAAATGTTAAAAAAAAATTTTTTTTAACTCCTCAGATGGCTCCAGCCCCAGCCAACAACTTAATGCAATCTCATGAGAGATCCTAAGCAGGAATACCCAGGCAAGCCACAGAAGCATAAGATTATAGCAAATTGCCGGTTTATGCTTCTACATTTTGGGGTGTTTGTTACACAGCAACAGACAGGTGGATCGGCCACTAAAGTATTTTGGATGGTGGGTTTGACCCATGACCTGGAAAGCCCTGTGGGGAAGGATTCAATGCTGGGGGTGAGAGGCCAGTCGGTGACCAGGGTCCCAGACCGACCTAACAGGGAGGCATGGTAAGGCACAAGCATATCCGGGCCACGTTGATCACAGGTCCCACCCGGCGGGCCCTCATCAACATGTGGGGCTTATTTTTCAGGTTCTTCACTCCTCATCTTGGCAGCAGCTCCTGATCTGTCAAGGAAAGCTCTGCATCATTTAGGAAGGATCTCTATGCCAGAACCAACTCCCAACAACAAACCCCAGTGGCTCTCACTGAAATGCCTTCACAGGTCACTGGCTGAGCTGTGCTTGCCACTTGTCTCCAGTTTATGTTTCCCGGTCTCTGTGGGGAAGCAGTTCCCATCCTGAAACACAAAACCTACTGCCTACGAGACTCAGTGTGCGCACCGCTCCCTCATGTTCACATGCACAGGGTATTCTCACAGTGACGCCGCCTGGAGATGAGTGCATGTGAAGAGGAAGCACATTGCCCTGCCCGGTGGAAGCCTCCCCTTCCAACCCAACCCACCAGTGCCCAGACTGCAGCAAATGATGAAAGCTAACCCGTCCGGGGACCACGTACTTCAGCACTAAGTTCAATTCCCTTGGAAGGCTTCTGTGGTACAGCCCACACTCCGAACTACCTCTCTCTGTCCTTTGAGAAGCTGCACGTGACAGGAAGGCAAAACCCTTTTTACAAAAAAATCAAGCCAGTGATGATGATGAGGATGATGGTGATTAAAAATATACAACCCCTCAAAAACTAGTTTACACTGCTACTAGGGCTCAGTCAAAATTGCACATGATTGGAAGAACAGGGTTCCCCAAAGCAGTGAGAAAGCAGCACAAGTTGCCAGGGTATGGACAGGGGAGAGGCAGAGTTAACCAAGGCATAAACACCAGCATGTCAGCCCAGGAACTATAACGACACAGGAGTCAGGAGTGCAATGCAGAATGAGTGGTGTTGTCTAAGGGAAGCTGGGAGATGCAAAAGCAATGCAGTGTGTGGAGGCCCGGAGCAGAGAGTGGACCCCTTGGGGAGGGCACCCTCCTGGAAGACAGGACCACATAAGGAAACCAACACCCAGGAAACGACAGCAAAAGCCTGGACCGAAGGCAAGGGTAGGCAAGGATCTGGCTTCCGGCAGAAGCATGGTGTTGCTAGTGGGTCAAAGAAACCACAGTATCAGGTGGCTCAAGCAGCCTCCTTACAACTAAGGAATTAGCAAACCCAAGCAGGTGAGGACTCAGAAATAAGGAAGATTAGAAAGTCAGCAGTGCATGCCTTTACTCACTCCGTTTGTCCCTATGACACCTCTCCAGATGTGGAAGGTCCATTTGGAATAGCATCTCCCAAATAAAGAGATGCTACTGGAGAAAGGGTTTCACAGCCAAGCAGGTGAGGAAAACTGTGTCAAGAGAGTCCCACAGGTCTCTGTAGAAAGACTCAGCTGACCGCTGTCTGCAAGAGGGGGTATATAGCATTCAACATTTCAGAGGCTTTCGGTCTTTAACCACAAAATGCTTTTACGATTGTTTGGCTTGGTTTTGTCATTGGAGCACTCCTTTTTTTTTTTTTTTAATTTTTTTAAATTTTTTAAAATTTATTTCTAGGAGAGAGAGAGAGAGAGAGAGAGAGAGAGACAGCGTGAGCTGGGGAGGGTCAGAGAGAGAGGGAGTCACAGACTCTGAAACAGGCTCCAGGCTCTGAGCTGGCAGTCAGCACAGAGCCCGACGCAGGGCTCGAACCCACGAACCGCGAGATCATGACCTAAGGGAAAGTCGGATGCTTAACCGACTAAGCCACCCAGGCGCCCCGTCATTGGAGCACTCCGAAGTCCAATTTTCTTCAGAAAGTTCACTTTAGTCTTCTCTCCCAGTTAAATTCTTCTTCAGAGCTGGGACTGGACTCTGTACGCACAATGTCCCTTTAATTGTGAACTCAGGGCTGCACTCTGAGACTATTTTCTAAGGCACAGCCCTGGCCCCGCTGCCTCCTCCTCGGTGTGGGGCCAAGTGGAGCTGGGTGCAGACCTGGCATTGGGAGCGCTCAGACTCTTTTAGGACTCTGGCCCATGAGAAGGGTGGGGGCCAACTGAGTCAGGCAGGGCGAGGAAGCTGCCCACTGCTTTGGGGTGGCTGTTCCTCTGCCTCCCCTGGCTGTTAGTCTGGCTGCTTAGAGGAGACAGGCAAATGCAGGATGGTCTCAGTCCTGACGCAAGCCCAGTATCATTTGAGACTAACTTTTCTCTTCCTTCAGGTGGTCTGTTGGGTTGAGGATTTTTGATAGAAACTGAGAGCTGGCGGGGGAGGTG
This sequence comes from Crocuta crocuta, assembly GCF_008692635.1. Lineage (NCBI taxonomy): Eukaryota > Metazoa > Chordata > Mammalia > Carnivora > Hyaenidae > Crocuta > Crocuta crocuta. Next base: position 4,952,749 of record NW_027551560.1, on the reverse strand, counting down.
TGGAGAGTGGGTCCCCCCCAGGCAGAGTGCAGTACTATTTGCTGGTCCATTTACAGGACAACACTTGAGCCACTGCCACTTTGGGCCAGGAGAGCCACCACCAAAAGAGTTTGGCAATGATGGGAAGGAGCCCAGACCCTGCAAACTCCTTATAGGGAGTCCTCAGCAGCCTCACGGGCTCTTGATTTACATGAGCCTAGAAGCAACACTGCTGTCTTGTTCTGGGGGCCATTCCTTCGGTTACTGTCACTTGTGGCCATACGTCATCTTGCCTGATTCAGATATGGTCTGTGACTTCAAGAATTTGTACCCCACAGCGATGAACACGACATTTCCATATAACAGGGCTGCATGTGCTCTAGATGATGGATGGAAGCGTGCAGAGTAAGTGGAGGTCCCGCTCTAGCCGAGGGCTGGAGGAGAACTCCAGCTACGCCACTCAGCTACCTGGGCTACCAAACTCAGAGCTGGACACAGAACACGGGCTTGGTGTTTGGGTTTTTTGTTTTGTTTTGTTTTGTTTTGTTAAGCCAAAGGGAAAGGAAGAAAACAAGTATCAGGAAAGTGTCATCTGATACAATCTAAAGAGAACCTTCACCAGACAGATAAAACAAACAACACTCCAAACATTTTCTCCAAATATAGTTAAGTCCCACATCAGAACCAGGATTGCCCTTTGAGTTCAGTATTCTGGAAGTACAAGGCCCTTATAAGGAAAGGGTGTCATGCCAGGATCAGCCCTCCCATTTAATCAATGATGACCTCAACAGGTGACTGCAGACGTGGGTTTCCTGCCCTCAGACTGTGTTCAAACCACAGTGGGGGTTTGGGTGCCCAGCTGAGACTCAGAAGGGTCAGTCCCTTATTTGCTCGTTCTGACTTCAGCATGCTACGCCTTGGACCAATCCCAGTATTTGGTGACCCTGACTCTGTCATGTTATCCTCATTCAGCTTCTGGGCTAAAGTTAACTGGGTCATAAGGTACAATCTGTCCTCCACGCAGCAAGCTGCTCTCGGGGAAAAAGAATTGACAAAGAGAGCAAGAGGAGGTTCATATAACTTTATGGGGAAAGAGAGGACAAACAGGAGCTGAGCTGAAGTCCCTTATCCTGTGACCAAAAAAGAACGCCAGATTCATTCATGTGGAGATTCGAGATGGGGAAAACTAGCCAAAGGTAAAAAGAAAAGCAAAGTTCAGCCGAGTCTAATGGGCACAGGTTGTAATTGTGCAAATACAGCACAGAGTTGCATAGATTCAACGAAGCTTCCAGAAATTGTGATAATCCTCCCAGACATGTACTCTGCCCAATTCTGGAGTGTGTGAGATGCTTCACAAGGATGCCTGGATGTTTGCACATCTTCCTTCTTGGCTTAGGAAGAAATTCTCTCTGTCTGTGTGTTTTCATGGGCAGATCTGGTAGATGAGCTGACGAGGCCAGCACATCGTGGGTAGGTCTGGGCCCCCCGACCATGCTTTGTCATCGGAAGAATTAGCTCCACCTTATCCCAAGAAGCCAGGTCTACATTGAAGAATATGGACTTGAGTGACTTTGGAAGAAATTAAAATAAGCTTGGTGTCATGTGGCTTTCTGCACAGCCTGAGGACCGATGTGCTTGGGAGACGTGGGATGCAGGCCTGTCTGGCTCGGGAGATGGACTATAACTGAGGGTAGTGGCTTCTTCATGAGTTTTCTTCCCAGGGCCTGCAAGAGTCCTAGGCCCAGGTCTCTATGAGGCACTTAGTGGTTGTCTGGCTCTCAGCCCAGCTGAGCAGAATCCTTTCCACAGCGCTCCTGGCCAAGTCCTTTCCCATGATGCCTATAGATCCATCACCTTGGCTCTGAGTCAGGTGGGGACTCACCTCACAGAGGAAGTCTGGGGAGGGGAGAAAACAGGCAGAGGACCAAGGGGGTCACTTCAGGCCAGGCAAGGAGAGGCTGGCGGGGAAAGTCACTGCTGGAGTTACCTGAAGAGACAGCCATGAAGATAAAACTGAAAGATGATAAGTTAAGGAGAAACCAGAGCTCCCGGGAAGTCTGAGTCTTCCCTCACTGGAAGCAGAACACCCTGGAAACCTGCCACATGGGCCGACCTCACCCCTGGGATCAGACCCGAGCAAACAAGAAGCATAACATCACAGGCAGGGGAGGGCTGTGAATCCCATGGCCAGCAGACCCAACACACAGATGACGTCACTTCTCCCAGGTAGTGGCGCTTCTGAGGCGCAGGTGACACTAACTGCATCTTAGATCAAACACTATAGAAAATGAAGAACACACCTCGTGTGTATGAGGTATGAAAGTGATACCTCTTGAAGCAGGGATTGCAAACCCAGTCACCTTTTGGTGTGTGTGTGGGGGTGTCACTTCCTAAGAAAACGTAGAGTCTGAATTCAGGTGGAGCTCGTTCTTACAGAAACACAACTTTCTGGCAGGCAGGGGAGGGAGGCATCGTGGGAGAGAAGGTGCACCGACCTCTGCAAAGGCCCCTGTCCGGGTGTGGTGGGAAGCCTTTCCTTAACTGCATGCAGCACAGGGGGCTGCAGGCCCCTGTACCCCTCCCCACACCAATGGCCTCTGACTCTGCAGAGCCTCCTCTGAGAGCCTATGTGGTCTTGCCACTCCAATCACCAGCATGTGCTTATTTGTACTCCCATGGAAACACCACGGCCAGGCAGGCCACTGGGCTTAAAGATCTAACCACAACTCCCAGGCAGGTAATGAGGCCCAAAGAAAACAAGGGCTACGGGCCTGGAGCAGAAAACAATCTAATACACTCATGATGCCCTAAGGCAGGTGCACTACCCCAGGCCACTAGTTTAGGCTTTCCACTCTAGGTGCTAACTTCTGGGGCTTCTAAGATCAACTCCAGAAGTGAGGGCTGTCGGTCTCTGCTGAAGTTGGGTGGCTTCATGGCAACAGTGAGGTCTGGGAGGGAGGTGGTGTTGGCTAAAAAGCTATCAAAGGCCAATACATGATTTGTAGCTTATTTTTCACTTAACGGGTAAGTGAATGGCACAAAAAAAGAAACCCTGTTTCCAGCCACATCAGGATTCATTAGGCATTTATGACAGCTACATCACCAGTTACTTTGAAACCACAAAGAAGTTACACTAGGCTCACCAGATGCTCTGATCCCTACACTGCATTCTACCAATAGACCAGCTTTAAAAACAATGCTCATATCATATTTGTACATACAATTCTTTCTGAACATTAACACCCAAGACCCTAATATGGTGCATTTGATACAATTTTTGAATTAATACAGTTGACCCATGAATAACACAGGGGTTGGTGCAGCAACCTCCACTACAGAGTTGAAAATCTTAAGTATTAACTTTGACTCCCTCAAAACATAACTATCAATAGCCTACTGTTGACCAGAAGCCTTGCAGAGAACACAGAGTTGATTCACACATATTTGGGATAGTATATACTGAATTCTTTAAGTTAGAGAAGAGAAAATGGTATTCAGAAAATCATCAGGAAGAGGCAATATATTTCTAGTACTGCGTTGTATTTATTGGGGAAAAAAAGCCCATGCATAAGTGGACCCACACAGTTCACACCTGTATTGTACAAGGATTGGCTGTACCTATTGATTCAATCGCTTTATCTGTCACCCTAAAACAATATGCTGACTAACCTACCTATGGAAACATTTGTTTCCACTGAACCTCTGGACATGGATGAACAGTTGCTCCAGTAATTAGAAATATCACAAAAGATGTCTCATTGTTTGCTTTAAGAATATTCTAGCTCTGGGCAGTCCCTGTGCATTCACTTTTCTCCAACATTTACCAGGCTCCAGCCATGTGCTAGTTCGCGATGGGTCCCCTAGGAGTTGTCCACTTGCCTCAGAAGCTTGTCAAGGGGACGATCAGTGTACTTGATCTTGTACACTCATTTGAAAACCAAAGGTATATTATAGTCCTCATATGGGCTATTGATATTTAAGAGAATTCTCCAGGGCTCCTAGGAGCTAAGGTCTCCTTAGGGCTAAGTGCTTTGCATAAGCAGATGCCCTAGGCCATAACTTTAGGTAAATGGGCAAACAGAAACACAACCTAAATAGTTTTTAAATAAGAATTTTCCATTGTCATTACGCAATTTGTAATTGGCCCTTGAGAGATCAATGTAATCTGCAAAGTCCATGAGGTCAGATTTCTAAAGAGTGGAAAGTGGGAAGGCAAGATTCATGATCTTGGATGAATACAACAAAAGAGCACACATTATTCAGGAAGCCCAAATTAACTAAGACTTGAGAAAGGAAAAAAAAAAACCCAACATGTAACAGAAGATGGACAGAAAAGGGCTGAAAGTGGCTGGTCAGAGTCGATGATGTGATAGACATGGAGGAAACAAAATGAATTTTTCTGAGCTTCCATTTTTTCATGTGTGGGGTCAATGAGCTTTACTTAGGAAAGAGTTGGGAAAACACTGGTAAGGTGGAACTAACTGACGCTTGAGTTTAGATAAAAAGATAATAAAAGATTGTCTGGTTGGGCATTTACAAGAAATTCAAGTCTGCAGGCCTGAGAAAGTCAAACCTCGGGTGGCCGAAGCAATCTCAAATCATTGCTGGCAATCTTGGACAAATGTTAAGGAATGACACAATACTGATGTTCAAAAGAGGACCAAACTGGCCCTGTCTCTAAGATCAATTAGTTTGTTCATTAGTCTCCAGAAAAAGTTGAAAATCAATTATTGATCAGATGAATTAAAAACAGTGATCAACAGACAGCACAATCAGCAGGAACAGTCTCCCTGCCTCTGACTGGGTTGGTTATAACACAGGCAGGAATGGGGAACAATACAGACTGGAAAAATATTTTGATTTCAGCAAGGCCTGTGACATAATTTTTCATGATATTTTTGTAGATGAAATGGTGAATCACCATGTGGCAGGCAAGACGGCTCTTGAGTTTAGCACCGTCCTAGATAAGATGTTTCTCGGTGTATTAGATGAAGGCATACTCACTGCATTTTTTAGTAACTACTCTAAGAGGAATGGCTATATTCACTGGTAGAACTTAGGATCTAAATTATCCCAACTGGCCGCGTAACCAAATTCGTAAGAGAGAGAAACAGAAATCCCTATACCTAAGTTCAAAGAAATTCGCCTCAAATGACAGCAGCTCATACAGAAAATATCTGACTCACTGATCACAAAAGATACAAGCCACATCGCTGCTGACGTCGTGGGTAGAGCACCAGCATGTTTAAGGGGGGCCACACTCCTGCACTCCGCCAGGGTCTGGGCCCCGTGCCAAGCACTTGCACTTAGAAGGAAAGATGGCCACTATGTAGATGGCAGTGGGAAGGATGGGGGCAGGGCAACAGGGAGGTTCTCCTTCTGGGCATGAGAACTGTCACCATCTAAAAGGCTGTCAAGAGGAATTAGACCATCAGCCAGGAATGAGTGGAATGTGAGACAATGGTCTCTTAGGTTCCTTCCAAATTTAAGACGTGGTGCAGAAATCAAGGCCCTGCCTTCCCGTTCTCCTCACTTAACTGAAAGGAGACGTATTGTTGAGTACAGTTGGAATCCTACGGTAGAATTTCTTCTCTACCCATTTTCTGAATCTTTATTATCCTAATGATCTTCCCAGATTGAAACTCGAAGCAAAATCCATATTGCTATCAACTTCTCTTGATTCATTTTAGAAATAGATTTGATACATATGTGGCTTCAGATTAACTTTGCAACGGGACAGAGTCCCCATACCCTGAGCAGAAATGTCTTGTGCGGAGGGTAGAGTGCTAGGCCACAAGATAGCAGTACTGGACGCTGACCACCCACTCTGTCTATCAGTGGGAACGCTGACCCTTCTGCACCTCTTCTGAGCTTCAGCATGGTCATTTAGGAAATAAAATAAAACACTGAGATTAATAATGTTTAACTTACAGGGCTGCTCTAAAAGGTAAAAAGATGTAGTTGTATCTTATATACTCCATACTACTAAACAAATATAACATTAATATTTGGAAATACTGAATGACCTCACTGCTAGGAATAAAACTGCTGTATCCATTTCCAAAGATTTCTAATGAGTTCCAATCAGTCTCTAATAGGGGATGATGAAGGAAGAAAAGGATTCTTTTAAACAAGATTCAGAAACAGCCAACTGGAGTCTTCCAAGACTAAAACTTAAATATCTAGATGGATAAAATTAATCTTCTGCATGACAGTATGACTCGTAAACTGTGGAGGCAGAGGGCCTGGTTTTGAATCCTGGCTTTGCCCCTTACAAGCTGTGTGATCTTGGACAACTTTTCAACCTTTCTGTGGCTCTGGTTTCTCACCAGAAAATTGAGCATAATAACTGTACCTACATTACAGTTGTTGTAGGGATTAAATGAGTTATACGAGTCAAGGTCGTTCAATACTGCCTGACTCAGAATACAGACCATATGCTTGCCACTGTTAATTGAATTATTATTATTGTATATGTTTGCTTAAAACCACTGATATCTCTTAGCCACATGCTGAGGATCATATATTGTCCTTTTAGAGAACATTAGAGAAGGGAAAACCAATCCAGTTCTTCCCAACCCTGTTCTGGAACAGCCATCTTGGGCACAGACTGCTGAGACTATCTCCCACAAAGCCTGCTGGCTTCAGGACATCTCAGCACGAGAGGACGGTGATAATTGCTTGGACTAATGAAATCCTGAAATATTCAGGGTAAAGAGAAGGAAAGCATGAATGACAGATTTCTACATCCGGCATCTTTAATTAATATTGTGAAGTCTTTCTGGCCTCACAGCCTCAGGAGTGAATGGATGGTCATTCTATGAGGCAATCTTACCCCAAGATGGTTCCAGGCTGTTGATCCATCTCTTGGACAGCTATGGAGCACAGGTTCTAACTGAGGCCATCTGGGGCTGTTGCTAACTCAAGTTTTCATGTGTTCCAAGAAGCCACAAATTTCTCCAGTTAACTTTCTTTGCAACTTTAATCACTCAAGCCTAACATTTACCATGCACCAGAAAAATAAGATTAATGTCCTCCAGAAATGTTCCCTGTTGGAAAACAAAGTGTTAAAAGGAAAACTTAAATCTGCAAAGGAAGTAGAGAATTATCTAATCTTGTATTTTCTTCCATTATTATTTTGTGCATGTGTGTGTTTAAGTCCAGTATGATTAACATATAGTGTTGTATTGCTTTCAGGTGTACAATGTAGTGGTTCAACACTTCTATACATTACTCAGTGCTCATCAAGGTAAGTACTCTTAATCCCCATCACCAATTTCACCCATCCCTCCATCCACTTACCTTCTGGCAACCATCTATTTGTTTTCTGTAGTTAAGAGCCTGGTTTTTTGGTTTGTCTTTTTCCCTTTGGTAGTTTGTTTTATTTTTAAGGTCCACATATGAGTGAAATCATATGGTATTTATCTTTCTCTGACTTATCTTGCTTAGCATTATAGTCTCTAGCTCCATCCGTGTTGTTGCAAATGGCAAGATTTCATTCTGTTTCATGAGTGGATAATATTCCTGTGTGTGTGTGTGTGTGTGTGTGTGTGGTGTGAACACAGACACACACACACACATATATATACCACATCATCTTCACCCATTCATCTACCGGTGGACCCCCTTTGGCTGCTTCCATAATTTGGCTATTGTAAATAATGTTACAATGAACATAGGAGTGCATATAGCCTTTCAAGTTACTGTTTTTCAAAAAATATATAATTTATACAACTCAACATCAAAAAACCCCCAAATAATCCAATTCTTCCATTATTATTAATGTAAATATGAAATGCTACCATCCTATTGGCTGTGAAGGCAGGAAACACGAGGAAACCTTCATGCCTGGGAGTTAGCTTTGGAACTGTCCACATTATCCTGACAATGATGAATCAGGCAGCATGCACAACTACTAGAACACCCCACATTTCCCAAAGCCACGCCTTTAGGTCTACCTACAAATATGTGGAACTCCCATGGTGTGGGTGAGGAGAGAGTTCTGAACCTGCTAGGACTCACGCCTTCCCTCCCTCTTTCTCCAGCAAATGTTTGCTGAAGGGATGGAAGAATCTATTCGTTCAGCCTTGGAACTCCAAATTTTTCTGCTTAATTTTTGATTCATGGGCCCAATCACTAAAGATAATATTAACTGGATATTTTTCATTACTAAAGATATATATAAATAAATTGTAGAAGGTAACTTTTAGGATGCTTAACTAACTGTAGAAATCTTGTCTCTAGGGACCCCTGGGTGGCTCAGTTTGTTGAGCATCCAACTCTTTATTTCAGCTCAGATCATGATCTCACAGTTCGTGGGAACGGGTCCCATGTCAGGCTCTGCACTAAACAGCAAATTAAATACATACATACATACATACTTTAAAAAACTACTATGCCATATTTTGCTTATTTCATAGAGGGATGGGGCTTAAACCCCAGTGTGTGCTTTGTACCCACAGTACATCTCAGGTTTTTAGAATTTTTTCAATGTTTATTAACTTTTGGGGGGGCACAGGGAGAGCAAGAGGGGCAGAGAAAGGGACAGAGAGAGGATCCCAAACAGGCTCCGTACTGTCAGCACACAGCCCAACTCAGGGCTTAAACTCATGAACCGTGAGATCATGACCTGAGCCAAAGCTGGATGCTTACCAACTGAGCCACCCCGTGCCCCCAGCACATGTCAGCTTGGACTCACCATACTTTAAGTACTCCATATCCATAAATGTCCCGTGGCTGTTATGTCAAACAGCACAGCTTCAGGATAATTTTATAGCTATAATATAAAACTGGGACATAGCTGGATAATTTTATTTATAGAAGGAAAGTGGAAAGGATACTTGTGCAGTCACTGGGAGGTGAATCATTGCTAATTTAGCACATTAATCATTGAAAGATGAAAGAGACTACCGCTGACCTTATTAGAATAATAATAGGGACCAAAAGTGTCTTGGAAACCCAGACTACATATTCTAGATATTTTTATCTTAAAGATATGTGATTACACTGAGGCACCTGGGTGGCTCAGTCAGTTAAGCATCTGACTTCTGCTCAGATCATGATCTCATGGTTCATGGGTTCACGCAGGATGGGTTCACTGCATCCTGCTCTCTGCTGTCTCCCTCTCTTCGAATTCTCTGTCTCCCTCTCTCTGCTCTTGCATAGATGCACACACGTGCACTCTCTCTTTCTCAAAAATAAAACAAATAAATAAACATTTTTAAAAATACGTGATTACACTTTCAACCCTTCATTTATTGGCACTAAAATGGTTTTCTTTTTAAACATACTCGGCCGTACGAAGCATGGAGGTCAACTGGACAACCCATATGCTCTAACAAGCATTCATGTTAGGCATGTACCAAATCTTGAAGGCATTTACCAAATCTCCTTTCAGCTTCTCTAGCAAATTCTTGTATCTGCAGACAAGCTTATGGCTCCAGGAAGGATTTCTATGCAGCAAGATTCTATGTAGATTTCTATGCAGTATCCTACCCCAGTGAGAAATACAGATTACAATCCAACTAATTTTAAAAGTTTGATCCTGGGGCTCATGGGTGGCTCAGTCGGTTAAGCGTCTGACTTCGGCTCAGGTCATGATCTCATGGTTCGTGGGTTCGAGCCCCGCATAAAACTCTGCTGACAGCTTAAAGCCTGGAGCCTGCTTCTGATTCTGTGTCTCCCTCTCTCTCTGCTCCTGCCCTGCTCATGCTCTGTTTCTCTCTGTCTCAAAAAATAAATAAACATTAAAAAAAAAGTTTGATCCTATTTGGTAAGTTGATACTCTATGTGATCTTATTTTTTCAGTTATCCACTCTTCCTGCCCAAGGACTGAATCAAAGGAAGGAAAGCAATGATAGACAGTGAGAAAATGGTGAATGGACAGCAAGTTTCCTGGGAAGCCAACTTGGTCAGGGCGGAAAGGAAGGACATGGCAGTGGGGGGATAACCCATGAACCAGCCGTGTGAATGGCTGCCGAAGATGGGTTATTTGGTTGATGGCTGTGGAGCAGAGGAAAAGTTATTGGTAATGAGGCAGCCCCAAACTAGAAAGCAGAGTAATGGTTACATCATTTTCAAGGAAATAAAAGTTCTTGACAGGATGGCGGGCAGAGGTGAAAGAGAAGTCTGCATGCCCAGATTTTCACTGTTCACAGACATCTGCCCTCTCTCTGCACCATATTTTTTAAATACAGGGCTGATTTCATTTCTCCCTCACTTGTGAGACATCACAGTACTGATGCCCATGACTTCTTGCTGGTGAAAGTCATAAGAATTAACAAACCCATGAGGCGGGTGGGACTCACAGGCACTTCCACATAGAATGCCTTGTATTCTGGCCAAAGGACAAGTTTAAATATGCTGAAATACAACAGCATACGGGTCTCCACCTAAATCCAGATGATTGCTACCCACATTCATTCCTTCTTTCACTCAATGAATATTTCTTGAGCAGTGGCTCTGTGTCAGACACCATATGGTGTTTGGGGTTCCCCCCCAAATATTTCCTAAAATGTCTTAAAACATCCAAAATATCACAAAAAGGGGGGAATCCAGAAAAATGAAATGTTGTTCTTCCTCTCCTGGCTGAGAATCACAATCTCTAGGACTCTTTCTCCCTGTTTACCATTCCTTTGCTTCCTTCCTTTTTCCCTATTAAATAATAGATACGTATCATGCCATTCTAAAAGGCTGCCAACAGTTATCTACCATTGATCTGGAGAAGACAGGTCCCAAGATCCCAGGGTTCAGCTACTTCTTGACAGAGAAGGAAGATTCTATATACTCCTTACAGCACAGAGACCCCATTAGAGGTGGGGGCCGTCAAAGTGGTAGGAAGAAAATAGTCCCATGGTAGGGAGAAAATCTTCATGGCCATGAACATGGCAGAAGGAATAGAAGTGAAGTGTCAGTCTCAACAAGCATGCCAGCCACTCCTGGCCACATATTTTAGGATTTGTCCGCTGAACTGAAGAGCAGTGAAGAGTGTCATGGAAAGTCAACCACTACTGGGCCCCCAAAAGCTAGATGCTACAGTCCCAGAGCCTCTAATGATTGCCATTTCTCTCCTGGTGTTTATGTGACACATCCAACCTTTTAATTTACTCTACCTTGTTATCGACTGAACTGTGCCCCCCACTCCCCAAATTCACATATGGAAGCCCTAACCCCAGTGTGATGGCATTTGGAGATGAGGCCTCTGAGAAGTAGAGAGTCTGGGATTAGGGCCCGCAGTAGGAATGAGAGCTGTTCTCTCTCTCTCCCTCCCCCTCTCTCTGCCACGTGAGGGTGGCCATCTGCAATCCAGGAAGAAAGTTCTCGCCAGAACCTGACCACCCTGCACCCCGATCTCAGACCAGCAGCCTCCAAAGCTGTGAGAAAGTGCACTTCTGTTGTTTCAGCCACCCAGTCTGTAGTATTTTGTTATGGCAGCCCTAGCTGACTAATATTCACCTCCAACCTCACACTACTCTGCTTTAAAATCACTTGGTACACTGAGAAAGAGTGCCAAGATTCTAGCAATTCCTTCACTATGACTTTACATACACTAATTTCGGACCTCCCTAGATAGTCCAGCTCACTAACAAAGGAACCAGAGGGGAAGGGTGTACCTGGTACGGGGTCACATTCCAGCAGGACACAACATTCATCTTTGTGGAAAATGTAAAGTTGATTATCTCAAGTGGTATAGCTTTGAAGGGCTCCTAGATTTGTTTTCTTTCAGAGTGCAATTTTTTGTAGAGTACTAAACTCTACGTGAGGCCCTGTCCAAATTAAATTTCAGTTAAAATTTCTTATTACATTAAGCCCAAGAGTTTCAAATGAAAGAAAATGAGGGGGGATGAATGTTTAAAAATACACATGACCTCAGGGGAACGGGATTTCCTCCAGGTGAAGGGCTGAAAATGAATGGCTGGCTTGTTCTTTTTGCCACAGACCCTCTCCCACTGGGGGAAGTTTCTCCAAGTTTGCAGGCTGGTTCAGACAGGCTGGTTTTAAAGCTGGCTCTGTTTTGCAGGCTGGTCGTGTGACCACATTGCTTTTGACCTACAACAGCTTATTTTCCACATGGCCAAAAGGGAATAGGGGTAGTTCAGGAAAAGAATCCAATTCTAATTTACATCCCTACTTAGCCACAAATACACCCAAAATACATGTCCCTCACCACTGAAATGGGCTTCCCTGCCCCCGAAAACACAGGGTCCAGAGTCCACTTTCTCTATTATGGATAATGATAAGCATATGATTTTAAATCCATTTTGATTTCAGGATCTGGTCATAAGTAAAATTAACTATGTTCTTTAAAAAGTCAAAGTATGCCTCCTTATCGTGGTTTGCGCTCAGGTACGCCTGAATCTATCTGCCTAGAGATACAAGAGCTCGAAGGATGCTAACAGGGACACACGAGGGAACTCCAAGCCAGCCCACCATCCATGGCTATTCCCAGCTCCCACCCCCAACACGGAAAAAGGAAAACAAAGGCACAATAACAACACAATTTGCGGAATATAGTTTGTGGTCCAAGGAATAATAAATATATCATGGATCTTCAAGGGCTATGTATTTCTGAAGGCTGGTCTGAACGGCAGTGAGGACAGCTTGCACCAGCGTTACATGAGGAGTCTGAAAGACGTAGAGACAGCTCAGCTAACTTTCCTGATTTTTATCTAACTGGGACGTGCACACCCTGCACCAACTCTATACATAGGGGAATAGGTGTAGTGGCCCCACAGAGGTGTGTCATCTACACGTAGTCCACAGCCAAGTTGTATAAAGGCCACATACCAAAATAATGACTGAGTACAACACTAAATGTCTCATGGGCTGTCAGACCCACACTATGAGCCCTGCTTCTCCAGAATATTCCAGAAAACCTCTTTAGAAGTTTAACTTCTTGGGGTGCCTGGGTGGCTCAGTTGGTTAGCATCCGACTCTTGGATTTGGCTCAGGTCATGATCCCACAGTTTGTGAGTTCGAGCCCTGCATTGGGCTATGCGCAGGCTGACAGTGCAGAGACTGCTTGTGATTCTCTCTCTTCTCTCTCTCTCCCCTTCCCCTGCTCTCTCTCATGCAAGATGCTCCCTCTCTCTCTACCTCTCCCCTGTTCGTGCTCACACATACACTCTCTCTCTCTCTCAAAATAAATAAACTTTAAAAAAGAAGAAGTTTAACTTCTCCATCCTACCTGGAAGATCATCTGATCACAACTAGAATGCCACAGAGAGCCGAAAGGAAGGAGGTCTTAGATCAGGAGCAGATACCAATCCATGCGATCATGCTTACACTAGCCTTGTAGACAGCCTTGTCCACAGTGAGTGCTCAGTAATATTTGATGAACTAACCTCTAGAGTAACAAATTCCTCAAGGGTAACAGGAGGAAGGATAGAATTCATGGCGGGTATAAACTATGGAGATTTCATTTGTCAAATCCAAACCAGGGCATGTAGTCTAAAGACTCAAATTTCATTTATGAGGGCAAAATATTTGAGACTGCTTCTGCACTGGACCTTCCACCCCATATCAGTTTCTTCTTGCCATCACTGCAAAGTCCCTTTTGCCATATAAGGTCACTATTTACAGGTTCCAGGCATTATCAGGAGGAGGGCATCAATGAGGGCCATTATCTAAACCTACCACAGCCCTAGATGAGCTAACCATAATCTCAGACCTTTGTATTTATTTACTTTTAAAATTCAGAACTAAAAGGAGTTCTCTATAAGGAAAAGCAGACTGGGCCATTTCTACCTAAAACCATGAGATAAAGGTTTTCCCTGCCTACTTCCTCAATAGCTATTATCTGTTATTACTACTATCTTTCGAAGGATAAGGGCTTATTACTGGCTAAATTCTATATTTGTTTGTCATCTCATCTGGTTTAAATGAAAACAAATTCTGTATATGTGAGTGAATCCACACCAGGCCATCACTGGTCTCTGGATACTTAGCATACACTCACATGCATACGCATTATCGCTATGCTTTAGAAAACCATGGACAACTTTCTAGTTGCAGATGTTCAATAAATGATTATTGGAAGAATGGACGGATGGACGGACACATTTAGGAACCTCTGGGATAAAAGTAGGACCATCAAGTTCATTCCTGCCACCTTAATTAGCTGATTTCCCCAAACTGAAAACAAAGACTCACTCTGCAAAGAAACAGAAGACAATGTGTAAATCTGTGGCTTCGACCCTTGAGTAGACGAATTCAATCCTTCTTGCTGCCCTTGTACCTCCCAAATTTTCCTACTTCTCAAATAATGCCAACTTCTTGGAATTCATCAACAGCTGGTCTTCTGCCATTATTGTTCCCAGGTCCCAGGTGCTCTAAGCTAAAGCAGGAATCTTGACTGGCAGGCAGACATCTGCGCTTCCAAAAGTAGAGCAGCCACAGGGCGCCTGGGTGGCTCAGTTGGTTAAGTGTCCGACTTCGGCTCAGGTCATGATCTCAGAGTTCGTGAGTTCTAGTCCCAATTCGGGCTCTGTGCTGACAGCCAGCTCAGAGCCTGGAGCAGCTTCGATTCTGTGTCTCCCTCTCTCTCTGCCCCTTCCCTGTTTGCGCTCTGTCTCTGTCTCTCTCTCTAAAATAAACATTAAAAAAATTTTTTTTTTTAAAAAGCAGAGCACCCAGGATAAGAAGGTGCCAGAAGAATTCTCATGGATTATAACAATGATAATCCACTACTTCTCCACTGCCCTAGAGACATGTTACCTGGGCTTGATCAATATGGCTTAACCATCATGACAACTGGGATGCCTGCAAGATGTTAAATGTGGACAGTGGAAATGTTCTCAACTGCTTCATCTACCAAATCAAGGCATATTCAGTTTGAAAGGAAAGTACAATTACAAATCATTTGGTGCTTCAATAAAATATCATGTGTCAAGGATGGCCAAGGAAACAGATTCTCTGATTATTTTAGCTGGGGATCCAGAAAGACTTCCTTGTTTGATGCACTGAAGAAGCACGTGTGTGTGTGTGTGTGTGTGTGTGTGTGTGTGTGTGTGTGTGTTGGGTGGGGTGCAGTACCACTTCTATAAGAGATAACATACACCTTGGGATCTAGGATAATTTAGCTTTGATTGTAATTAAGGGTCTCTGGAGGGTGTGCTAAGTGTCTTCCTGGTAAGCACTGATGTGCATGGCATGAATGGGTTAAAATACACAAAGGCATTAAAGATGAAGCCCAGATACAATGAAGATGGAGCTACCAGAGAGCAGTGTTGAAATCCCCAGATAAGATGAAAATCCCCAAACTAGAGCTGTTGGATATTAAAAAATAAACAGGATTCCAAAAGATGGATGAAAGACAAAGACACAGGGGTTTAGAAATCGCACTCCTGGAGAGCTTCTAGAGAACAAGGACACCACCACTTGACTCAGCAAAATGATACATTTTGTTTGTTTGTTAAGATAATAACCAAAGTCAGCAAAAGTACAGGGAGACGGGCAGCTCTGAGAGAGGAAGTGAAAATAGCAGGGCTCCTCTGGAAACAAATAGAGCACCAAGTAACAAGAGCCTCTGAAACATTTATAACTCTTGGCCCAGTGACCCTACTTCTAGGAATCTATCCTAAGGAAATAATCAGAAAAAAAAGGATTTATTTACAAANGGAATTAACCAGAGAGAGAAGACTGAGCCAATTATGACAAATCCACACAGTACAATGTGATGCCAGCTTTGAAAACGGAATTCAAAGAATATCCTGCAAAACTATCCCTGCAAAACTATCATAATATACTGTCAGTTTGAAAAGCAAGATATGCAACTATCGACGTGATCCTAATTTTATACTAAAAATGATATATAAGTGCAAGAGATGAGGCTAGCACAGCAAAATGTTACCATTTCATGGATCTTTGGAGCAACGGGATTATGGGAGATTTCTATTTTCTCTTTCAAAGTTTCAGAGGTTTTTTTCAAACTTTTTACATAAGCATGTGTTACATATAAAATTAGAAGACCGCCAGATAAGATATCAGAGCGCTACAGGAATGAGACAAGGGCAATGGAACTTTTCTGTGTGGCCTGTGGATTGCATCTCACTTCATCCCCAGGAGCCCCATTGAGCTCATATCACAAGAGAACCCTTCCCCTATTTCTAAAACTCCACCCCAAAAGACGAGATGAAGAAGGAGAGGAAAGGGAGGAGGCAGAGAGGGGAAGAAAGCAGGAGAAAGACAAAAGACAAGGGGCACCTGGTTGGTTTAGTCGGTTAAGCATCTGAGTCTTGATTTCAGCTCAGATCGTGATCTCACGGTTTGAGTTCAAGCCCTACATCAGGCTCTGCACTGACATTGTGGTTTCTCTCTCTTCTTCCCTCTCTGCCCACCCCTCACTCAAGTGTGCACTCTCCTCTCTCTCTCAAAAACCAATACAATAAATTTTAAATATTTTTTTTTAAAAAAGAAGACAAGACATAAACACTTTAAAGTAGAACTTTTCATTCCTGGGTACACTGGGAATCACCCATGGAAATTTTTTTAAAATCCCCATGCCTGGGCTCTATCCAAGACTTGCTGAATTAAGAGTCTCTGGGAGCATGGCCCTGACGTTGGTAGTTTAAAATGCTCTCTGGGGAAATCTAAGGTCTTAAGAACCCAGATGTAGACACTTGTGATTTCCAAACGTTAGTTTGCATTGAAATCATCCAGAGGTCTAGTTAAAACACAAATTCCTAGGCTCTGCTCTGGTTTCCAATTGCTGCATCTGGAGAGGGGCCTGAGAATTTGCTTCTCTAACAAGTTCCCAAGTAATGATGCTACTACTGCTGGTCCAACGACCATACTTTGTGAACTTGAATTTGCCCTGGTGACCTTGAGTTCCACAACAGGTCCTCAGATAAATTTTAGTGACAAACCAGATTATTATTTCTGCCCCTAAACAACGACTTCTTTACCAAAGAAGGCAAAGGGAAAGTCAAGGCAGAGAGAGGAAACGCCCATTCACTGAACAGCTGTAGGGAATCAGGTACTGACGAAACCCTTCACGTCATCTAGAGCTCAACTTCATGCTTTTGTGAGGAGGACATAGCCATTTCTATCACAGGAAAATGGCAAGTGAGATCCAGAGTAATGGTAATTTGCCAGGGACAGGCAGCTCACGGGGGATGGAAGCTGAGACTTACCTGACTAAAATAAAACCTTGCCTATTAGCAAGCATCATGCTGCCTGAAAAGACCGCACTTAAATAATATGGGAGAAAACACAGGAGCAAATGTATAAGTTCATTTTGCTTTTTGTTTTTTATTCTTACAATTCTTAGCACAGGTAAAGATGCAATGTATTCAGTACAGGAAAACATTTGCTCAACCTGGCTTGATCACAAATTCAAATATATTGTCATTTGCCTCTGGCCTGTGTGTATCCATGTGTGTGAAGAATGAACCCTTCAAAGTCCAGTGAAATTTAAAATACATTGAATGCTAACGCTGATGAGGATTACACGGAAACAGACACCCCAACCAGTTACAGAAAGCAAAGTGCCCGACCGTGGAAAGCTTCCGTACACTTGTGAGATGTGGCTACTTGGACTTAACTATATGCACGTCCTCCCTCCCAGAGCAGGGCCAGGCCCGCCTCCACACCCACAGAGTACATATCCCACCCACACCTTCTGTTCTGCCCCAGATTTCACTTCCCAGGGGAGCTCCTTAATGCCTGTGAATGTGAGCACTGTTTTATTCAAGTGCGAGATGATTAGGTTGAAGAAAATTATTCTTACTCTTCTCCTCTCTTGGCACATTCTCTTCTAAAGGGAGGACTGTGTGTTTGCTGTTAGGCAAAAAGAGGGGATCAGGTGGGGGAGGATATAACCTTCAGCCCATTTATGAGTCTTCACCTGCACAGAAGTTATTCTAGGTATTTTCTAGGAACAAGGTGGAACATTTCAGGAAAAAAACCCAAAACAACAACAACAACAAAACACAGAATAGCTCTGTCAGCACTACACTAGTTCTCGAGATCTATTTAACTATCATTGTTCATATAATATGGATGCCACTCCTCAAACGGCTCCAGTACATCCAGAGAAGACTGACATGCCCAGTACCTCCAGTTCCTGGCTTTCTTCTTACAAAGTAAGGATCTCAGAACCTGAACACTTCTTAAGATGCATAGGCATCATCATGCCCCAGAAAGCCCTCAGTGCTGACTCAGAACCAACCATCCTTCTCGTGCTGAGAGATTTGGTCCATTTTTCTATTCTTGCCATGGTCACGGTTGGTAATCTCTTTGCCTGGCTCAAAACAGAGGCGCAAACATTGAGAGCTGAAGACGGTACCAGGTGAAATGCCATGAATCTATGAGTCTTTCCTTCTGCCTTTAAGCTTTGAATATAGATAGCAATTGTTTCCTTATATCTGCAGTCCTCACCAGCCCTAGTTAATTAAATTATTAAACCATAATTAGTTGAGTGCAATCTCTAAGAGGCCAGCTCTGGCTCCTGGAAGAATGCTTAAGAGACCCAACATGACCCCAAACCTCCTGTGGCATATAAAATGGCTTGGTAGCACCAGTCTGAAACATTTGGACTTACTCCAAACATTACCTGGGTTTGAAAATGACCTTAGGACCCAAGTAAGGCAGGTGTTGTTTATTCCATATTTGAGCCTTCCTTTGTCTTGGGTCCTAGAATTAAGTTTTTAGCTGTGGATCTGGCCACCTGATATAAAGACTATATTTTCTAGGCTTTCTTATGGCCATGTAACAACCTAGCTGCGGCCACGTAACTATGTTCTGGTCAATAGGAAGTAAGCAAAAGTATTGTGTGCAACACTCAAGGAATGTCCTTAGAAGAGAGGGCATACCCTTTTTCCTCCCTTCTTCTAGAGCAGAATGAAGATGTGATGGCTGGAGCATGAGCAGCCACATTAGACCACGAAATGAAGGTCATATTCTCAGGAGTGGCATCATAGACGGAGGCAAAGTCCTTAATATCACAGACCTGCCTCACCAGCTCAGGACTCCTCTACATGAGAAAGAAACAAACTCCTATTTTTTTTTTTAAAGCCATTATTATATTGGGCTTCGTCACAAGTAGCCAAAATGAATCCTACCAAACAACCAGCAATGAAAATACTTTTAAAGAAACTGTCTGGGTGCCTGGGTAGCTCATTTGGTTAGGTGGCCAACTCTTGGTTTTGGCTCAGGTTGTGATCTCCCAGTTCATGGGTTTGAGCCATGCATCAGGCTCCACGCTGATGGTGCAGAGCCTGCCTGGGATTTTCTCCCTCTCTCTCTCTTCTCCTTCCCTGCTTTCTCTCTCAAAAATAAACTTTAAAAAATAAACTTTAAAAAATTTTTTTTTAAATTAAAAACTTTCAAAACCTCAAATGACCAGGGGACAACTTGGGGTAGATTAGGGACACATGAAGTGAATATAGAAGTGACTGCAGAAGGTCTGAGTTTTGCAGTCAAGGGACTCTGAGAAGAAGTGCTGACTAGGGGTGGGACCACTTCTGGAGGCCTGAGCCTTCCTGGTCAGGCACATGCAGCAACAACACAGCTGGGTCGGGGAAGCCCCCCACTGCAGTGCCCACCTCTGCAAACACACCAGGCCTTCTCCAGAGCCACATATTCCCACTCCAGACTCCCTCCCCTGACCTCCACCTCCTCCTTCCCACGGCTGTGTGCGAAGGACAAAACTCATGAGTCACTGGCTCTTTGAGGAGTAGCGTTTCCATCCTGGAGAAACAGCATTAGCTGTACTGCCACTTGGGAACAATGCGCAGTACACGATGGGCCTGCCGGAGGGGAGACCAGCTCAGGTTATTCAGCAGGGAGGGAGACTCATTTC